>NC_090034.1:68779408-69082704 GCF_037176765.1 Anolis sagrei
AAGGATTCATTCTTTGAGGATATTAAAACACCGAGGGATGATCAAGGCTTCACTGCCTCTCCAATTGAGTGTTTATTGATTATTCAATTGGAGGCATGCTTCATAGTGACAAATTTATATCACTTAACTTGCTTCATCCACTTTAGCTAATCAGTTTTGCCATTAATGTGATCTTTCCTTACGGGGATGCATTCAAACGAAGGCTGTTTAAGACAAAGTTGGGGGGCTGGAAAGATCGAAATTCTCCCCACCCACAAAGTGCTGATACGTATCGCTGGAAGTGATTGCAACATTTTTCCTCGTTTATGGTTATACCTTTATTTGGAGATTTTCAACTAACCATTGTATGCATAGCTTGGGTTCATTTTTGGGACTTTATCTCTAACATTTCCACTAGCTATGCTGACTAGCAGTGGCACAGTGGGTTAAACCGTTGAACTGCTGAACTTGCTAACTGAAAGGTTGCAGGTTTGAATCTGGGGAGTGGTGTGAGCTCCTGCTGTTAGCCTCAGCTTCTGCCAATCTAGCAGTTCAAAAACATCCAGATGCAAACAAAGCCAGCAATAAGCAACAGATAATTTCAGGGAAGATCTTGGCTTGGAAACCTTTGCCAAAAATCAGATTTTCCAGGTTGTTGAAAGCGGTGAGGGAGAAGATGAAGAGTCCGGAGCCCAGGAGCCCTCCTTGGATGGTCAGCCACTCGCCCTACCTGCTTCATCTTCTCCATGATCGCCCTCTATTACATCAACAAGATCTCCTCCACACTCTACCAGTCGGCCGCGCCAGTGCCGGTGCCCACCAAGGCGGTCAGCAAGGGTCGGAAGAGGAACTGAGGCCAAAGGGACCAAGGAGGAAAGGGATTGAAAGGGGGAAACACATGGAAAGCCATTCCATCTCAGCTAAATATTCCATAAAGGTGTTTTTTTGTAAAAACAAACAAACAAACAAACAAACATGCAAACGTGAGTAGATCAATAGGTACCTCTCCAGCGGGAAGGTAACAGCACTCCATGCAGTTATGCTGGCCACATAACAACTGCTCTGGTTACATCCTGAATACAGGCCCGTAGCCAGGATTTTGATTCGGGGGGGGGGGGGGGGAGCTGAGTTTGATGGGGGGGGGCTGAGTCTGGGTGAAAGAGGGTCTATCCTAGCAAACCTTTTGTATCATTATCCCAATACCCCCATACATATGGGATATATTGAGAATGGTGATCAGATCATGATATTAATAAACATAACAGTTTAAATAATGTACCAGTAAGTCCTTCTCGCAGACCACCATGAGAATTTCGGGGGGGGGGGGGGCTGAAGCCCCTATAGCCCCCCCCCCCCCCGGCTACATGCCTGCCTGAATAGATTACTGCAATGCACTCTATGTGGGGATGCCTTTGAAGACTGCTCAGAAACTCCAACTCGTCCAATGGGCGGCAGCCAGGTTACTCACTGGAGCACCATACAGGGAACATACCACCCCCCTGCTATGTCAACTCCACTGGGTGCCGGACCATTTCCGAGCACAATTCAAAGTGCTGTTCCTGGCCTATAAAACCCTATATGGCTCCGGCCCAGCTTACTTGTCTGAATGAATGTCCCTCTATGTTACTCCTTGTAGTTTAAGATTGTCCAGGGAAGCCCTGCTCCCGGTCCCACCAGCTTTGCAAACACGGCTGGTGGGGACGAAGGACAGGGCCTTCTCGGTGGGGATCCCCCCCCCCCCCCCCCGTGGAATTTGCTCCTCAGCGAGATCAGTGGATGTGGCTCTTAATGAGACATGCCGCATTATCACGGGGTGTCTGCGCCCTACACCACTGGAGAAATCACACTGCTTAGCCGGTACTGCACCACCTGACATCCGCCGGGAAGTAGCACAATCTAATCTGCAATTGTACATTCTTGGATGACACGTAGCTTGTTTATCCATGCTTATAATAAACCTTTATTTGTACCCCGCTACCATCTCCGGAAGGACTTGGTGCGGTTTACAAGAGGCCAAGCCCAAATACAATAGTAATACCACTTGGTTTGCATTTGATACACAATTGATTGCATAGTGTAGATATTTAACCAAAGTTGGTGTAGTGCGAAGTCCCCAGTGGCACAGTGGATTAAACTGCTGAGCTGCTGAACTTGCTGACTGAAAGGTTGGTGGTCCAAATCTGGGGAGCGGGGAGAGCTCCCCCTGTTAGCCCCAGCTTCAGACAACCTAGCAGTTTGAAAACATGCAAAAGTGAGTAGATCAATAGGTACCACTTCTGCAGGAAGGTAATGGTGCCCCATGCAGTCATGCCGACCACATGACCTTGGAGGCGTTTATGGACAATGGCAGCTCTTCAGCTTAGAAATGGAGATGAGCCTCACCCTTCAGAGTCGGACATGACTAGACTTAATGTCAAGGTGAACCCTTTACCTTTACCTATGCTGACTATGCAGAAATATTATATCTGGTGGGGAGGGAGAGGTGGAATCTGCAATTAGGAATGTGACCGCATCTCTGAGTACGAACCTACACGATCTCTTCATTCATCTGGAGAGGCCCTGCTCACGGTCCCACCTGCATCGCAGACGCGATTGGTGGGGACGAGGGATAGGGCTTTCTCGGTGGTGGCCCCTCGACGCTGGAACTCTCTCCCTAAAGACATCAGAGAGGCTCCCGTTGCTAGCAATCTTTAGGAGGAGCTTGAAAACATAGATGTTCCAGTGTGCCTTTCCAGAATAAGGAAACTCCTAGCATTACGTCCCAACGCACTTTATCAGAGATTCAGGATATCTGCATGCCCATCCCCCTCCAAACTCCCCACCTGGTCATGCCCAGCACTTTTTAACTTTTCATTACATTTGGCCCTGCCATTGTTTTTAATTGCATCATTGTTTGTTGTTAATGTTATTGCTTTGTTTTTGAGTTATTCGCTGTTGTTGTTGTTATTGTTTTACTATTGTATTTGGGCTTGGCCTCTTGTAAGCCGCACCAAGTCCTTCCGGAGATGGTAGCGGGGTACAAATAAAGGTTTATTATATTATTATTATTATTATTATTATTATTATTATTCCAAGCAAACTTCACTTATATTTCATTTGCATAAGCAAAGCAACCCCCTCTTTCTGCACAGGGAAATGAAGTTTGTGTACAGGAAAAATATTTCTGTACATATTTTTGCACAGGAAATGCTATAGTGTATAAAATGTTGCTTTCTGTGCAAAACCACCCCATGCACATTTTGTGCAGAATAACTCTTGAAATTGCAAAAATAAGCTTTGAAAATCATATGGGTTTTTCTTTTCTCGCAGGGAGAAGAAAATGGACCAAATGGCTTCTTTCAAGGGGAAACTTGGTGAGGAATGACACCCAACCTTTTTTTGCTGTGAGACTCAACCATGGCTGAGTGACAGTGAATTGTCATTTCCTACTATGAAAGGAACTATGTAGCGCTGGAGAAGCATTCCTCCTCCACTTCCAGCTTTTTGTGGAAGGGGCGGGTACACTTCAAATCACCTTTTTCGGAAAGCATTCAGGAGGTCAACCGATTGCCAATCTGCCCTTGATCAGTCTTCAGAGCTTCCAAAAGCAAGCCCCCTGCGTGGCAGCCTCCCCTCCTTATCCCATTTGTCAGCCACAGATCTGGCACACTCTTTAGTCTTTTTATTAGTTCTGCTTGTGGGAGACGTTCGCACAGAGGCCTTGCTTAATGCAGCGAGAGCAGTACATATTTCTGTGTTAGAGGTAGCCATTATTCACAATGCGGCAGGGATGTGATGGGGAGTTAATGAAGCCCTTCGCTGGAAAGGAAAGTGCCTCTTCCCCCTGATGACCACAGTTTCATCAATGGGCCCCGTGTTGTCTTTTTATCTCTTTCTTTCAACCTCAGATTTCCCTTTACAAGACTTCTTGGAGATTTATCAAAGGAGACCTGAGGTGAAGTCCCTGAGGATCAGTTCACAAATGTATTTATTTATTGTGTCAGAAGCGAGTTGAGGGTACAGATAAATGCATTCAAAAACACAAAGTTTTAAAACTTGGCATTATGCTAAATGTCCTTTGACCAGAAGCTGGCCACTTGGAGTGCCTCTGGTGTTTCTGTGAGAAGGTCCTCCATTGTGCATGTGGCAGAGCTCAGGATGTATTGTAGTAGGTGGTCTGTGGTTTGCTCTTCTCCACACTCGCATGTCATGGACTTGTCATGAAAATATTATTGCAGATTTGAGAAATGTGAATTTAATAATTTTTTTTTTGTCGTGTTAGGAGTGACTCCTGGTGTGAGAGAATTGGCCGTCTGCAAAGACATTGCCCAGGGGACGCCTGGATGATTTGATATTTTTATCATCCTTGTGGGAGGCTTATCTCATGTCCCCGCATGAGGAGCTGGTGCTGATAGAGGGAGCTCATCCGCCTCTCCCCGGATTTGAACCTGCGACCTTCAGTCCTGCCGGCACAGGGCTTTAACCCACTGCGCCACCGGGGGCTCCAATTTAATAATGATGTGTGGAAATGAATTGAAGAATGGAAGTTGTATGAGTGGAATTTATAATTTTGGAGACGCCAGTAAAATCTTAAGGCCTGCAATGTCGCACCTTAGGGTAAAATCACCTTGCTTAAAACACCAAAGAACACACCAGCAAGTCTTTATAGTTTATTAAAATAAAGGATAAAATGTTCAGAAGGCAAAAGTATATTTCAAAAGATCAATCCACAGTAACATAGGCAAACAAGATCCATGAAGACACAGGCAAGGTAAAGTCCCATGAGAACATGACAAATAATAATAATAATAATAATAATAATAATAATAATAATAATAAACAACCTTTATTTATACCCTGCTAACATAGTCAAAGCCATGGTATTCCCTGTAGTAACCTACGGATGTGAGAGCTGGACCTTAGGGAGGGCTGAGCGAAGGAAGAGAGATGCTTTTGAGCTGTGGTGTTGGAGGAAAGTTCTGAGAGTACCTTGGACTGCGAGAAGATCCAACCAGTCCATCCTCCAGGAAATAAAGCCCGACTGCTCATTGGAGGGAAGGATACTAGAGACAAAGTTGAAGTACTTTGGCCACATCATGAGGAGACAGCAAAGCCTAGAGAAGACAATTATGCTGGGGAAAATGGAAGGAAAAAGGAAGAGGGGCCGGCCAAGGTCAAGATGGATGGATGGCATCCTTAAAGTGACTGGACTGACCTTGAAGGAGCTGGGGGTGGTGACGGCCGACAGGGAGCTCTGGGGTGGGCTAGTCCATGAGGTCATGAAGAGTCGGAGACGACTGAACGAATGAACAACAAACATCTCCCGAAGGATTCGGTGCAGCTTACAAAAGGCCGAGGGCCAAGACATCAATAAAACAACAGCATAACAAATACAACAATAAATAAACTCATAAAACAAAGCAATAGACATTAAAACAATAGCAATAAACATTAGACAATAACACCACAACGCATTTAAAACTAAGGCCGGGCCAATTGTAATGATTAAAAATTTAAAAAATGTTGGGCATGACAGGTGAAATGGATAGGTTTTTGGAGATAGATGTGGTGTGTAGACAAGCTTAAATCTCTAGTAAAGTGCATTTGGGACATGATGCTTGGAGTTTCCTATTCTGGGAGGGCACACTGGAACAACCACGTCTTCAAGCTCTTCCTAAAGACTGCCAATGTTGGGGCTTATCTGATGTCCTTGGGGAGAGAGTTCCAGAGTTAGGGGGCCACCACGGAAAAGGCCCTGTCCCCCGTCCCCACCAATTGCGCTTGCGACGCAGGTGGGATCGTGAGCAGGGCCTCTCTAGATGATCGAAGAGATCGTGTGGGTTCGTATACGGAGATGTGGTCACAAAGTCCTGAAACATGAACATGAAAGCTGCAAGATGAATCCAAAGTCTCTTGGATGAAGCGGGAAGTTGCTCTGACACTGAGGCATGTTCAAACAGCCTATTTAATACCCTTTGGACAACATGAAGGCATTTCTATGGCCACGAGCCTCCCTCTCTTGCCTGTTGGCGATCCTGACACTCCTTCGGACCTTAAATTCCAACCTATCAGCTCTATCTAAGCCTCCGGCTCCATCAAGGTCAATTTCCTTGTTAATGCGTTTTCCCTCATTATCAGGCTGAGAACTCTCTTCCCTTCCTGAATCCACCTGGCTCTCAGTAGTTTCACTTTCCCCAATGTCATCCCTTGCTGTGGGAAACAACTGAACTTCTGCTCCCTGTTCCTGGTCATCTTCATCTAACACAGGGACATTATAACTTTGCACCTGACTGTGCATCTGAAACCCATCATCCCTATCAGAATCATTGACACTATCACTCTGAGATTCCAGCTGAGTCACAACATGCAATGACTAACTACCTACTTGCTGGACTGTAATTAAAAGTTGCTAATGATAAACTTTGACAAGAATTGGGACACTGATAACAGAAATGTTTACAATATTAAGAATGAAGTCAACATAAGATCAACACCAATCAAGAAGATCAATATCTGGCCAGGAAACGGAGATGGAGCCAGGATGGAAGACGTCTATCCTTAATTTACAACTTTGGGACTACATCAGCAGAATATTCCTATAAAAGACTCAGTCTAATAATGCTCAAAGTGTGAAAGACAGAGACGTTGTCCACCCACTATGCTCTGCTCCATGGGAAGGAGAGAGATAGTGTACCTATGGAGAGTGGCAGATTTGTATGGGAGCAATCTGGTCACTTTGGGGCTCCTTTCTCAAGCAAAGATGAAGAAGTGCGCCTTTGGAGTCTTGGATTTTATGGGAGTCAGGTTCCGCTGTATGGAAAACAGAGATCTGTTCCTTGACATTGTTCTTAGGGGAAAAAGTTTTGGCATTTCAGCATTTTGAAGTTTTGGCATTATGGAACTATGCATTGACAGGCTGCAGGAAAGCAGGTTGTGGCCTAACAGGTGCTTCTCCAAGGAGGAGAATATTTGGGTGCATGAGGATGAATGCATATACATGTGGTGTGAATGCTGAGTGAAAATCTAATTCCCCTTTGTTTGTTTGTTAGCCATGTAATTGTAAATCCAATGTAGTTGCATAGAATATGTATATCTGTATGTCTAAATGTTTTTCTGTAATCTGATATACCCTCTCACACTGGAAATTGCAATAAAAAGAACCTATGCTGTAAAGTCATTGAAAAGTTATTCATGACAGACTCTACTGTCCTTTAACCAGTATCTGGCCACTTGGAGTGCCTCTGGTGTTGCTGCAAGGAGGTCCTCCCTTGTGCATGTAGCAGGGCTCAGGTTGCATTGCAGCAGGTGGTCAGTGGTTTGCTCCTCTCCACACTCACATGTCGTGGATTCCACTTTGTGGCCCCATTTCTTAAGGTTAGCTCTGCATCTCGTGGTGCCAGAGCACAGCCTGCAACGCCTTCCAGGTCGCCCACTCTTTTGTGTGCCCAGGACGGAGTTTCTCATCCGGTCTCAGCCACTGATTGAGGTTCTGGGTTTTAGCCTGCCACTTTTGGACTCTTGCTTGCCGGAGTGTTCCTGCGAGTATCTCTCTAGATCTTAGGAAGCTGTTTCTTGATTTAAGGTGTTGGCTTGCTGACTGATATTCAAATATGGGATGGGTTGGAGATGTCACTGCCTTGGTCCTTTCATTGCTGGCTGCTACTTGCCGGCGGATGTCAGGTGGTGCAATACTGGCTAAACAGTGTAATTTTTCCAGTGGTGTGAGGCGTAAACATCCTGTCATAATGAGGCATGTCTCATTAAGAGTCAAATCCACTGTTTTCTACATTGGGCATGCGTATTCAGCAGCAGAGTAGCAAAGCGCAAGGGCAGATGTCTTCATTGTGTCTGAAGTTCATAGATGAAAAGTAGGCAATATCAGAGTGCAGACATGATGCTGAAAACCAGTATTAATGGGGAAGGAGGATTGGAAAAAAGTAAAACCCTGGCTCTTCAAGCAACCTTTTGGAAACTCATTGTAACCAGATAAACTCAGTATCGTGAACAAATATGGAATGATGCAAATGAACATGGATTTAAACCCAGAAGTCATTGATTTTTAATAGTTTTTAATTGTTTTTATATGAATTTTATTATGTGATTTAACCTGTTTTAAACGTATTGTGTGTTCGGCATCTAATTGTTGCCAGTCTGTACGCCGCCCTGAGCTGCCTTCGGACTGAAAAGGGCAGGATAAAAGTGTGTAAATAAATAAATAAAATAAAATAATAAAATTGGAAACAACAAGGACAGGCAAGCATTTTACTGGAAAGGGCCAGATTACATTCTCTCCTTCCTCTCAACGAACTAATTGAGTATTCCCTACTTCTCTTTGAATCCCATTTGTAGCTACTGAAAAATACCAAGGATAAAAAAGTGAAAAAAAAACTGGAATATTTTAAAAACAGCAAAAAAATCAGATGACAGAAGACTAATTGGAACTGTCCTTGCAGAATCAGGACAGATGGAGCGTTTGCAGAAATGTTCAACTTTTCCTCCACTAGATCTGATATGGGGGTTATATGGACTGTAATTTCTATCATCCCCCAGACACTGCCCATTACTGTTGAGGTGGGTGGGGATGGGTTACGCTGGTGACAACGAATAGTATGACAATGAAGCAACTCTTGAGTTTTAGTTTGAACTTTAGCGGAACTGTCTATAACAAACACTCTCTCCAAGACAGATTCGGCACCTTAACTAGGTTCATTAAAGTTTGGATTGAAACACAACTTCTTTGAAATAGGAGCCACATAATGTACCAAGTCCCATAGTTCCTTTTTCATCATCTCAGGTAGCATTGCTTGCCGCTGCTGAATAGACAGTATGAGATCAGCCGTGTCAATAGATTTGACACAGAATAAAGTGACCCATTAAAATGATGAGACAGAAGAATGAGAAAAAGAAATAGAAAATAGGGAGAGGGAAGGAAATCCTCCATCTTGGTTCAGGGCCAAAAGCTGCAGAAATAAAATTGCATTGATATAAAAACATATCAATTCATTGTCAATTCAAGCATGGAAGCCACCATTTTCAAAGCAGAAGCTGGGACCCTGTTAGTGTTCTACACAAATCTAAGTTCCTTTATGTGTGCGTTTGCAGTTGTGCCCTTGTGCAATCAATATAATTCAGTGTATTGTCAAAGGTTTTCATGGTCAGAATCATTGGTTTTTTTGTGAATTTTCAGGGCCGTATGGCCATGTTTCAGAAGCATTCTCTCCTGAAGTTTCACCCACATCTATGGCAGGCATCATTGGAAGTTGTGAGATCTGTTGGAAACTAGGAAAATGGGGGTTATCTATCTGTGGAATGTCAAGGGTGGGAGAAAGAACTCTTGTCTGTTTGAGGTAGGTGTGAATGTTTCAATTGGCCACCTTGATTAGCATTTAATGGCCTAGCAGTTTCAAGGTCTGGCTCCCTACTGCCTAGGGGAATTCTTTGTTGGGAGGTGTTTAGCTGGCCCTGATTGTTTCTTGCCTGGAGTGTTGTTCTTTATTTACTGTTATGAATTTAGAGTTATTTTTTAATACTGGTAGACAAATTTTGTTCATTTTCATAAAACAAATTTACAATCATAACAGTAAATAAAGAACAACACTCTAAAACAGGGGAATTCCAGACAAGAAACAATCAGGGTCAACTAAACACCACCCAACAAAAGATTCTCCCCTTTACAGACCAACTCGGACACTGCAGTCATCAGAGGAGGTCCTCCTCTCAGTTCCACCCCCATCCCAAGCACAGCTAGTGGAAACAAAACAAAGGGCCTTCTCCATGGCTGCCCCCCACCTCTGGAACTCCCTTCCTAAGCAGTTAAAGATGGCCTCCTCCCTCCCTCCCCGCTTTCATAAAACAGCTGAAGACATACCTTTGCTCACTGGCTTACAAGGAGGAGGAATAGTAGTTGGTAATACTACCATTATACCTCTGATTAATAGTTGCCAGACGTATCCGTGCCCTGCTCACCCCATCAGATCAATAGATATCTTGAGCAATGATTAATCGATTTGCCCCAAAGAAATGGGAAATCAATGTTTCCATTTGATGTTGGATGTTTTGTCTCATGTCTGTTATAACAGGCTGTGCTTTTTATTTATTTTTAGTTTGTTAAGTTATAATTCGTATTTATATGTTCGATTGTATAAATTTTGTTAGCATGGATGTATTGTTGTTGTATTTAGACATTGAATGTTTGTCTTTTATGTTTGGAATCCGCCCTGAGTCCCTTTGGGGAGATAGAGCGGAATATAAATAAAGTATTATTATTGTTGTTGTTGTTGTTATTATTATTATTATTATTATTATTATAATTCCTAGCCATCCCCTGCCACGCGTTGCTGTGGCCCACTCTAGTGGTCATGGGGGTTCTGTGTGGGAGGTTTGGCCCAATTCTGTCGTTGATGGGGTTCAGAATGCTCTGTGGTTGTAGGTGAACTACAAATCCCAGCAACTACAACACCCAAATGTCAAGATCCTTTTTTACCCAAACTCCACCAGTGTTCACATTTGGGCATATTGAGAATTTGTGTGGAGTTTGGTCCAGATCCATATTGTTTGAGTCCACAGTGCTCTCTGAATGTAGGTTAACTACAACTCCAAAACCAAAGGGCACTGCCCACCAAACTCTCCCAGTATTTTCTGTTGGTCATGGGAGAACTGTGTGCCAAGTTTGGTTCCATTTGATCGTTGGTGGGGTTAAGAATGCTCTTTGATTGTAGGTGAACTACAAATCCCAGCAACTACAACTCCCAAATGTCAAGATTCTATTTTCTCCAAACTCCACCAGTGTTCACATTTGGGCATATTGAGTATTTGTGTAGAATTTGGTCCAGATCCATCATTGTTTGTGTCCACAGTGCTCTCTGGATGTAGGTGAACTACAACTCCCAAACTCAAGGTCAATGACCACCAAACCCTTCTAGTATTCTCTGTTGGTCATTGGAGTCCTGTATGCCATGTTTGGTTCAATTCCATAATTGGTGGAGTTCAGAATGCTCTTTGATTGTAGGTTAACTATAAATCCCAGCAACTATGACTCTCAAATGACAAAATCAATTTTTGGAGCGAAGGACATACATTGGGTTGTTAGGTGTCTTGTGTCCAAATTTGGTGTCAATTCGTCCTGTGGTTTTTGAGTTCATTTAATCCCACAAACCAACATTGCATTTTTATTTATATAGATTATTATATTGGAGAGTGCTTATTGTACATTTAAATGTTGTATATTATGTGATGCCATGGCCTATGGCTAGTACAATAAACAATTCATTCATTCACAATGTCAGTATTTAGCAGAAGGATAGTCTTTCACCTTGTAAATTTCCACTCTACAGCACAATTCAGGAACTCAGCTAGAATGTTTTCAGAAATTCACCATCCCAAAGCTAGGTCTTTTACCAGCTCCAACTCTTAAAATCATGAGATTCTGCTTATTCAGGAACTACCAAACAGGATTCATCAACTTGGACTTGGAGGAGCGATTGTTGCCATGAGCACAACAGATAAATCAAAAGCAGCCGTTCTTACAGAGGAGAAAGGCTGATGCAGCATCTTTCCTCCCGTCACTTGTGAAATGGGCTGAATGACGTGTTTACAAGGCCAGATGCCGGCAGGTTATCCAGCCGTGTTGAGGTATTACTCAAAAACAGGGCTCACATGGATGGGGAAGCTATTCACCTTCACCGGTACTGCTGCTGCCTGACAACTTGTTTACTTTATCTTCTTTGAAGACAGTTCGGAAGCTGCAAATGGTGCAGAGATCAGCAGATCGACAGCCAGATTGTTAACCATAGCGCCATATCTCAAGAGAATGACTCCCATGCTGCAGCAGCTCTACTGGTTGCCAGTCCACTTCCAGGCCAAATACAAAGTGCTGGTCTTTACCTATAAAGCCCTAAATGGTTTGGGTCCAGGCTATTTGTCCAACTACTTCTCCCTATGCTTACTCATTGTCCGAGTAGGATATTCTTCCAAGATCAGTGTAATGGTGGGTCCATAGCAGGCCTGTATCGAGGGGGTGGTTTTAGGGGTTCAACGCCCCCCCCCAAATGTTTCAGATTTTTTTAAAAAAAAACCTGGTTTACTCATGAATTTTAACATGCTAAGTCTATGAGATGCAAAAAATTAAGAGTCCCTCCAGAACTGTAAGCACTAGGGTTGGGCGGTTTCGTTCGTTAATTTCGTAATACGTTATTAATTCGTATTTAAATTAGCTTACGATCCGATATTGAGCCATGCAGGAGTAATTAAAAATCGAAACGAATTTTTTCAATTTATTTCGTAATTGTTTCGTAATTGTTTTGTAATCGATTCGTAATTGTTTCAAAATCGTTTCGTAATTGTTTCGTAATTATTTCCGTATGTCTGGTGCAAGTTTTAGGGTTGTTGTTTGTTTTATCAGTGATAAAAAATAAATTATCACACCAACAGTCAACAACAGAGGGAGAGGGAAGCTTCAGAAGTTCCCCCTGTCCCATTTGGAGGGTTTTTTAGCATATTGCGCAATCGCGTCCGTCATGAATGAATCAATTCGTAATTGTTTCGAAATCGTTTCGTAATTGTTTCGTAATTTTACGAAATTTCGTATATTTTAAACTTTTTTAAAGGAAAATTTTGGAATTCTTTTAAAAAACGAAACGCAAAAACCCCCTAAAAACGAATTGAGTTTAGAAACAAAATTTTCCGTGGTTACCCAGCCCTAGTAAGCACTATCTCAAGCAAATATTGACAATTTATTCACACTGTCATTACTTGCAGCAATAGCCGATGTAGTGTGTGTGTTGAATGCTCTCATTAAGGAGGCCAGACTTGGTGGAGGTGGTTGACAGGGGCGGAGCTGCAGGCTATTGAAGGTTGCTCTGCCCCCTGCTGTGCTCTTTGCTTCAGCGTGAGCTAGGAGGCAGGTTTTAACCCCCCCCCCCCCAGAAATTGTCAACCCTCCCCGAAATTCTTTTCTGGCTACGGCCCTGGCCCATAGGTAACTGTGGAGCCTAATTCTTGATCCGAATCTTCTCCTGCAGTGAGGGCATTGGTTTCCAGGTGGAAGCCGGTCTCGGTTGGGGTTGGTTTGACATCTATATAAATAAAAATGTAATGTTAGTTCGTGCTACCATCAGAACTCAAAAACCACTGGGGGAATTGACACCAAATTTGGACACAAGACACCTAACAGTCCAATTTATGTCCTCCACTCAAAAAAAAATTGATTTTGTCATTTGGGAATTGTTGTTGCTGGGATTTATAGTTTACCTACAATCAGAGCCATCTGAACTCCACCAATGATGGAATTGGGCCAAACTTAGCACACAGGGCTCCCATGACCAACAGAAAAAAACTGGAATGGTTTGGTGGGCATTGACCTTGAGTTTGGGAATTATAGTTCACCCACATCCAGAGAGCACTGTGGACTCAAACAATGACGGATCTGGACCAAACTTGTCACGAATATTCCATATGCCCAAATATGAATACAGATGGAGTTTAAGGGAAATAGACCTTGACATTTAGGAGTTGTAGTTGCTGGGATTTATAGTTCACCTACAATCAAAGAGAATTCTGAACTCCACCAATGATGGAATTGAACCAAACATGGCATACAGGACTTCCATGACCAACAGAACACACTGGAAGGGTTTAGTGGGCATTGACTTTGAGTTTGGGAGTTGTAGTTCACCTACATCCAGAGAGCACTGTGGGCTCAAACAATGATGGATCTGGCCCAAACTTGACACAAAAATTCCATATGCCTAAATATGAACACAGATGGAGTTTAGGCAAAGTAGACCTTGACATTTGGGAGTTGTCACCTGAAGCCTAAAGGAGTGGGCCTGGCGAAGCCACAGCATCCATTTTTAAAAAGGGAGACAGGGAGAAGCCATTTTAGTTAGGTTTGCCTTGAGGGGGCGTGTTCAAGTCTTACAGGGAAAATCAGGAGGCTAGGATTGGCTAGAAAGGTGGGGCGGAGCCTAAGTGGTCTAGAAGAAAAAAGTGGCTTTTAAACTGAGGCTTGAAGTCCCAGTAGTCAGTTGGAGTTAGGGTTTGGAGCTGTTAGAGAGAAGAAGAATTGGTGTTAGTGAGAGCGAGTTTGGGTTTAGAGAAGAAGATTGGGTTAGTCTTTTGTGAAGTATTCAGAGTAGCTATTGAGTAAATAGCTCAAATACTGTGAAGGAGCAGTACCCAGTTAGTGGACTGTTCAATTCATAAGAAAGTCTAGTTCAGGGTATTTTTGGCTAGATTCCTACGGGGCATTTTGGGAGTTACTTTCAGAGATTCATTTCCTGAAGTAATTTTCTGTGGTGGAACTTTGAAGACTTGTAACCCAGAAGTTTTTTAAGATTTTGACTCTAATGCAACCACAAGCTTTTTATGCCAGTATCTTACTGAAACCATTAACCATTTGTACCTGAATATTTCAAGCCTGTTCAATAAATGTTCTTGTTATTTTTATCAACTTATACCAGCCTGAATGTGAATACCTTTGTGGTCAAGGTATTACTAAAGTCAGCTTCACAGCAGCCTTTAAGAAACTATAGTGGCACAGTGTGTGTTACAGAACAAACTCTCAACATTACCTCAGCCTGATTAATAATGAAATGGTGGCAGCGGATTTCTTTTGAAGAAGCATTTTAAGTCTCTCAGCTCTAGTGGTTCCCAGTTCCTAGCTTTTAAATATACAGTTGGTTAAGCAACTATACTCCCTCATCCTTTTGTGAGCGTTATAATTTTGGCTGAGCAAAATTGGGATTATTTTATATATTTCCCCGTCTAATAAATAAAATAAAATCAACATTGTTGCTCTATAACATCCCTTCCTCTTGGCACATTTCTCTCTTTCACCCTCCATTCGTGCCTCTTCAAATTCTACAGTACTACTGGTCACAGCTGATCTCCAGCTGGAGTGCTCAAGGGCCAGGGCTTCCCAGTTCTCAGTGTCTATGCCAGAGTTTTTAAGGTTGGCTTTGAGCCCATCTTTAAATCTCTTTTCCTGACCACCAACATTCCATTTTCCATTCTTGAGTTCGGAGTAGAACAACTGCTTTGGGAGACGGTGGTCGGGCATCCAGACAATATAGCTGGTCCAGCGCAGTTGTTGGCGGACGACCATCGCAGGATTTGCAGGGTTTTTTGGAGGCAACGCTGATGGAATCATTCCAGGAATTGCATGTGACATCTGTAGATAGTCCACATCTTGCAGGCGAATAGCAGGGTTGGGAGGACAATAGCTTTTTAAACAAGCACCTTGGTATCTCTATGGATGTCCCGGTCCTCAAACACTCTCTGCTTCGTTCAGAAAAAAGCTGCACTCACAGAGCTTAGGCGGTGTTGAATTTCAGTGTCAATGTTGACTTTTGTGGAGAGGTGGCTGCCAAGGTAGTGGAAATGGTCGACATTTTCTAATGTTACACCATTAAGTTTTATTTCTGGTATTGGAGAGGGATTGGCTGGTGACTGGTGGAAGAGCACTTTCGTTTTCTCGATGTTCAATGACAGGTCGAGCTTCTCGTATGCTTCTGTGAAGGTGTTTAGAATGGCTTGTAGGTCTTCTTCTTAATGCACACAGACAATGATGTCATCAGCATATTGGAGTTCTATAACAGATGTTGTTGTAACCTTCGGTTTGGCTTTCAGTCTGCTGAGGTTGAATAGCTTGCCATCTGTCCGATAGATGATTTCCACTCCGGTGGGAAGCTTCCCATCAACAAGGGGAAGTATCATAGCAATGAAGATGGAGAATAAAGTTGAGGCAATAACACATTCCTGTTTGACACCTGATTCCACCTTAAATGGGTCACTTTGGGAGCCATTGCTGTCCAAGACTGTTGCCATCATGTCATCATGGAGGAGCCGCAGGATGTTCACAAATCTCCCTATACAGATCCTCTCAGTCCCATCCCTGTCACAAGCATGGTTGGTGGGACCGAGAGAAAGGGCCTTCTTCGTGATTGCTTCCTGTGTCTGGAACTCCCTCCATAAAGAACTAAAAATGGCTTTCACCCCACTCTTCTTCAAATGCTCTTGAAAATGCACTTTTGCACTTAGGTGTATGGAGAGGAGGAGGATTAGGATATTTCAGTTCCACCGAAATGCTGGCTAACTTATCTGTATTTCAATGCTGCTATGGTACATGAGAAGAACACCCTTGATAGTCATTTTAATGCTTTTAAATTGCATTTTATGTTTAAATTGTTAATTTATGTTATTAGTATAATTAGGTTCATTTGATTATTCATATTTGGTCCTCATTTTGGTGTTAATTTCCTCTTTGTCCCAAGTTTGTTTGTTTTTTTATTTTTGTATTATCCTGTTTATTTAAAATTGTTTGTATTTGAGTTCGAGCATTGAATGTTTGCCTTTTTTTTTGTATAAACCACCCTGAACCTCCTTGGGGAGAGAGGGAGGTCTATAAATAAAGTTGTTGTTGTTGTTGTTGTTGTTGTTGTTGTTGTCGTTGTCGTTGCCCCCTCATGCAGCATCCTCCATGTCAAAAGTGATCGACACCTCAAAAAATTATTTTATTTGTCATGTCAGGGCAACCAGTCAATTGTATTACATTTCTAACAGAACAAAACAAACAAACAAACAGACAAAACACAAAGTTTGCAAGCTTGGTAGTTGATTAAATGTCCTTTGACCTGTATCTGGCCACTTGGAGTGCCTCTGGTGTTGGTGCAAGAAGGTCCTCCATTGTGCATGTGGCAGGGCTCAGGTTGCATTGCAGCAGGTGGTCACTGGTTTGCTCTTCTCTACACTCGCATGTCGTGGCTTCCACTTTGTGGCCCCATTTCTTAAGATTGGCTCTGAATCTCGTGGTGCCAGAGCGCAGTCTGTTCAGTGCCTTCCAAGTCGCCCAGTCTTCTGTGTGCCCAGGGGGAGTCTCTCATTTGGTATAAGCCATTGGTTGAGGTTCTAGGTTTGAGCCTGCCACTTTTGGACTCTCGCTTGCTGAGATGTTCCAGCAAGTGTCTCTGTAGATCTTAGAAAACTATTTCTAGATTTAAGTCGTTGACGTGCTGGCTGATACCCAAACAGGGGATGAGCTGGAGATGTCTATGCCTTGGTCCTTTCACTATTGGCTGCTACTTCCCGGCGGATGTTAGGTGGTGCAATACCGGCTAAGCAGTGTAATTTCTCCAGTGGTGTAGGGCGCAGACACCTGTGATAATGCGGCATGTCTCATTAAGAGCCACATCTACTGTTTTAGCGTGGTGAGATGTGTTCCACACTGAGCATGCATACTCAGCAGCAGAGTAGCATAGCGCAAGGGCAGATGTCTTCACTGTGTCTGGTTGTGATCCCCAGGTTGTGGCAGTCAGCTTTCGTATGATATTGTTTCTAGCACCCACTTTTTGCTTGATGTTCAGGCAAAAATGCAAGGTAAGTATCAAAGAAAGACCAGCTCAATTGATCAATGTAGGGAGAAGACCTGCTTTTGCAGGTACGCTACACACAGCATGTTGCATTTTGTTTTTCTCCATAGCAGAAGTGTTTAGAAACCTTGTTAGTAATTGCAAAGACATGTACAGGATATAGGCAAGAGAGTACCTATGCGCTCTAAGTTGTGCTTTGATGCTTAGTGAGACTTAAGTTCACTTAAGTTCACATAACTCCAACTGGTGAGTCCAATTCAATTGGAATCTCCTTCAAACCTGTACAGGGTTGAAGAAACCACTTTGAATGATGGTGATCTGAAAGGGGGATCAGCTGGTGCCTGGCTCAAATGAAGGCCTGTGTCTTGCAAAGTGTCAGTGATGCAGAATGACTTGATAGTTGCTGGTCTGTCCTGCTGAGGGCCATGGACTCTCTGCCAAATGAGAATCACTCCTGTGGTGTTACCCTGTCCAAGGTTAGAGCAAGAATAGGAGGCAGTTCCATTGTTCATCAACACATTTTGACAATAGCCATGGCCTGAAATTAATGCCTTAAGAAGGTCTTCGTGGACAATGATTACACAATGAGAAGCAAAAACTAATGGGATGAGATAAGGATGCTATTTTGGAAAATATTTGATGGATAAGATAGTTGCCAGTCCGTTCTGGAGACAATGAGGCCATGCATACAGCTTTAATTTAATAGAATCATGGA
Organism: Anolis sagrei; assembly: GCF_037176765.1. Taxonomy (NCBI): domain Eukaryota; kingdom Metazoa; phylum Chordata; class Lepidosauria; order Squamata; family Anolidae; genus Anolis; species Anolis sagrei. Next base: position 68,797,448 of record NC_090034.1, read on the forward strand.
ATCATAGAATCAAAGAGTTGGAAGAGACCTCATGGGCCATCCAGTCCAACCCCCTGCCAAGAAGCAGGAATATTGCATTCAAATCACCCCTGACAGATGGCCATCCAGCCTCTGTTTAAAAGCTTCCAAAGAAGGAGCCTCCACCACACTCTGGGGCAGAGAGTTCCACTGCTGAATGGCTCTCACAGTCAGGAAGTTCTTCCACATGTTCAGATGGAATCTCCTTTCTCGTAGTTTGAAGCCATTGTTTTGCGTCCTAGTCTCCAGGGAAGCAGAAAACAAGCTTGCTCCCTCCTCCCTGTGGCTTCCTCTCACATATTTATACATGGCTATCATATCTCCTCTCAGCCTTCTTCATGCTAAACATGCCCAGCTCCTTAAGCCGCTCCTCATAAAGCTTGTTCTCCAGACCCTTGATCATTTTAGTCACCCTCCTCTGGACACATTCCAGCTTGTCAATATCCCTCTTGAATTGTGGTGCCCAGAATTGGACACAATATTTCAGGTGTGGTCTAACCAAAGCAGAATAGAGCGGTAGCATTACTTCCCTAGCTCTAGACACTATGCTTCTATTGATGCAGGCCAAAATCCCATTGGCTTTTTTTGCCGCCACATCACATTGTTGGCTCATGTCTAACTTGTTGACCATGAGGACTCCACGATCTTTTTCACACGTACTGCTCTCGAGCCAGGCATTGTCCTCCATTCTGTATCTTTGCATTTCGTTTTTCCTGCCAAAGTGGAGTATCTTGCATTTGTCACTGTTGAACTTCATTTTGTTAGTTTTGGCCCATCTCTCTAATCTGTCAAGATCATTTTGAATTCTGCTCCTGTCCTCTGGAGTATTGGCTATCCCTCCCAATTTGGTGTCGTCTGCAAACTTGATGATCATACCTTCTAGTCCTTCATCTAAGTCATTAATAAAGATGTTGAACAGGACCGGGCCCAGGACAGAACCCTGCGGCACTCCACTTGTCACTTCTTTCCAGGATGAAGAGGACGCATTGGTGAGCACCCTCTGGGTTCGTCCATTTAACCAATTACTGATCCACCTCACCGTAGTTTTGCCTAGCCCACATTGGACTAGTTTCCTTGCCAGAAGGTCATGGGGGACCTTGTCGAAGGCCTTACTGAAATCCAGGTACAATACATCCATGGCATTCCCCGCATCTATCCAGCTTGTAACTCTATCGAAAAAAGAGATCAGATTAGTCTGGCATGACTTGTTTTTGATAAATCCATGTTGACTATTAGCGATAATAAGGAAACTTGAAGATGCCAGTCATAGATGCAGGTGAAACATCAGGAGAAAATGCTACTAGAACATGGCCATAGTTTTCCCCTGACATTAAGTCCAGTCGTGTCAGATGTTTATTGTATTAATATTTTTTATTGAAAGTAGAGATGGGGTGGTTGGGAGTTACAATATGGCATGTCCATGTGATGTTTCCAATATAAATCAAATGAAAAGCACCTTAGGTAGTAAAGGAACAAAGTGAAGGTAAAATAAAGGGGGGGGGGGGGGAGGGAAAAAAGTGAAGGGGAAAAGGATATTGTGACCTCCTCATTCCAACCTTGCAATTCTATGGTCTTTTTCATAGATTAATCTTCTTTTGTCCGGCTTCCGCTGCTCATCTCAATTTCTAAGCTGAAGAGCCAGCCAGATACCTCCAAGGTCATGTAACCGGCATGACTGCATGGAGCGCTGTCAACCTTCCCCCTGGAGCCAGGGGCGGCTCAACCCATTACGCAAAGTAAGCATTTGCAGTATAGTTGATTTTTCCCAGGGGCGCTCTTGAGGTGTTCTTGGTGGAAAATAGACCTTGACATATGCGAGTTGTAGTTACTGGGATGTATAGTTCACCTACAATCAAAGAGCATTGTGAACTCCACCAATGATGGAACTGAACCAAATATGGCACACAGAACTCCCACGACAAACAGAAAATATATATCAGTGATTGGTTGGGGGGGGGGGCAAAATACTGTTTGCTTACCATTGAAAATTACCTAGGGCCGCCTCTGACTGGAGCGGTACCTATTGATCTACTTACATTTGCATGTTTTCGAATGACTAAGTTGGAAGAAGCTGGGGATGACAGCAGGAGCTCACCCTGCTCTCTGGATTTGAACCAGCAACCTTTCGGTCAACAAGTTCAGCAGCTTAGCAGTTCAACCCACTGGGCCACTGGAGGCTCCAAAGGACATGGCCATGCAGGCCAGAAATAACACAACACCCCAAATGTTATTTTAATTATTTAACTTAAATTAATTTATTTACTATATGTCTTCCTCACTCTTCTCACCCCAAAGGGGACTCAGAGCAGCTTACAGTTACAGCCAAATCCAATGCCGCATTATAAATACAAAGAAATAAACATTGAGCAATAAAACCAATAAAACTTATAGATACAATTAAAGCAGATGAAAATATAATGCCTACTCTCCAAGTTGTTATTTGTGGTGCTGTGTTTGAGTCAAATTCCATATTGTACTACTTCTCAAATGCCTGGTTCCAGAGTCAGTTCTTTAGCTTTTTCCTTAACACCAGGAGGGAGGGGGCAATCTAATGTCACTGGAAAGGAGTTCCACAGCCAAGGGGCTACCACTGGGAAGGTCCTGTCTCTCCTCCCCACCAGTCACACTTGCAATGGAGGTGGGATTGAGAGCAGGGCCTCCTTGACAGATCTTAATGCTCTAACTGGTACACAGAGGGAGATACGTTATTAACAAAATTATAAAAGGGGAGGAACCGAGTCCACCTGAGATAGGGGTTCACAAACCTCTTTGTCAGCTTGTCCTGGACCGCCTCCTCAGCCAAACCTAACTGAATACCATAAACAATCTAAATGAATATGCCAGCTCCATCTTCTTGAAGATTTTCTCAAGGATGCCTAGAAAGGTGCAAAGACACAAAACAGGGGTGTGCCCCAGAGAACCCTTGGGGTAATTTTCTTCACCCAATCAGCAACCTTGAGAACCAAAATGATTTCTTTTAGAGACTTCTGTGTATGGTTTTCTATACTGGAAATGTCTTTGTAAAAACTTAGGTTTTTCTGCGCAGAAAAAGTGGTTTGCTGCACTTTGGAACATTTGAATACAGGGAGAAAATTGCACACCATTCTTTGCTAGTCTGTTATGCTTCCTGGAATGAATCATTATAAATATTATTTCCATCACTGTGCTAAGGTAAAGGTAAAGGTTTTCCCCTGAATTAAGTGCAGTCGTGTCTGACTCTGGGGGTTGGTGCTCATCTTCATTTCTAAGCCAAAGAGCTGGCGTTGTCTGTAGACACCCCCAAGGTCATGTGGCTAGCATGACTGCATGGAGTGCCATTACAATTATTATTATTATATTATTATTATTATTATTATTATTATTATTTATTTGATCAGTCATATGGCCATTTCAAAATAGAACATGAGTAAAAAACACGGCAAAAAGGTGAGGACAGCAGCTGACCTTTTATTTATAGTCTGAATCTTATTTTCCTGGTTCTTCTTTCAGGAAATCTGCTCTTTTCTTAATGGCTTTCAGAATAAAAAGGCATACTCTGATTATGCTGGATCTTTCCTGCCCTTGCAAGAGGGATGTTAGAATATCATTTCTGTTGGGGGACCTGCAGTTGGATAATATTGGATGTAAATATCTGTCTCGCAGTTCAGTATATGCTGGACAGTCAATTAAGAAATGTTCAATGTCTCCCACTGTTTGTTCTCCCCAGACGCAGAATCTCTCACTTCTTGGGATGTTACAGTAGCACCCGGTTTGCACCATAATACCGAGTTGTTCAAACCTAGCCCTAGTATATATTCTTCTTAAGGGTAGTGGAAGTGGAATAGTTAGGTAGTGCTCTAAATGAATATTCCTTTTGTGGGAAGCTAAAAACCTTGTGGCTGAAGACCTACCTATGCTCTCTAGGTCCAGCTGTGCATAGACATCCTGAATGTGCCACTTGAGCACTTGCCCTGCCCCCGGACCCAAAACACCCAGAAATTGCAAAGGCAGACCGAATCCAGCCAACTCATTATTCAGAGCCACCATCCACGATGACTTCTGGTCATGCTGGACTTGATCCTCTAGATATAGGCGAGGAAGACTACTAGGATCCGTAGAGTTTACTTTTGACCAGTAATTAAACTGTCTCATTAAGATTTGAGCTTTTACTGGGAGTATTCCTAGCTCAGCCCTTACTGCTGCCGTCAGCGTTGTTCTGGAAAGGCCCAGGAAGGTGCGATCTGTCATTATGGTCCACACGAGTGCCATTACCTTCCCGCCGCAGCAGTACCTATTGATATACTCACATTTGCATGTTTTTGAATTGCTAGGTTGGCAGAAGCTGGGGCTAGCAGTGGAAGCTCACGCTGCTCCCCGGATTCAAACTTGTGACCTTTCATTTAGCAAGTTCAGCAGCTCAGCGGTTTAACCCACTGCATCACAGGGGGCTCTTACAAATATCTTATTGCTGTAATAGGACTTGAAGGGAGTTCCATTCTACAGTTTGCTTTTCAGAGCCAAGAAGGTCCAATGGACAACTTATATCAATCTTAGGGCTATGGCTCTTCTCAAAGTTTCTTCCCAAATGAAGCATTTTAGCAATTTCTTCTTGTTGTAAGAATATCTTTAAAAACCACACAGTTTTCAAAGTCTATTTGTAATCTGGAACATAGTCTATGCAAAGTTTGTACACAATTATTTTTTGCATAAAACAGCATTTTTGGTGCAAGAAACATATTTACCTGTACAGAAATATCATGACAGCATATTCCAGCTAATCCATCCCACTGCTACAGCTGGTTAACTATCACAGATCTTGGTAAATTAAAAAGTTCTTTATTTGCAGTGGAAAAAATGAGGAGAGAAGATGCCAACTTAACTTTACATGGTTAGGGAATTCCATAACCTGGGTACAGCCATGAAAAATGCTCACTCCCATGACCTCAACAAACAAACCTAAAAGGTTGGGAAAAAATAACAGAAAGCCCTCGATCAGGTATCCTAAAGCTTGGGCTGGCTCATATCTGGTGAAATTATATTTCAAATAAGCTGGACCGAAGTCATATAGAGTCCAGGCCATCTGAAAAGATTGGGGACATTTATGAGACAGAGGAATCTTCTCTAGGTTTTGGCCTCAACATTAAAATAGTTATCCAAAGTGCTGAGATCACACCAACATAGTCTCAGGACCTTGGATAGCTCCTTTTATAGTTTGCCTCTTACACAATAGCCATCAGCTAGTGGTGGTCCCTTGTAGCACACCTGTTTTTTGGTAACTCATTCTAGATCAGTGTTTCTCAACCTGGGGGGGTCGTGAGGGCATATCAGAGGGGTCATCAAAGACCATCAGAAAACACAGTATTTTCTGTTGGTCATGGGGATTCTGTGTAGGAAGTTTGGTCCGATTGAATCATTGGTGGGGTTCAGAAAGCACTTTGATTGTAGGTGAATTATAAATCCCAGCAACTACAACTCTCAAATCTCAAGGTCTATTTTCCCCAAACTTTATCAGTGTTCATATTTAGGCATATTACCTATTTGTGCAAAGTTTGGTCCAGATCCATCATATTTGAGTCCACAGTACTCCCTGGATGTTGGTGAACTCCAACTCCAAAACTCAAGGTCAATTTCCACCAAAATCCTTCCAGTATTTTCTATTGATTATGGGAGTTCTGTCTGCCAAGATTGGTTCAGTTTCATTGTTGGTGGGCTCCAGAATGCTTTTTGATTGTAGTTGAACTATAAATCTCAGCAACTACTGCTCCCAAATGACAAAATCAATCCCCTCCCTACATCACCAGTATTCAGATTTGGACATATCGGGTATTTGTGCCAAATTTGGTCCAGTGAATGAAAATACGAGGTGTATTTTTAAGTAAGGTCCATTTTGTTGTAGACACTAGTAGTTCGTGCGCATACCGCAACGAGCGTGTGCGTCATGTACCGGCATGCCTCGGGAACAACTGTGCTCAGTTTCCGCTCTGTAGCTAACCTGTACGGTTCCGTTCTGTGCTTTAAAAATGTTTAAGACTATCAACTCACCCTCCGCATGTGAGGTTCGCTCAGTGATACGGTTTTTGTCAGCAAAGAACCTGCCTGCTGCAGAAACTCATCGACAGATTTGTGAAGTGTACAGTGATACTGTTATGAGTGAAAGCAAAGTGCGTAAGTGGGTATGACAATTCAAAGATGGTTGTGACAACGTCCATGACGAGGACCGCTCCGGTCGCCCTTCTTTGATTACAGACGATTTGGTGGCTTTTGCTGGCGGCAAGTTTTTATGAAGAGAGTATTTTAAAATTGGTTCAGAGGTATGATAAGTGTTTGAACAAACTTGGCAACTATGTCAAAAAATAGAGTAAAGTATGTACTTTCTGAAAATAAATTTACTTTTTTGAAATAAACTTTTGTTGTGTACTTATGTTCAAACGGACCTTACTTTAAAAATACCCCTCGTATTATATTGGTGCTTCCAAAATTATTAGCTCCATCCATACATTCACCTTCCATTCATCCATTCATTCCCACACATCATATTAAATCCACATTTATCAAATCTGCGCATTGAATTTCTTATTACATGGTCCCATTACGGATGAAAATACGTGACAAGAAAACCCTTACTATTACAGCCATTCAGTGAAGCCAAACAAGCCAGATTGGCTGAAGGGAACTGTACTTTCTGAAAATAAATTTACTTTTTTGAAATAAACCTTCGTTGTGTACTTATGTTCCAACGGACCTTACTTTAAAAATACCCCTCGTACATCCTGCATATAAGATATTTACATTACAATTCACAACAGTAGCAAAATTACAGTTATGGAATAGCAACAAAATAATTTTTGGTTGGGGGTCACCACACCAAGAGGAATTGTATTAAGGGGTCGCAGCATTAGGAAGGTTGAGAAACACTGTTCTAGATGCAGTTCACCCATGACTCATTCTATTTAAGCTTTTGAATCTCATATGATTTCCCTTCCTTGTACCTTTCCAATGTGGTTTTTATTTCCAGAATTCCATGCTGTTTTGACTCAGCTCATGTGTTTGTCATCCTTTCCTCCCTCCTGGCTATTTTACAGATCTCATTACTGGCCTTTTCATTGAAAAATCAACACAGCAAACATACGTGGGCAAACACTCGAAGTCAACCCACAAAACCCTGTAGGCTGTGGAAATTTTAGCTCTATCAGAGCAGGCACATCACAACAACATAAATCCCTTGGCTCATGGGCAACTGGCAGCTAGCTGGGAGATTTGATTTTCCACTAGGGTTGCTGTAACAAGCAAGCATCATCTGTGATGTATATGGAGACAAGGGACGTGAAGCTGAATTGGCACGATAGCTTTGACAAAGAACAACTGGGTAAGCATACCCAAGAATCAAATCAACAACTGCGCCAGCCTGGGCAGGGGCTTGTAGGAGAAGCCAGACTGTACAGGAGGACAATGGAGACTCATTTAGTGGCAGAAACTTAGATATGTTTGGCTGAAGTTAGTGACAGGTAATTCTAAGGAATTAGTCTTCAGGCATTTTGAATTTCTCCATATCCCACTTTATTTTTCCTCCTGAATTTGTGTTGGATTCTATTGTAAGACAGCAAGGTCATTATAGATCAGTGGTTCTCAACCTGTGGGTCCCCAGATGTTTTGGCCTTCAACTCCCAGAAATCCCAACAGCTGGTAAACTGGTTGGGATTTCTGGGAGTTGTAGGCCAAAACACCTGGGGACCCACAGGTTGAGAACCACTGTTATAGATGCTGGTGGAAAGTAAAACTCTGCAGGAGTTGTGGGAACCAGGCAAAGGTAATGGGAGATCTGTTAGTAATTCCAGCCAGTTGGGTGCCACATGAGCAAAAGGTAGAGTTGAGCGCAAGTGCTTTCTAGCAGCCATTACAGAACTTAGGAGAACTACCGTGTAAGAAGGAATTTGATACCTCCTCGCCAGTTCCAGGAAAGTACATCTGCTAATGCAGTGGTTCTCAACCTTCCTAATGCCGCGACCTCTATATACCGTTCCTCATATTGTGGTGACCCCCAACCATAACATTATTTTTATTACTATTTTCATAACTGTAAATTTTCTACCGTTATAAATTGTAATGTAAATATCTGATATGCAGGATGTATTTTAATTCACTGGACCAAATTTGGCACAAATACCCAATATGCCCACATTTGAATACTGGTGAGGGTTTTTTTTTGGGGGGGGGGGGATTGAGTTTGTCATTTGGGAATTGTAGCTGCTTGGATTTATAGTTCACCTACAATCAAAGAGCATTCTGAACTCCACCAACGATGGAATTAAACCAAATTTGGCACACAGAACTCCCATGACCAACAGAAAATACTGAAAGAGTTTGGTGGGCACTGACCTTGAGTTTGGGAGTTGTAGTTCACCTACATCCAGATAGTCAAGCTAGGATGGATCTGGACCAAACTTGGCACGAATACTCAATATGCCCAAATGTGGACACTGGTGGAGTTTGGGGAAAATAGACCTTGACATTTGGGAGTTGTATTTGCTGGGATTTATAGTTTCAGGATCCTCTTAAAGGCTGCCAACTCTGGCAGTCTTTAAGAGGAGCCTGAAAACATGGCTGTTCCAGTGTGCCTTCCCAGAATAAGGAACCCTAAGCAATATGTCCCAAATCGCACTTTACTAATGATCTAGGACTGTCTGCTCGCTCCTAATACCCATACTAGTTATATGTCGCCTTGTCATGCGCAGTGTTTTAAAATTTTAATTATTACATTTGGCCCTGCCATAGGTTTTAATGCATCGTGGTGTTATTGTTATTGTTTATTGCTTTGTTTATGAGTTATTTATTGTCTGTATTGCTGTGTTGTTTTTAATTGATGCATTTTGGCTTGGCCTCTTGTAAGCCGCACCGAGTCCTCCGGGAGATGGTAGCGGGGTATAAATAAAGGATTATTATTATTATTATTATTATTATTATTATTATTATTATTCACCTACAATCAAAGAGCATTCTGAACTGCATCAAAGATAGAATTAGGCCACACAGACCCCCATAACCAACAGAAAATACTGTGTTTTTCTGATGGTCTTTGGCGACCCTCTTAACACACCCTCGTGACCCCCCCAGGGGTCCCGACCCCCAGGTTGAGAAACGCTGTGTTAATGTAACAAGTGATCATGGTTGGTGTTACCTGCCATCATGCTGACTTATGGTGACCCTATGAAAAAGACCTTGTCATCAATTGCCCTTCTCAGGTCTTGCAAACTCAGGATTGTGGTTTTCTTGATTAAGTCTAGGCGATAGCCTTCTTAGAGTCTGCTTGTGGTAGGGTGTGCATTTGTATGCTTTTAATAATTTAAGTATTTTATATTATTTTCAAATTTAGTTAGTTTTTCTGAACTGCTATGTTACATAGTACCTACAGTACTCTGTGGGCCCTTCCACACAGCCCTATAACCCAGGATAGCAAGACGGAAAATCCCACATTATCTGATATTTGGGGATTTTCTGCCTTGATATCCTGGGATATAAGGCTGTGTGGAAGGGCCCACAGTTTCAATATGTTAGAGCATCCTCTTTCACAGAGCCATTCAGTGACTTATAAAAAGTGGGAGAGGATTAGTAAAGTGTCTCAAAATGATGACATCTACTGCAATCCATTGGATCCACTGGAGTCAGAGAAGATAATGGCACAATTTTGCATCTATCAGTGGCTATGGGGACATAGTGAGATGCTTGTCTATCCTTCTGCTCTTAACTAGTCACTGAATGGCTGAAGGAATATCACAGAGAAATGGGGGGGAGGGCAGTTGCAAACTTACACACATAGGTGTATATTGGGCTTAACACTTGCCTATGTCTGTAGCAGGATACTAGTCAAAAACTACTATAGCTTGCCTGTTGATATAGAATGGCCCCAGCTGATACTACTCCATATTCTTTGCCTCCTGCATCCATACTCAAAACTCATTTTTGAGTATGGATGCATTTTTGGATGCTCCTCAATTGTGCATTTTTGGATGCTCCTCAATTTTACAGCAATGGGGACTGTTAGAAATACTTGCTTTTCACAATTTGCTGCCACACTACTAGACTACCAAGATTGACTTTGACACTGAGCAGAGCAGAAAGGCCAAACCAGGTGTAGGATCACGCACATTAGCAATGAACCTGGACTTTGAAAATAAGTTTAAATCCAGTAACAAGGGACTGTTTTAACCTGCATAAGCCAAAGCACTCTCTATTATGTTCAGCTTTTTTAACCTTAATGTCTTTCTATCCCGAACTTGACAAAAATTGTGCTCACCTGAAGCACTTGGATTGAACTCGGGACTTTCTGCATTCAAAGCATGGGCTTGACTACTGAGCTATGGATCTTCACCATTATACTTCTTAGGTTAAAACCCCGGTCTCCTGTGGCAACCTATCCAGGAGAACGTTGACAGAATACAACATTATCTAAACCACAGCTTTGCTATATTACTGGAGGCTATTGTACAAAAACAAGGGTACACTGTCAAGACCCAGAAGCCTTAATGACGCTAAACACGATGTAAAAGGTCCAAACACAGGTTTATTTGTTTCAAAAAAGGCTTGGAGACACTTACTTCAGTGTCTCAAGTAAGAACTAAGAGTTTGTAGCAAACGCAAAGCGAAAAAAGCAACTTACATATAATCCGGATTATTCTGGCATATAACAGAAACATGTAGCAATCCACTTGAAATTCACAGTGTCCAAAGAGCATACAAAAACAAGTTGGTAATGAGCAAAAACAGTGTCCAATGGCAGTCCGTAGTCCAAACAAGTTCCAAGCAAGGTGAGATAGTCCAAAACACTAGGCCTGGGTAACAACGGAAAAATTTGTTTCTAAACTCGTTTCGTTTTTAGGGGTCCATTGCGTTTCGTTTTTTAAATGAATTCCGAAATTTTCTTTAAAAAAAATTCGTAATTGATTCGTTAATGGCGGACGCGATTGCGCAATACACAAAAAAACCTCCAAATGGGACAGGGGGAACTTCTGAAGCTTCCCTCTCCCTCTGTTGTTGGCTGTTGGTGTGATAATTTATTTTTTTATCACTGATAAAACAAACAACAACTATAAAACTTGCACCAGACATACGGAAATAATAACGAAACGATTTCGAAACGATTACAAATCAATAACGAATCAATAACGAATCAATTACAAATCAATTACGAATCAATTATGAAATTGATCAAAAAAATTCGTTTCGTTATTTGGGTGCTCCAGAATGGTTCGTTATTGGTTCGTAAGCTAATTTAAATACGAATCAATAACAAATTACGAAATTAACGAACGAAACCGCCCAGCCCTACAAAACACATAGCCGTTGTCAAACACGATCCGGAGTCAAAAACGGGAGAGTAGAAGTCAGCACTTATGGAGTTTCAAGAAGTAAACACAGGAACATGGAGATCTGTAGTCCAAGGACCCAAACTCGAGAACTGGCAGTAACAAAGAATCACACACGAAAAGACACTTTGCCTTCTGCAAAGACCCATTGAAACAAAACCCACTTATATCTTAAGGTTCCTCATCAGAAGATGAGGTGCTCCCCACCCTTTCATCATCACTCTCAGCTGCCCCATTCCCTGCAGCTGAACCCAGACCCCCATCCCTCCACCTTTGCCAGCGTCTGTCAAGACTTAGATCTTGCCAAGTGCTCCCCGGTTGCCACTCTTCTGTAAACCCCCCAAAGTCATCGCTGGAGGTAGGCTGGGTACAAATATCCCTCATCTCCTGTACACAGGTCCAATCAAGCTCATCCTCCTCCCCCATGTCACTCTCAGTCCCATCACTCCCTTCAAAGCCCATGAAGTCTTCATCCTCTGTAGGAGCACTAAGTATATCACGGATACGCTTCCTTTGAATCTCCTCGTCCGATTCTTGTTCGCGAGTAGCCCGCTTGACTCCCCTGCTTTCCTCCCTGTCCCCCATTTCACAGTCGGAGAAACCCTCAAAGGTTTCGGAATCAGTCGGGGCCATAATTATCTCTCTAATCCGCTTTTGCTACTGCTCCTCTTCCAACACCTGCGCAGCCCTCTTCTCCCTCCTACCAGTAGTAGCAACGTTACCATCATGCTGTACTACAACATACACACAGCTTCTTCTTCTTTTGAATAGATTTTTATTGGTCAATTTAAACATAAATACATGGAAAGAGGGGGAATATTCAAAAAGATGATAGGAAAGTAGAAAAACACAAAAAGACAGAGAGAAGATAAAGGAAAAAAATACAAAAATCAAAAATACAAAAGTACAAAAATCAAATAAAATTACTTCCATTCCAATCTCAGGATCTTCTTATCTTTTGTTCTGTTATTTTATTTACATCTTCTTTGTCTATTTCATTCTTCTATTTTTTTTCATAGTCATAGAAAAGGACCCAAGCCCTAAACGGTTCCGGCCCAAGATACCTATCTGACCGCATCTTGGCCTACGAGCCCACCAGGACTTTGAGATCATCCGGGGAGGCCCTGCTCTCGATCCCGCCTGCCTCACAGGCACGCCTGGCGGGGACGAGAGACAGGGCCTTCTCGGTGGTGGCTCCTCGGCTGTGGAACACCCTTCCCGTGGACATCAGACTGGCTCCTTCCCTGATGATATTCCGCAGGAAATTAAAGACTTGGCTGTTCAAGAAGGCGTTCGAACAAGAAGTGCAATAATTGGTAATGACGACAGGAATGGAACAATGGAAAATGATACTGGATTGTGGTTTAAACGATGAGACGACGTGAATGGCTTTTTGTATTATTGATATTGTTGATGTTTTTGATGATGATGTTTTTGGTTATTGCTAGATTGATATTTTAGATTGTGTCTTGTATTTTGAACCTTGTTCTTTCTATGTTGTACACCTCTGTGAGTCACCCCCGGGCTGAGAACAGCGGTATATAAGCACAGTAAATAAATAAATAAATAAATAATAAATAAATAAATAAATAAAATCTGTCCTTTTATATATTTCTCAGTATTTTTCTTTAGCAAAAAAGTTAATTCGTCCATGTCTCTTATTTCTTTAACCTTATCCAGCCACTCATCAATAGTAGGGATGTGTTCTTTTTTCCAAAATTTTGTGAAAATAATTCTAGTTGCTGTTGTAATAAATTTTAACAGTTTGTCTTTGTTTTCATCAAGTTGTAATTCCGAGTCAGTAAAGCCTAGCAAATAGTACTCTGGTTTCTTCTTAAACTTCCTGTTTAGGATTTTTTGTGTCTCCTCATGAATTAATGACCAATACTTAGATGTTTCCTTACATGTCCACCACATGTGATAGAATGTACCTATTTGGTCACAACATTTTCAACATTTGTCTGATGTATTTTTAAACATATGGCTTAATTTTTTGGAGTGATATACCACCTGTGGAACATTTTAATCCAATTCTCCTTCAAGTCCATTGCATAAGTATATTTTAACTTTTTGTTCCACATTTGTTCCCACTCTCTAAATTGAATCGGCCTTCTTAAATTCTCTGCCCATTTAATCATACATGATTTGACCTGTTCCTTTTTGGTTAACCATATTAGTAATTTATTATATATTGTTGTTACTATTTTCTTCTCCATTTTCAAAATTTTATCCCATATGTTTTCATCCCAGTCAAATCCTATTTTTTGTCTTGTTTATAATAGTCTTTAATTTGTAGATAGTTATATTTTCATAACTATTCTTCAATTGTTCAAAAGTCTTAATGTCCGTTTTACCTTTAACTGAAATGTCTTTGTATATTGGCCATATTCTCCAACCTAAAAGCCTCCTTTGATGGGCCTCCATTGGAGAGACCCATAATGGCGTCGCCTTATAAAAAAGCTTTTTATACCTCATCCAAGTTCTTAATAGCGAGACTCTAACAAAATGATTGAGAAAATGTGGAGGCCGTGACAGACTTTGTATTTCTAGGTGCAAAGATTACTGCAGATGCAGACTGTGGCCAGGACATCAGAAGACGCTTACTTCTTGGGAGGAAAGCAATGTCCAATCTCGATAAAATAGTAAAGAGTAGAGACATCACACTGGCAACAAAGATCCGCATAGTCAAAGCCATGGTATTCACTATAGTAACCTACGGATGTGAGAGCTGGACCTTAGGGAAGGCTGAGCAAAGGAAGATCGATGCTTTTGAGCTGTGGTGTTGGAGGAAAGTTCTGAGAGTGCCTTGGACTGCGAGAAGATCCAACCAGTCCATCCTCCAGGAAATAAAGCCCGACTGCTCATTGGAGGGAAGGATACTAGAGACAAAGTTGAAGTACTTTGGCCACATCATGAGGAGACAGCAAAGCCTAGAGAAGATAATTATGCTGGGGAAAGTGGAAGGCAAAAGGAAGAGGGGCCGACCAAGGGCAAAATGGATGGATGGCATCCTTGAAGTGACTGGACTGACTTTGAAGGAGATGGGGGTGGTGACGGCTGACAGGGAGCTCTAGCGTGGGCTGGTCCATGAGGTCACGAAGAGTCGGAGACGACTGAACGAATGAACAACAACAACAAAATGATTACCAATTTTTTTCTTTAATTTCTCTATCATACCAAATGTAGGCATGACCCTCTAAAAATTTAAACACTTCTCTTTCTTTAGTGTCATCCAGTCTTTTACCCATAGAAGAGCACATGCTTCATGATAAGTTTTCAAGTCTGGGAAGCCTAGAATCATAGAATCATAGAATCATAGAATCATAGAATCAAAGAGTTGGAAGAGACCTCCTGGGCCATTCAGTCCAACCCCCTGCCAAGAAGCAGGAATATTGCATTCAAATCACCCCTGACAGATGGCCATCCAGCCACTGTTTAAAAGCTTCCAAAGAAGGAGCCTCCACCACACTCCGGGGCAGAGAGTTCCACTGCTGAACAGCTCTCACAGTCAGGAAGTTCTTCCTAATGTTCAGATGGAATCTCCTCTCTTGTAGTTTGAAGCCATTGTTCCGCGTCCTAGTCTCCAAGGAAGCAGAAAACAAGCTTGCTCCCTCCTCCCTGTGGCTTCCTCTCACATATTTATACATGGCTATCATATCTCCTCTCAGCCTTCTCTTCTTCAGGCTAAACATGCCCAGTTCCCTAAGCCGCTCCTCATAGGGCTTGTTCTCCAGACCCTTGATCATTTTAGTCGTCCTCCTCTGGACACATTCCAGCTTGTCAATATCTCTCTTGAATTGTGGTGCCCAGAACTGGACACAATATTCCAGGTGTGGCCTAGACCACCTCTTGTTTTTTTATCAATTAAATTTATATATTTTATTCTTGGTCTCTTCCCCTTCCAGACAAATTTTAATAGGTCTTTCTTCCATTTTTTAAACAGTCTGGTTTTTATTACAGGTATATTTTGAAATAGGAATATTAACTTAGGTGGGACGTTCATTTTGATTAAAGATATTCAGCTGAGTAAAGATAGTTTGAGGAGATTCCAGTTTTGGAGGTCTTTCTGAATCTTTTTCCATATCATTTCGTAATTGTTTTTTAAAAGTTGACAATTTCTCACTGAAAGCCAGACTCCGAGATATTTTATTTTTTTTGACAATTCCCACACCTAATTGTTTCTGGATCTTCTCTTGTTTTTCTTTATCTACATTTTTCAACAATAGTTTTGTTTTCCTCATATTCATCTTGAATCCAGCCACTCTTCCGGTATACGCAGCTTCTGAGTGGGTGACTGATACATCAGTGTGTCCTTGATCCTGCTTTCCACCAAACAGGCATGACTTTGGAGAAGCACATCATCTTAAGGAAACAACAGTGAAATATGTTTTTACGTCAATGGCACAATGAGTCAGCTCTGGGTTTTACTCTCAAATTTAAAGGAGTCCTCCTATGTAATCAGCCCTGGAATGGACAGCCACAGACCTAATATTATTGTTGCCTGCCATAGCATTACACTTAATTCCTGGGCCCCCTAGAATTTTTGGGTTTGCACAAATCTTGGCCCGGCCTTTTAAATTTTTAGTTGCCTTGAACAGGCAGGAATATTTTTAATATATGTGTGTTATGGTGACACTTTTTATGTTTATATTTTGTTTGTTAATCATATGGTTATGTTGTTTTTACTCTGTATGTTTTGTGATATTACTTGGGAACCTCTCTGAGTCCCCTTGGGGAGATGGAGCGGTATATAAATAAAGTTTTGTTATTATTATTACTGACATCTATTCCTTAGTAAGCACTTCAGCCCTTTCCCCTGCATGCCCAAATTATACTCGAGGCATTGCAAGGCTTGAAGTCTTGCAATACATCTCCCAAGATCTGGTGTGAGAATCACACCACTTCTCATCTGCAGTCTTCATAGAATCATAGAATCATAGAATCAAAGAGTTGGAAGAGACCTCATGGGCCATCCAGGCCAACCCCCTGCCAAGAAGCAGGAATATTGCATTCAAATCACCCCTGACAGATGGCCATCCAGCCTCTGTTTAAAAGCTTCCAAAGAAGGAGCCTCCACCACACTCCGGGGCAGAGAGTTCCACTGCTGAATGGCTCTCACAGTCAGGAAGTTCTTCCTCACGTTCAGATGGAATCTCTTGTAGTTTGAAGCCATTGTTCTGCGTCCTAGTCTCCAGGGAAGCAGAAAACAAGCTTGCTCCCTCCTCCCTGTGGCTTCCTCTCACATATTTATACATGGTTATCATATCTCCTCTCAGCCTTCTCTTCTTCAGGCTAAACATGCCCAGCTCCTTAAGCCGCTCCTCATAGGGCTTGTTCTCCAGACCTTTTATCATTTTAGTCGCTCTCCTCTGGACACATTGCAGCTTGTCAATATCTCTCTTGAATTGTGGTGCCTAGAATTGGACACAATATTCTAGGTGTGGTCTAACCAAAGCAGAATAGAGGGGTAGCATTACTTCCCTAGATCTAGACACTATGCTCCTATTGATGCAGGCCAAAATCCCATTGGCTTTTTTTTGCCGCCACATCACATTGTTGGCTCATGAGGACTCCAAGATCTTATTCACATGTACTGCTCTCAAGCCAGGCATCCTCCATTTTGTATCTTTGCATTTCGTTTTTCCTGCCAAAGTGGAGTATCTTGCATTTGTCACTGTTGAACTTCATTTTGTTAGTTTTGGCCCATCTCTCTAATCTGTCAAGATCGTTTTGAATCCTGCTCCTGTCCTCTGGACTATTGGCTATCCCTCCCAATTTGGTGTTGTCTGCAAACTTGATGATCATGCCTTCTAGCCCTTCATCTAAGTCATTAATAAAGATGTTGAACAGGACCGGGCCCAGGAGGGAACCCTGCGGCACTCCGCTCGTCACTTCTTTCCAGGATGAAGAGGAAGCCTTGGTGAGCACCCTCTGGGTTCATCCATTTAACCAATTACTGATCCACCTCACCGTAGTTTTGCCTAGCCCACATTGGACAAGTTTCCTTGCCAGAAGGTCATGGGGGACCTTGTCAAAGGCCTTACTGAAATCCAGGTACGCTACATCCACGGCATTCCCCGCATCTACCCAGCTCTTCTCCACACTCGCATGTCATGGACTTGTCATGAAAATATTATTGCAGATTTGAGAAATGTGAATTTAATAATGATGTGTGGAAATGAATGGAAGAATGGAAGTTGTATGGGTAGAGTTTATAATTTTGGAGACACCAGTAAAATCTTAAGGCCTGCAATGTCGCACCTCAGGGTAAAATAATAATAATAATAATAATAATAATAATAATAATAATAAACCTTTATTTATACCCTGCTACCATCTCCCAAAGGACTCGGTGCAGCTTACAATAGGCCAAAACCGATACAACAATAAAAGACAACAACAATAAAGCAGTAAATGAAAAATCAAACAGTAAACATTAACAATAAACACGACACAATTAAAACCAATAAACACGACACAATTAAAAACAATTAAAACTATGAGGAGCGGCTTAAGGAGCTGGGCATGTTTAGCCTGAAGAAGAGAAGGCTGAGAGGAGATATGATAGCCATGTATAAATATGTGAGAGGAAGCCGGAGGGAGCAAGCTTGTTTTCTGCTTCCCTGGAGACTAGGACATGAAACAATGGCTTCAAACTACAAGAGAGGAGATTCCATCTGAATGTGAGGAAGAACTTCCTGACTGTGAGAGCCTTTCAGCAGTGGAACTCTCTGCCCCAGAGTATGGTGGAGGCTCCTTCTTCGGAAGCTTTTAAACAGAGGCTGGATGGCCATCTATCAAGGATGATTTGAATGCAATATTCCCGCTTCTTGTCAGGGGGTTGGACTGGATGGCCCATGAGGTCTCTTCCAACTCTTTGATTCTATGATTCTATGATCCAGGGGCGGGCCTGCTGCTGGTTGGATTGGCCAGGGCCAGCTTCCCCACCTCGCCCAAGCAGCAACAGAACCCTGCAAAGGTTGCCAGGGCAAGGTGGGGAAGCCAACCATGGCTGATCCAACCCTGCCAGCTGGGGTGAGGTGGGGAGGCGGTCCTGGCCAATCCAGGGATAGAGCCTGTTGCTGGTTGGATTGGCCAGGTCTGGCTTGCTCTCCTTGCCCCAGAAGCCACGGAGCCCTGCGGAGGCCCAGGGAAGCCCTGCACAGGCTGCTGGGGTGAGGTGGCCAATCAGGGGTGGGGCCTGCTGCTGGTTGGATTGGCCAGGGCCAGCTTCCCCACCTCATCCAAGCAGCCACAGAACCCTGCAAAGGCTGCCAGGGAAAGGTGGGGAAGCCAACCCTGGCTGATCCAACCCTAGCAGCTGGGGCGAGATGGGGAGGCGGTCCTGGCCAATCCAGGGATTGAGCCTGCCGCTGGTTGGATTGGCCAGGGCTGGCTTGCTCACCTTGCCCCAGAAGCCACGGAGCCCTGGGGAGGCCCAAGGAAGCCCTGCACAGGCTGCTGGGATGAGGTGGCCAATCCAGGGGTGGGACCTGCTGCCAGTTGGCCAGCTCACCAAGTGGTGGGAAACTTCCCACCGCACAGGGGGCTTCTGGGAAGAAGAAGCCCCATGCAAGCAGCATGGCCGGCCAGCCAAGTGGCCAAAGACTTCCGGCCACACGAGGGGCTTCTGGGAAGAAGCCCCCTGCAAGCAGCATGGCCGGCCCTTGCCCAGTAAGTTGGGCAAGGCATTTCTGATTGTATATACAGTATACTATATAGCATCCCTACATCACAGTTTTTCACTTATCGTGGGTGGTCTTGGAACATAAACCCCACAATAAGTGAGGGAACACTGTATATGGTGTCAGACAGTGTTCAACTCAACTGAGGAGACGTAGATAATATTCCAGATGCTTTAATCCAAGTAAACCTTGTAAAATATCATGCAACAGTAGGTGAAAAAATGATAACTTTCCAGGAGCCAAGCAGCCATGTTTCCTTCCGAACAACAAGTATAGCACTGAGAAAGAAGGAAGGAGCTATTACATCGCATTTAGAGGTGCAGAAAGCCAAGAGGGCCAAACTAAAAAGCAAACACAGTATCGCAGATGCATCCTGTGCCATGACAACATTGATGGGCTTATTTTGAGAAACTGAAAGCTATGCAAGCCTGATGCAAAAGATACCCCTCTGGAATGGAAATAGAATCAGAATTGATGGAGGAATGTATGAGTAAATGGGCACAAAATGTAGGACACAACTTAAAATTAGATAAATGTACCTGACTCCAGTAAAACTTGCAAAACTGTATACAGCAGTGGTTCTCAACCGTTGGGTCCCCAGGTGTTTTGGCCTAAAACTTCCAGAAATCCCAAACAGTTTACCAGCTGTTGGGGTCTCTGGGAGTTGAAGGCCAAAACATCTTGGGACCCACAAGTTGAGAACCACTGGTATACAGGAAGAAACAGTAAGTGTTGGAAATATAAATAATGTGAAGGAACTTTCTTCCATATGTGGTGGCCTTCAAAAAAGCAAGAGATTTCTGGGGTAAGATACAAAAAACTGCAAGTAATTTTAAACTAAAAAGTTATAATTACAGCCTGAATTATTTTGATTGGGAATGTCAAATAAACAAACAAAATCACTACACTATGAAGTATTGAACTACATGACAACAGCAGCATGGACTTTGCATCCACAACACTGGAAGAAGGCAAACTTCCCAAAAATAGAAGAATGGATTGTTAAAAGTTTTAAAAATGGCAGAAATTTGCAAATTAGCAATGATGAACAAAGAAAAAAACACAAAAACTATATTAAAAACTTTGTGA
This sequence comes from Anolis sagrei, assembly GCF_037176765.1. NCBI lineage: Eukaryota > Metazoa > Chordata > Lepidosauria > Squamata > Anolidae > Anolis > Anolis sagrei. Next base: position 68,817,579 of record NC_090034.1, read on the forward strand.
AAGAAAAAAAGATAGAAAGAAAGAAAGAAAGAAAGAAAGAAAGAAAAGGAAAGGCTCAACAATTTAATTGGTTAGAGTATTGCCATGGAATTAACAAATAACTATTAGGCCAGAAGGAAAAATAGAAAAACAATGTAATAGGAGGGAAGAACGGAAACTGTATATGAATGTTTTCAATCCAAATGACAGGAAGTCATCACATCAGGATGCGAGGGAGGAGGGAAGGGCAAATACCACTATTGTATGTATACATGTTAGGAAGTATTGCCCTGATCCTTGTGTATTGTTCTGTTTCATTGTTTTTATGCCTCTGGTGGCACAGTGGGCTAAAACCTTGTGCCGGCAGGACCAAGATCACCAGGTCAGAGGTATGAATCCCAGGAGAGCATGGATGAGCTCCCTCTGTCAGCTCCAGTTCCCCATGCAGGGACATGAAAAAAAGCCTCCCACAAGGATGTTAAAACATCAAAAACTTCCAGGCATCCCCTGGGCAACAAACTTGCAGATGGTCAATTTTCTCACACTTGCAGATGGTCAAGTTTCTCAAGTTGCTCCTGACACAAAGATAGATAGATAGATAGATAGATAGATATAGATAAATAGATAGATAGATTGATTGATTGATTGATTGATAGATTGATATATATATTCAACGCAAAGAATGGAAAGCCACTACAACAAGATGGGTGGGAAGAGGGAATGACATAGTCAAGTACAATCACCGTATAGATGTTAGGATGTAGTGAGTCTGTTTATGTATATACATGTGTATAGATTTTTTATTGTTGTTCTTTTTGTTACATATGCAATTTTAAAAAAATTAAAAAAGATACCCATCTGGAAGTACTCACATCCCTGCCCTAGAAAATTGAGCGCTCCTTTTTGCAAAATCTGGGATGGCTTTTACACTAGTGTGAAGCCACAACAGCATTGCAGCCAAAAAAAAAAAATCTAACATTGAAAAACCAAGGTGGAAAAAATATACAGTGAAAGGTGACAGGGAGTTGAGGATCTTATTAGCATGTCATTTACGTTGCCACCAATTCTTAATGAGGCAAGGATTAATTATGCTGCCCCTGTGGACCATATAGCCTCACCTTCCCCTTTCTCTGCCTGGTTGCCATTTCATTAGTTGCATGCATAAGCTAACTCCCTGGCCCCAGTGGACTTGGTCTCATTATTAGTCTCAGATTTGATGTGTACTCTACATGCTATAAGAGACTTTTTGAAGCCCTTTTGCTCTTCCATGGAATATATTTCCCTAGCAAAAGTCAAAGAAAAAAAAGAGCGGAAGAGCACCCTATGCCCCATTAGGGTCGATGATGCTACATCTTAACAAGAGTCATAAAAAAGGGACGTACTCCATTATGCAACATGATTAGAGCTAAATTGCTGTGCAAACAAGAGGAGGCGAAACTCTGGGTCAGTGCATGTGGCCAAAGCAATGGTCTGGATGTGCTCATTTTCAACTTTATGTAAATTATATTGCTAGACCTTCTGAAACCAGTTCTGTTTCAAGTTGTCCGAATGTCCTGTTGCTTGATATGAAAGAAAAGACAGTAGTAACCAAGTTTCAGGTTTAATTAACCCAATCTTCATCTCTTTATTAACATGCCCTCAAATATTGTGATTTTAGCACAAAAATTAGGTCTGAAGGAGGTCATCATGTTGCTGCAGTGCAACTGCTCATTGAGTAGCATAGTGGTTGGTTATTGACTTGGGTAACAACGGAAAAATTTGGTTCTAAACTCGTTTCGTTTTTAGGGGGGCCCTTGCGTTTCGTTTTTTTAAAGAATTCCGAAATTTTCCTTTAAAAAAGTTCAAAATATACGAAATTTCGTAAAATTATGAATCAATTCGTTAATGGCGGACGCGATTGCGCAATATGCTAAAAAACCCTCCAAATGGGACAGGGGGAACTTCTGAAGCTTCCCTCTCCCTCTGTTGTTGACTGTTGGTGTGATCATTTATTTTTTATCATTGATAAAACAAACAACAACTATAAAACTTGCACCAGACATACGGAAATAATTACGAAACAATTACGAAACAATTTCGAAACAATTTTGAACCAATTACGAAACAATTATGAAACAATACGAAATAAATTGGAAAAATTGTATCAATTTTTAATTACTCCTCACAGTAGTCCTGCATAGCTCAATATTGGATCATAAGCTAATTTAAATACGAATTAATAACGAATTACGAAATTAACGAACGAAACCGCCCAAGCCTAGTTGGTTACACTAGATTACCTTTTTACCAAATACCAACATTGTAGACATCACTTACACTGCCAGATCCCCTGGTGCCACAATGGGTTAAACCCTTGTGCCAGTAGGATTGCTGACCAAAAGGTCGGCAGTTCGAATTCAGGGAGTGGGATTAGCTCCCATCTCAACAAACACAAATCCACTACAAGTCGTAGTACATAAATCACAAAGGTAAATGTTTTTTTCCAGCTTATATAATACAATATTAAACGCATAACCAACTTATATGATGCAGCATTGAGCAATATACAATTAACAAAAAAACTGATGTTTATACAGTGATTTTACATCAGTACCAAGAGTAGAGTCTTTCTTGCTGTAAAGCAGACTTCTCTTAAGGGAATAAGATCCCTTACTTTCTCTAAAGATACTCTTGAGTGGAGTCTCCAGTCCCTTGTAAGAGGATATCCAGGTAGAGGATTTCCAGACCGGTTTCGACTAACGTCTTCCTCAGGTGGAAAAATGTGAAGAGTACAATGAAGTGGACATCAATTTCTCCAAAATAATAATTCTTCCTCAGGTGGATAAGAATACAATGAAACAGTGGATCTAAAGGGAATATACACAGGTGGCTAGAACATGTCCCAAAAGGGATAAATATTTCCATATGTTGCTAACAAAGTAGGCATATCTGTATTGTGTTAGTATAATGTTTTATTTTGTACTACTCTTTGTAAGAGCTTAGGGTCTTATTATGCTTTAGAAAGTAGTATATTCTTAATACATCTGTGGTTATGAAGTTATGGCCAAAGCTATTCTTAATAATATTATAATATTATTATAATATTATTATAACCTGGGTGCGAGAGACCCCCGCATGACTGCACATAAAAGAACACAGAACATCAGAGACATGCTGGTACATTCTCGAATCATTTTCGAACCACTAAAGTCAAACCCAACTTAGTAGGAAATTTTGCATGCCATCACTGTTCAATATGTCCACAATTCATTCAGACAAAGGTATTTCAGAATCCCGACACCAAAGCTTTTTACCGGTTACAACATTTTGCCACTTGTACTACTAAAGACGTGGTCTATATTATTTTTTGCCCATGTTCTCTTATGTATATCAGCCAAACAAGTAGACAAGTCAAATAACGGATCATCGAGCACAGGAGCAAAATTAGATATCACTACGCTAATTCAATTTTTTATAAACATTTTGCTGATTTAAATCATAATGCAAAATCACTATGGGTGCTGGTTTTAGAGGTTGTCACACACCCCTCTAATTTGGATTTGGGTACTAAATTATTACAGCATGAATCCTTTTGGTTAAATATCCAAGCATCCCCTGGGCAACGTCCTTGCAGACAGCCAATCCTCTCACACCAAAAGTGACTTGCAGTTTCTCAAATCACTCCTGACATGGAAAAAACTACACTACCATTCAATGCAGTATGGTCAGTGTAGACTCATACAATGTGGTTTAATGTATTATTAAGTCTCACTCAACTGCCGGGTATGCCTGCCCTGTTTGGAACAAGTCTGCCCACATGAAGCATTGCATTGAACGAAACAAGCAGAATAATCACAGGATGTCTTAAACCTACACCTGTTGAAAAACTTTACAAGCCAGCTTTCATTGCCCCCCCTCCCCCACTGATGTGTGACGGGAAGTTGCTGCTAACTGTGAGAGAAATAAGGTTGAACACTGTGAAAGCCATCCACTGCATGGCTATCAGCCTCCTCCCAGTAGACTCAAATCAAGGGAAAGTTTCATGGGAACCACCACTCCTCCTAATATTCCCCCATCAACATCAAGAGTATTCCTCTAAACAGCCAAACCAAGAAATCCCAATTGGATGGTCCCCCCACGAGGGTCTTCCTCAAGGTGCAAACCAAAGATGGGCAACTTGGAAGTCCCTGAACAGACTCAGACGTGGAGTGGGCAGATCAAAAGACAACCTGGCAAAATGGCACTACCTAAAAAGGCCCATAGCCAGGATTTTGTTTTGGGGGGGGGGGGCTGAGTTTGGTTCGGGGGGGGGGGGGGGCTGAGTCTGAGTGAAAGAGGGTCTACCCTAGCAAACCTTTTGTATCATTACCCCAATGCCCCCATGCATATGGGATATTGAGCATGGTGATCAGATCATGATATGAATAAAGATAACAGTTTAAATAATGTACCAGTAAGACCTTCTCGCAGAGCACCATGAGAATTTCGGCGGGGGGGGGGGGGGCTAAGCCCCCAAGCGAGCACAAGGCAGCATCTCCACACTCCGCATGATCCTGATTAGAACAGAAGGTAGCCACGACTGGCATCTATGTGGTTCGTTTCGGTTGAAAAAAACATGGCGGCAGAGCACTTGCCATTACGGGCATCCAAACAAACTAAACAAGTTGAAGGCAAAGGTCCAAAATGAATCTGTGCAAAAGTCTAGTTGCAATGGCTATTTTCCGCTACATATGTCATATCCACATACACTTATCTTGTGCATCCCTACAGAGTGTTAAATCAAATACTCTTTTTCCTTCATGCAAAGCCTACCTTTATGCCTGATTACTTATTGCTTAACAAGTACATTAGTGTAAATCATGAGGCATGTTTCAATTATCTAATAGAAGAATTATCGATCCAGTCTTTCTTTCTTGCTGTTCCAATGTTCCAATAAGAAGAATAATATTTGTGTATGATGGACCACTGAAAAGCAGCTCTGTGTTTCAATTAACATCTCACTTGGAGATAACGGGTGCCTCATTTCACTGTTTCAGGAGCTGCAGCCAAAATATGGAATACCAATAAAGGTCAGATGAAGTTCAGCACCTTGAGATACTTATCTTCTATTTAGGAAATTCATAGAATCATTGAGTTGGAAGAGAACTCATGGGCCATCCTGTCCAAACCCCTGCCAAGAAGCAGGAAATTCACATTCAAAGCACCCCCGACAGATGGCCATCCAGCCTCTGCTTAAACGCCTCTAAAGGAGGAGTCCACACCACATTCCAGGGCAGAGAGTTTCACTGCTGAACAGCTCTCACAGTTGGGAAGTTCTTCCTAATGTTCAGTTGGAATCTCCTTTCCTGTAGTTTGAAGCCATCTTTCCGCATCCTAGTCTCCAGGGCAGCATAAAATAACCCTGTTCCATCCTCCCTATGACTTCCTCTCACGTATTTATTCATGGCCTTTATCATGTCTCCTCTCAGCCTTCTCTTCTGCAGGCTAAACATGCTCTTTAAGCCACTCCTCATAGGGCTTGTTCCCCAGACCCTTGATCATTTGAGTCACTCTCCTCTGGACACATTCCAGCTTGTTAACATCTCCCTTCAATTGCAGTGCCCAGAATTGGACACAATGTGATTCCAGGTGTGGTCTGCCCAGAGGTGGCCTAGGTAATTTTCAATAGTAAGCAAACAGTATTTTAGTGCCCCCCCCCCAACCAATCACTGATATATATTTTCTGTTCGTTGTGGGAGTTGTGTGTGCCATATTTGGTTCAATTCCATCATTGGTGGAGTTCAGAATGCTCTTTGATTGTAGGTGAACTATACATCCCAGTAACTACAACTCGCATATGTCAATGTCTATTTTTCCCCAACAGTGCCTCAAGAGCGTCCCTGGGCAAAATCAACTATACTGCGAATGCTTACTTTGCGTAATGGATTGAGCCTCCCCTGGGTCTGCCTAAGGCAGAATAGATGGGTAACATGACTTCCCTGGATCTATACACTAGACTCCTATTGATGCAGGCCAAAATCCCATTTTTTTTAGTTGCCACATGACATTGTTGGCTCGTGTTTAACTTGTTGTCCACGAGGACTCCAAGATCTTTTTCACACGTACTGCTGTCAAGCCAGGCGTCCCCCATTCTGTCTCTTTGCATTTAATTTTTTCTGCCCAAGTGGAGTCTCTTGCATTTGTTCTTGTTGAACTTCATTTTGTTAGTTTTGGCCCATCACCTCTCTGTTAATCTGTTAAGATTGTTTTGAAGTCTGCTCCTGTCTTCTGGTGTATTAGCTATCCCTCCCAATTTGGTGTCGACTGCAAACTTGATCATGCCTTCTAACCCACATCTAAGTCATTAATAAAGATATTGAACAGGACCAGGACCAGGACAGAACCCTGCTTATGGCACTCCACTCATCACTTATTTCCAGGATGAAGAGGCAGCATTGGTGAGCGGCCTTTGGGTTCATTTGCTTAATCAATTACAGATCCACCTAACCGTAGTTTTGCCTAGGCCATATTTGACTAGTTTGTTTGCCAGAAGATCATGGGGGACCTTGTCGAAAGCCTGGTGTTTCTGCTGTACTAAGGGTTTCTCTCCACTATTCACAAATTGAATTCTTATGCTATTGAATATGGACCCCCTTCTCACCACATGGCTTATGCCTGGCAAAGTAGGTTTCAGTTGGACAGGCTGGGAGATGCCACTGAGCTGTCTAACAAAATTAGTTATTTAACAAAATAGTGTATGCACTATTCTTTAAAGTTCAGAAAAAAATCTGGAGTGGACAGAATATGGTACTGACAAGAGAAACCATCAATCATCTTTACTTCCATTATTTTCAGCCATTATGGGAAATGATCATGGACCTTGTGAGAGTTGTAGATCACCACTGAGGAGACATTCCACAGATATATGGTCATTCCACAGATATATAAACCCTTTTTCCCAGTTCCAACAGACCTCACTACCTCTGAGGATGCTTGCCATAGATGCAGGCGAAACGTCGGGAGAAATGCCTCTAGAACATGGCCATATAGCCCGAAAAAACCCACAAGAACTTAGTGATTCCAGCCATGAAAGCCTTCGACAATACACTGAGGAGACACCTTATTGGTAAAGCATACTGCCAAGAACCAGAAGGTCGGAGTCAATGCTTTTCACATTTCTTCCATCTCTGCACTTTGATCACAACACCCCATGAAGTCAATTTCATTACAATCCAAGCAATATTTACCCCATGTTTATTGAAGGAAGCATCTCTCCATTACTCATTTACCTAATGACAACAATAAATCTGCTAAGGCTGAGGAATACATAAACGAAGATAGGATTTGCAGTTTCATTGTCAGACACAAAATGTTATGTGTTTCCACTCTTCAGCTGGAATAATCAGTTCAGCTGTATGTGATGCAGCATGTATCTTAAGCATTTGCAGTTATATATATATTATTTACAGTAGCTGTGCATTAATAAACAAGGCTCTCTCCAAAATGGGATATATGTATTAACATTCAGATCTATACTATTTTTTTCTTCAAAAAAAGGGAAATGGAGAGATGGAAACAATCACAGAGAATCATATTTTGTTTCTCTCAGAAGGTGGATTGCATCAGCGTCCTTGAACAAGAGCTTTTCCTGCAGCAATTGAAAGCTTAAATTCCATATCATGAACAGACACAATTCCTAACAAGTTATTATTCGACAGTTGCTGTGACAGAACATGGACTTTGTGAGTTTTCTAACCAATGTAGGTAAAGGTAAAGGTTTCCCCTTAACATTAAGTCTAGTCGTGTCCGACTCTGGCGGGTTGGTGCTCGTCTCCATTTCTAAGCCAAACAGCTGGTGTTGTCTGTAGACCCCTCCAAGGTCAAGTGGCCAGCATGACTGAATGGAGCTTCCTGCTGAAGTGGTATCTATTGATATACTCTCATTTGCATGTTTTTGAACTGCTAAGCTGGCAGAAGCTGGAGCTAGTTCAGCAGTTCAGTGGTTCAACCCGCTGTGCCACTGGGGGCTCCAACCAACATAGAATCATAGAATTCAAAGGTAAGAGCAATCTACTCCAATCCCCTTTCACGCAGATACATATAACTAAAGCACTCTTGAAAGTTCTCCATATGAAGGCCTTCCACTCTCTGAAGCAATATATGCCAAGGTTGAACAGCTCTTAAAACCCACACATTTGTCTACTGTTTAAGTATAATCTCTCTTGTAATTTGAATTCATTGAATTCATTGTGTTGTTGTTAATTTGTTCAGTCATCTCCAACTCTTCGTGACCTCATGGACCAGCCCACGCCAGAGCTCCCTGTCAGCCGTCACCACCCCCAGCTCCTTCAAGGTCAGTCCAGTCACTTCAAGGATGCCATCCATCCATCTTGCCCTTGGTCGGCCCTTGCCCTCTTCCTTTTACCTTCCACTTTTCCCAGCATAATTGTCTTCTCTAGGCTTTGCTGTCTCCTCGTGATGTGGCCAAAGTACTTCAACTTTGTCTCTAGTAATTTGAATTAATTGTCTCTGAGGTGGCAGAAAATAAGCTTGATTTGTCTTAAACATGACATCCATTCAGATATGTAAAGATGGCTATCATGTCATCACTCAGTCTTCATCAAGCTAAACAAACCCAAGTCCTTTCTCATATCAATTGGTTTTCAGACCTTTGATCAGTTAGAATGTGCATCTTCTATGAGTGATATTACTGGCCAACACATATGTTGGTACCTAAAATGTAAGCCATGTTTCTGGGTATATCTGGCCTGCTGGTTCCAAAAATGGCACCAGCATTCCCTTGTCAGCTCTAGTTTTTGAGATATATAATATATTGCATTGGCCATGGTAATGATATTGAGAAAACTAGAGTTTTAGGCTACCCAATACAATTTTCTGAATCAATGCCTCAAATAAGCTCAGGAACAGGCTTAAAAACCAAGATATCAATAGGTGTATATGCTCAGTTCCTCATTACCCTGAGTTTCCCTCATAGGATTTTGCTTACTCAATATATTCAGTACAATCATATATGCATTTTAGTCCAAAATATCAACCCAAAACACCTGGGTTGACTTGTGAATACCTTTCCACAATGCTTATCAAAATAAGAGCCATCCATTAGTGGCAAAACCTGACAACTTAGCATATCTTGAACGAACTTTAAATTAACACCAACCCACTCTTCCCATGGTGATATGATGCCATTGGTACTTTCCAGAAATCACCGGTGATATCAAAAGCCATCATTTTGGCTCCAAGACCTACCTTTCACTTGTATACATGAGCATACCCCAAGAGAACCCTGGGTAAGAATGAAGGGGAGGTATTTTAACTTCTCTGGAATTCACAGGTCCGCAGTTTGGGTGTCCTCTTGGACTCATCACTTATGCTTGAAGCTCAGGCATCGGCGGTGGCCAGGAGGGCTTTTGCATAATTGAGACTCGTGCGCCAACTGCAACCGTACCTCGTGAAGGCGGAACTGGCCAGGGTGGTCCATGCCTTGGTCACCTCCAGATTGGACTACTGTAATGCGCTCTACGTGGGGCTGCCCTTGAAAACAGCCCGGAAATTCCAACTGGTCCAACGGGCGGCAGCCAGGTTGTTAACTGGTGCTCCTTACAGGGAGAGGTCAACCCTCCTGTTTAAGGAGCTCCATTGGCTGCCGTTCATCTTCCGGGCTCAATTCAAGGTGCAGGCGCTTACCTACAAAGCCCTAAACGGTTTGGGACCTGCCTACCTGCGTGACTGCATCTCCATATACAAACCCACACGATCTCTCCGATTATCTGGAGAGGCCCTGCTCACGATCCCACCTGCGTCGCAAGTGCGATTGGTGGGGACGAGGGACAGGGCCTTCTCCGTGGTTGCCCCCAAACTCTGGAACTCTCTCCCCAAGGACATCAGACAAGCCCCAATGTTGGCAGTCTTTAAGAAGTGCTTGAAGACGTGGTTGTTCCAGTGTGCCTTCCCAGAATAGGAAACTCCAAGCATCATGTCCCAAATGCACTTTACTAGAGATTGTCTGCACACCGCACCTATCTCCAAAAACCTATCCATTTCACCTGTAATGTCCAGCATTTTAAAATTTTTAATCATTACATTTGGCCCGGCCTTATTTTTAAATGTGTCGTGGTGTTATTGTCTAATGTTTACTGCTAGTCTTTTAATGTTTATTGTTTTGTTTTATGAGTTTATTTATTGTTGTATTTGTTATGCTGTTGTTTTATTGATGTGCTGGGCCTTGGCCTCTTGTAAGCTGCACCGAGTCCTTTGGGAGATGTTAGCGGGGTATAAATAAAGGTTTATTATTATTATCATTATTATTATTATTCATATATTTATATCTCAAGATCTTTCTCCTTTTAGTATTTTAGTAACTACCCCCCAAAAAAGAACTGGACTGAAAGCCTTCCAGAATTTCACCAAATAGATTCAATAGAGATAACTAATCTGAGTTGGTTGTATCTGCCAACCATGTAGGTGATAAAAGTGGGGAGCCACTCAGGAAGAAAGGTAGCAAATCATATTTAGAACTGATGTGATTTAATACACAAGCATAAGACCTCTGACACTAAGGAGTAAAAGCTCTGTAAAGTTTCACTTTCTCCTACATTTATTTTTAATACATTCTGAATTTCTGCTACACATATTGAACCATGTAATTTCATCCAGCTGAGATCCTATTCTCCTGTTACATAGTTAACATTATATCGAAGTAGATATACTGGAATTATGTTGGATCATGCCATTGTGCAAAAAAAAAAATGCCAATTACATGTAGAGCTGTGTGTACTTGCAGACTGCACTTTAAAAAAAATCACACTTGAAGCTTTCCTCTGTTCCTATTAGGCTTGTGCACTGATTCAGAGTGGTCAGTTCCCTTCAGCCAATCCGGCTTGTTTGGCTTCACTGAATGGCTGTAATAGTAAGGGTTCAGTTGTCACGTATTTTCATCCGTTATGGGACCATGTAATAAGAAATTCAATGCGCAGATTTGATAAATGTGGATTCAATATGATGTGTGGGAATGAATGGATGAATGGAAGGTGAATGTATGGATGGAGCTAATAATTTTGGAAGCACCAGTATAATACGAGGGGTATTTTTAAAGTAAGGTCCGTTTGAACATAAGTACACAACGAAAGTTTATTTCAAAAAAGTAAATTTATTTTCAGAAAGTACATACTTTACTCTATTTTTTGACATAGTTGCCAAGTTTGTTCAAACACTTATCATACCTCTGAGCCAATTTTAAAATACCCTCTTCATAAAAACTTGCCGCCAGCAAAAGCCACCAAATCGTCTGTAATCAAAGAAGGGTGACCGGAGCGATCCTCATCATGGACGTTGTCACGGCCATCTTTGAATTGTCGTACCCACTTACGCACTTTGCTTTCACTCATAACAGTATCACCGTACACTTCACAAATCTGTCGATGCATTTCTGCAGCAGGCAGGTTCCTTGCTGACAAAAACCGTATCACTGAGCGAACCTCACATGCGGAGGGTGAGTTGATAGTCTTAAACATTTTTAAAGCACAGAACAGAACCGTACAGGTTAGCTACAGAGCGGAAACTGAGCACAGTTGTTTCCGAGGCATGCCGGTACATGATGCACGCGCTCATTGCGGTATGCGTGCGAACTATTAGTGTCTACAACAAAACGGACCTTACTTAAAAAATACCCCTCGTATTAAGGCCTGCAATGACTGTCAGGACCCAATTTTCAGGGTCTTGATTCGGGCACCAGAAATCAGGGCCCCTGACGTAGAACTCTGATAAGACACCTGCGGCGGTTGACCCTGAGAGGGAACGGTTAGCAGTTTTGGTGGGTGAATTACGCGGGGTTTTGTCTTGGCAGGAGTTACATTTTTGAATGTGGGGGAGGATATATAAGGGAGTGCAAACTGGCACTCTTGGCTTTTTGCATGTCTATGTTTCCTGTAGTAAAGTTCTCCGTGATAACAGTGTTGTCCTGTGTCTTCATTTGGGAGCAGCTACTGTGAGCTGACAACTAACTACCTGCTTGATGGAACTGTGATCAAAACCTGCTAATGAGAATTGATAAGAACTGTGACAATTGTTCTTTCAAGTTAAGAAAATATTTGCAACATTCCTTATGTTAAGAAGCTTTTAAGCAGAGGCTGGATGGCCATTTGTCAGGGGTGATTTGAATGATTTGAATGCAATATTCCTGCTTCTTGGCAGGGGGTTGGACTGGATGGCCCATGAGGTCTCTTCCAACTCTTTGATTCTATGATTCTATCAACACGAATCAAGAAGATCAACATCTGGCCAGGAAACTGAAATGGAGCCTTTCCAGAATAGGAAACTCCAGCAATTTGTCCCAGAAGCACTTTAGTAGAGATTTAAGATTGTCTGCACATTGCACTTACCCTACTTTTCACCTGTCATACTCAGCACTCTTTAATCTGTACCCATTACATTTGGCCTAGCCCTAGTTTCATCGTGTTATGGTGTATTGTCTTATTGTTTACTGTTATTGCTTAACGTTTTGATTTGCATGAAATGTTATGTGTATTGTTATGCTGTTGTTTTTATTGAGGCCTTGGCCTTTGTAAGCCACATTGAGTCCTGCGGGAGATATTAGCGGGGTACAAATAAAGATAATAATAATAATAATAATAATAATAATAATAATAATAATGGAGCCAGGATGGAAGTCGTCTATCATTCATTTACAACTTTGGGAGTATATCAAAAGAATATTCCTATAAAAGACTCAGTCTAATAATGCTCAAAGTGTGACCGACCTGAGGAGTCTGGTTCACCCGCCATGCTCTGCTCCATAGGAAGGAGAGAGGTAGTGTGCCTATGGATAGTGGCAGATTCGCATGGGAGCAGTCTGGTCACTTTGGGGCTTCTTTCTCAAAGGAAGAGGAAGGAGTCAGGTTCTGTTGTATGGAAAACAGAGATCTGGTCCTTGGCAGTGTTCTTAGGGGGAAAAAGTTTTGGCATTTCGGTGTTTTGAAGTTTTGGCGTTATGGAAGTTTTGGAACTACGCATTGGCAGGCTGCAGGAAAGCAGGGTCTGGCCTAACAGGTGCTTCTCTAAGGAGGGAGAAAATGATATGGTAACATTTGAATGACTGAGGATGAATGCGTGTATATGTGGTGTGAATGTTGCACCGGGATTGTGGCGCAGCTGGCTGAGTGTCAGCTGCATTAAGATCACTCTGACCAAAAAGGTCATGAGTTCAAAGCCAGCCCGGGTTGGAGTGGGTTTCCAACCAATTGTGTGTAGCCTGTTGTCGACCTTTGCAACCCGAAAGACAGTTGCATCTGTCAAGCAGGAAAATAAGGTACCACCTTAAAGTGTGGGGAGGCCAAATTAACTGATTTATGAGGCCATAAAGAAGACTCCAGCAAAGCATTCCAGCGGGGAAGCATGAGGGGAATGCAGAAGTGCTTCATCAGCATTGCAGATGGACGATGAAAGTGACAGCTCCCCTGGCGGTCAGAAAAAGTTAAATAGCCTCTGTGTATGTCTGTATATGTTTGTAAGTCAAAAATTGGCATTGAATGTTTGCCATATATGTGTACACTGTAATCTGCCCTGAGTCCCTTGCGGGGTGAGAAGGGCGGAATATAAAAGCTGTAAATAAATAAATAAATAAATAAATAAATAAATAAATAAAATGTAATTCCCCTTTGTTTGTTTGTTAACCAATGTAATTGTAAATCCAATGTAGTTGCATAGAATCTGTATGTCTGTAAGTCCAATGTCATTCTTTGTCTAAATGTTTTCTGTAACCTGATATACCCTCTCACACTGGAAATTGCAATAAAAAGAACCTATGCTTCAAAGTTATTGAAAAGTCATTCACGACATAATTGGTGACAGAAGTGGGATATTCTTTTCCAATGTGAGGAAGTTATTCATAACAACCACATGGTAGCTGATCACTTTTCAGCACCACGTGGCACAAAGAACAGAGTGGCGTGTCTTACGCAAGCTGTGTCTAAGAAAAGGGTCCCAGGAAGAATGCTTCCTTAACCACATTCTTCAAATCCAGACTCCCTTGAAAGGAAGATAGGAAAGGGTGTCAGGAGGGATGCTTCCTTAACCCCATTCTTCAATCCCAGACTCCCTTGAAAGGAAGATAAGAAAGGTTTCAGGAAGGATGCTTCCTTCACCCTGTTCTTCAAACCCAGACTCCCTTGAAAGGAAGATAGAAAAGGGTCCCAGGAGGGATGTTTCCTTAACCCCATTGCTCAAACCCACACTTCCTCAAAAAGAAGAAAGGAAAGAATGAACACAGAGGGTGCTCACCAATGCTTCCTCTTCATCCTGGAAAGAAGTGACAAGTGGAGTGCCGCAGGGTTCCGTCCTGGGACCGGTCCTGTTCAACATCTTTATTAATGACTTAGATGAAGGGCTAGTAGGCATGATCATCAAGTTTGCAGACGACACCAAATTGGGAGGGATAGCCAATACTCCAGAGGACAGGAGCAGGATTCAAAACGATCTTGACAGATTAGAGAGATGGGCCAAAACTAACAAAATGAAGTTCAACAGTGACAAATGCAAGATACTCCACTTTGGCAGAAAAAATGAAATGCAAAGATACAGAATGGGTGACGCCTGGCTCGAGAGCAGTACGTGTGAAAAAGATCTTGGAGTCCTCGTGGACAACACGTTAAACATGAGCCAACAATGTGATGTGGCGGCAAAAAAAGCCAATGGGATTTTGGCCTGCATCAATAGGAGCATAGTGTCTAGATCTAAGGAAGTAATGCTACCCCTCTATTCTGCTTTGGTTAGACCACATCTGGAATATTGTGTCCAATTCTGGGCACCACAATTCAAGAGAGATATTGACAAGCTGGAATGTGTCCAGAGGAGGGCGACTAAAATGATCAAGGGTCTGGAGAACAAGCCCTATGAGGAGCGGCTTAGGGAACTGGGCATGTTTAGCCTGAAGAAGAGAAGGCTGAGAAGAGATATGATAGCCATGTATAAATATGTGAGAGGAAGCCACAGGGAGGAGGGAGCAAGCTTGTTTTCTGCTTCCTTGGAGACTAGGACGCGGAACAATGGCTTCAAACTACAAGAGAGGAGATTCCATCTGAACATGAGGAAGAACCTCCTGACTGTGAGAGCCGTTCAGCAGTGGAACTCTCTGCCCCGGAGTGTGGTGGAGGCTCCTTCTTTGGAAGCTTTTAAGCAGAGGCTGGATGGCCATTTGTCAGGGGTGATTTGAATGCAATATTCCTGCTTCTTGGCAGGGGGTTGGACTGGATGGCCCATGAGGTCTCTTCCAACTCTTTGATTCTATGATTCTATGAATTCCAGGAATGGAAAGGGGAGCCTCGTAAATTCCCCATTTTTGCCAATGGGCCGGATCTTCCCGAATCTTTTGGCTACGGACTGAAAATGGCTATTTGGCAACCCGCACGTTTTTAGGAAGTGCATGAAAATAGATCCATGGGTCTCCTAGAATTCAGCCAACAGAAATGGATCAAGGTTCAGCCAAAACACACAATCCTAGTTCCTACATTCATGTCTTCTACTGCTCCAGTTTAATTGAAAAAGCAGAAAGAAAGCAACCTGCATCTCAGACACTGAACGAGCTGAAGCAAAAAGCAAACCCTTTTTCCTAATACTGGGTCAAAATCTGGGATTTTCAAGATGTTCTGTCCATGAGGGACATAACCTTAGGGATGTAGTTATGCCGAGAGAACACTCCTTTGATAAGATGACATTATCTCACACCCTTCCGTGTAGATGTCTTTTTTTCAGGAGGGTGTCTTAGATCTGGTGACCTTGGTGCTCCTTTCAAGCAAACTGAAGAGGGAAAAAAGGAACAGCTCAGCAGCAAACGCTGGCACCTGGTAGAGTCCAGAAGTACAAAAGGGGAAAGTAGGCCATGCAGATGTCAGGCCATCCACCTGCCCCATCCAGAGTAGAAAGAATCACAAAGTTATTTGTCAAGCATTCAGGCTTGAAAATAGCAAAGGCTATACGTGGAAATGGGTTACTGATTGAAATCAACACCTAGGTGATTTCTCTTGAGGACATTCACGGGGAGAGGAGCCCGCTTCTGAAAGGCAATCAGAAACTCTAGGAATACATTTCCACATTCTTTTATGACCACCAGCCCAAAGCACTTCCTTAGGGATTACAATTTTTCAGGCCTACAAATTTTACATGGTGTTTGGCTTGCATGCACGCATGGTGTAGTTTCATCCATAAAGCTTTGGATTACAATCAACAGTTAATGATCTAATGACTGCCATCTGAAAAAATGAATTTGCTGGAAGAATTTTGAAATACTCAGCCAAGATCCTATAACATGCTTAATTCATAAAAAGTGCATCTGCACTGTAGAATTCCTAGAGAAGTCAGATCTGGCCACGGTGGTCCACGTTCTTGTCACATCCCGGTTGGATTACTGCAACGCACTCTACGTGGGGTTGCCTTTGAAGACTGCTCGGAAACTTCAACTAGTCCAGCGAGAAGCAGCCAGATTGCTCACCGGAGCGGCGTACAGGGAGCATACCACCCCCCTGTTGCGTCAGCTCCACTGGCTGCCGATCCAATTCCGAGCACAATTCAAAGTGCTGGTTTTGACCTACAAAACCCTATACGGTTCCGGCCCAGTGTATTTGTCCGAACGGATCTCCCTCTACATCCCATCTCGAAGCTTAAGATCTTCTGGGGAGGCCCTGCTCTCGACCCCGCCATTGTCACAAGTGAGGCTGGCGGGGACGAGGATCAGGGCCTTCTCAGTGGTGGCCCCCCACCTGTGGAACTCACTCCCTGGGGAGATGAGATCGGCGACTTCCCTTCTGGCGTTTAGGAAAAAACTGAAGACCTGGGTCTGGGATCAAGCCTTTGGTCATTCTGACAGCTAACTGAAGGATCTGATGATAGACAAGGACAAATGGAATGGAATGGATATATGGACTCTGAACCCTGAGCATGAGATTGTTTTATTATTTATTATGTACTGATGTTTTAATTAATTGTTGAATTGTTTTGTATTTTGTATTGCTTGTCAATTGATTTGGGCATCTAATTGTGCCTCCACTGTAAGCTGCCCTGAGTCCCCCCCGGGGTGAGAAGGGCGGGGTATAAGTAAATGAAATTAAATAAATAAATAAATAGAATTAATACACTTTAATACCACTTAAATTTCTATGGTCTAATGCTATGTAACCCCACCATCACTCTTTGTGGTGTATAAGGTGAAATCTCTTGTAAAACTATAACTCCTGTGACTCATCCTCTCACAAATTTGTATGTGTATTAAAATCCTATTAACACACCATATGTGTGTGCATGGTATAACACATTGACATCCTGTCGAAGGCTTTGATGGCCGGAATCACTGGGTTGTTGTAGGTTTTTTCGGGCTATATGGCCATGTTCTCAAGGCATTTTTCTCCTGATGTTTCGCCTTCATCTAAGGCAAGCATCCTCAGAGGTAGTGAGGTCTGTTGGAACTAGGAAAAAGGGTTTATATATCCGTGGAATGAGAAGGGTGGGACAAAGGACTCTTGTCTTCTGGAGCTAGGTGTGAATGTTTCAACTGAACACCCTGATTAGCATTTGATTGCCTTTTAGAGTTTTTAAATACTGGTAGCCAGATTTTGTTCATTTTCATGGTTTCCTCCTTTCTGTTGAAATTGTCCACATGCTTGTGGATTTCAATGGCTTCTCTGTGTAGTCTGACAAGGTGGTTGCTGGAGTGAACTAAATCTGGCTATCAGTATTAAAAAAAACTCTAAAATTAGAACAGTACAACAACAGAGAGGAAACAAACAAGGACATCTAATTACCTCTCAACAAAAGATTGCTCCAGGCACTGCTAATCAAGGTGTTCAGTTGAAACATTCACATCTAGCTCCAGAAGACAAGAGTCCTTTGTCCCACCCTGGTCATTCCACAGATATATAAACCCTTTTTCCTAGTTCCAACAGACCTAACTACCTCTGAGGATGCTTGCCATAGATGCAGGCAAAACTATATGGCCTTTAGAACATGGCCATATAGCCCGAAAAAACCTACAACAACACATTGACATCCTGTTGATTAATTGTAACAATATAGAGAGGAACCCAAAGAACCAACATAAATATTGAGAATGTACATCATCTCTATTTTCCCCAAGATAAATGTATAAATTTACACTCTGTACATTTATAGTCTGTGTAGTCTCTCAACATGTAGAAGGAAGACTTTTCAGTGGAATATTGCAAAACAAATTTCTTGGTGGGGAGCCAGCTGGCCTTCCGGCAGTTTTAAATTTTGGGATTTTATTGTGGGTGGTGACATAAAAGAAGCAACTTAGCTCCTAACAACAGAAAGACTTTAAATATTCTGCTCTCCTTGCTATATTCACATTTTTTTCCTTTTTCTCCCCATGGTAATTTTTCTCGTACACTTCTCTTAATGAGTATTTCTTCCATTGTGACAATTTTATTGTTATACATTAATATTAATTATGCTTTCATTTCATTTGAGCCAATGGAGAGTGTGAGAAAAATCACCTGCTTAGTGAGAAGTCTAACAATAGGATTCAGGCCAAAGCAAGTGCCAATGCAACAAAGCTTTACAGCATGAAAATGTTGCATTGACTTTGTGTTGATCTTAATTGTTTATCTGTTATACTACTGTTCACTGTTTGTATTGTTTACATTGTTGTAAGCCACTCAGCCAAAATGTCAACAATACATAGCACAATTTTTCCAGCAATTTCCAAAATTTCCAGCAACTTTTTTTTTGAAAAAGATCTTCAAAAAATAGGTTGAAGCTGAAAATGAATGAAAGTAGTTGTTTTACTCCATAAACTTTATTTTTGTGGCAGAAACCGTGTTAAATTGGCTGCCGTTTATCTTCCGAGCCCAATTCAAGGTGCAGGTGCTTACCTACAAAGCCCTAAATGGTTTGGGACCATCCTACCTGCATGACCGCATCTCCGTTTATGAACCCACGCGTTCTCTTCGCTCATCCGGAGAGGCCTTGCTCGCGATTCCCCCTGCGTTGCAGGCGTGTCTGGTGGGGACGCGAGACAGGGCCTTTTCTGTGGTGGCCCCCCGACTCTGGAACACCCTCCTCAAAGACATTAGACAGGCCCCTACGTTGGCAGTCTTTAGGAAGAACTTGAAGACCTGGCTGTTCCAATGTGCCTTTCCAGAATAGGAAAACTCCAACAACCTGTCCCAGAAGCACTTCATTAGACTTTAAGATTGCTTGCACACTGCACTTACTCTAAAATCCGACATACCACCTGTCACATCAGCACTTTTAATCTGTACCCATTACATTTGGCCCCGCCCCAGTTTTATTGTGTTTTGGTGTATTGTTTTATTCTTCTTGTTTTTGATATTGCTTTAATTGTTTTGATTTGCTTTGAGTTGTGTATTTGTTATGCTATGTTTTGAGGCCTTGGCCTTTGTAAGCCGCATTGAGTCCTTCGGGAGATGCTAGCGGGGTACAAGTTAATAATAATAATAATAATAAGAAGAAGAAGAAGAAGAAGAAATTGGTGGAGACTCAACAAAGCATACCTGATCTACACTGCCCCCCCCCCACTTCTTCCAAGCAGAAAAGCACTATACAAACTCTCCTGATGTCCAATTAATATACTTCCCCCTATTGACACACAACCAAATAACTACAATCTATTATTATTATTATTATTATTATTATTATTATTATTATTACATGGAGCGAGAGTTGCCAGATGTTCAAGCTGGGTTTAGAAAAGGTAGAGGAACGAGAGACCAGATTGCCAATATCCGCTGGATAATGGAGAAAGGCAGGGAGTTTCAGAAAAACTTCTATTTCTGCTTCATTGACTACTCTAAAGCCTTTGACTGTGTGGATCATAATAAATTGTGGCAAGTTCTTGGTGGGATGGGCATCCCAAGCCACCTTGTCTCTCTCCTGAGGAATCTGTACAAGGACCAAGTAGCAACAGTCAGAACTGACCACGGAACAACAGACTGGTTCAAGATTGGGAAAGGCGTACGGCAAGGCTGCATACTCTCATCCAACCTTTTTAACGTGTATGCAGAACACATCATGCGATGTGCGGGGCTTGATGAATGCAAAGCTGGGGTGAAAATTGCTGGAAGAAACATTAACAACCTCAGATATGCAGATGACACCACTCTGATGGCCGAAAGCGAGGAGGAGCTGAGGAGCCTTCTAATCAAGGTGAAAGAAGAAAGCACAAAAGCCAGGTTGCAGCTAAACATCAAAAAAACCAAAATTATGGCAACAAGAATGATTGACAACTGGAAAATAGAGGGAGAAAATGTGGAGGCCGTGACAGACTTTGTATTTCTAGGTGCAAAGATTACTGCAGATGCCGACTGTGGCCAGGAAATCAGAAGACGCTTACTTCTTGGGAGGAGAGCAATGTCCAGTCTCGATAAAATAGTAAAGAGTAGAGACATCAGACTGGCAACAAAGATCCGCCTAGTCAAAGCCATGGTCTTCCCTGTAGTAACCTACGGATGTGAGAGCTGGACCTTAGGGAAGGCTGAGCGAAGGAAGATTGATGCTTTTGAGCTGTGGTGTTGGAGGAAAGTTCTGAGAGTGCCTTGGACTGCGAGAAGATCCAACCAGTCCATCCTCCAGGAAATAAAGCCCGGCTGCTCACTGGAGGGAAGGATACTAGAGACAAAGTTGAAGTACTTTGGCCACATCATGAGGAGACAGCAAAGCCTAGAGAAGACAATTATGCTGGAGAAAGTTGAAGGCAAAAGGAAGAGGGGCCGACCAAGGGCAAGATGGATGGATGGCATCCTTGAAGTGACTGGACTGACCTTGAAGGAGCTGGGGGTGGTGATGGCCGACAGGGAGCTCTGGCATGGGCTGGTCCATGAGGTCACGAAGAATCGGAGACGACTGAATGAATGAACATTATTATTATTATTAAACTTTATTTGTACCCCGCTAGCATCTCCCGAAGGACTCGATGCGGCTTACAAAGGCCAAGGCCTCAACACACAATATAACAATACAAAACCTAAGGCAAATTAAAAACAATTAAAGCAATATAAACAACAAGCAATAAACAATACACTAAGACACAATAAAACTGGGCCGGGGCAGAGTAATGGGTACAGAATTAAAAGGGCTGATGTGACAGGTGGTATATAAGGATTATAGGGCAAGTGCAGTGTGCGCTGTGCAGCAATCTTAGTTCTAATAAAGTGCTTCTGGGATTTGGTATTGGAGATTTCCTAATCTGGGAAGGCACATCGGAACAGCCAGGTCTTCAAGTTCTTTCTAAAGACTGCCAGTGTAGGGGCCTGTCTAAGATCTTTGGGGAGGGAGTTCCAGAGTCGGGGGCCACCACAGAAAAGGCCCTGTCTCGTGTCCCCACCAAACGCGCTTGTGACACAGGCGGGATCACGAGCAGGGCCTCTCCGGATGAACGAAGTGAGCGCGTGGGTTCATAAATGGAGATACGGTCACGCAGGTAGGATGGTCCCAAACCATCCATTTAGCACAGATTTATGCCATTGTATCTGACAGGACTTAAGCATCCATGGATTTTGGTGTTCATTAATGAAAGGTCCTGGAACCAAAACTCCTAGCAGATACTAAGGGCAAATTGTAATTTCTTAAAGTTTGTCAACATTTTTTTTTTTTAAAAGGAAGTCTCAATATGAAAAAATAATCCTTACAATGTCAAACTCATGGCTAACTTGATTTAAAAGTTGGTTTAGGAAGGTACCGTAAATTACATCAGCTCAGCATCTACCTTCAAATGCTTCTGGAATGATAATTGTCATAATAAAAACCTCTCTCCTGTCTTCTTTTTATTATTACTACTACTTTCTCTGATGTGCCCTCCACAGCATTACTAAGATTCCCATCTGTCAACTTTATGCATTTTGGTTATTTTCCCATTTTTCTTGAGGGAAAAAATAAGATTAGAAAATGGAAATTTCTCAAACCAAGGAGTTCAGCAGATTCTCAGAGGAAGGTTAGATGGCAAAGCCCCGAAGCAAGTACTCAGGGGGAGAACAAAAATATTAAACTTCTCCTCTTTTTTTAAGTAATAAAAGGAGAGGTGCATTCAAATTTTATGGGAGGAGAATAAAGTGACACAAAACAGCTGGGAAGCAAGAAGGTGGCTTTGCACTGGAGACAGAAAACAAAAAAATAAGGTAATAATAAAACAAAACCCTTGAGAAGCCACAAGAAAAACTTCGGACATGGTAAAGTTAAAAACAAACACAAGATGTAGCAAGCAACGCAGGTCTAGGAATGTTTTCAAGGATTCTGTTCCATTCACATTTTGTTGGCATCTTATTTATTTATTTACTAGCTGTCCCCTGCCACGTGTTGCTGTGGCCCAGTCTGTTGATCTGGAAAATAAAGTAATGCACCAGGATTGTGACGCAGCTGGCATTAAGATCACTCTGACCAAAAGGTCATGGGTTCGAAGCCATTCCAGGTTGGAGTGGGTTTCCAACCAATTGTGTAGCCAGTTGTTGACCTTTGCAACCCGAAAGACAGTTGTATCTGTCAAGTAGGAAAATAAGGTACCACCTTAAAGTGTGAGGAGGCTAAATTAACTAATTTATGAGGCCATAAAAAGGACTTCAGCAAAAAGCATGCGGGGAATGCGGAAGCACTTCATCAGTGTCGCAGATGGACGATGAAAGCGACAGCTCCCCTGGTGGCCAGAAAAAAGTTAGCCTCTGTCTATGTCTGTATATGTTGTATGTCAAAATTGGCATTGAATGAAGAATATACCAAAACTAGCCATTTGTTATTCTCCAAGCTTATTGAGTTACTGTAGCTCCACTCTCCTTTATGGGGAGCCATGGGTAGGGGTATTGAAGAAGTGTCTGTATGTGTCCTTGTAACTAGTGGAAAATGATTACACAGATTTGTTCCAATAGAAGGGCTCAAAAAATGATGTAATTATTTCACATTTGGCTATGATGACCCAGTGAGATGCTTTTCTGATCCTCTCCACCACACATGCTCTCCATCAGCTATGGAATGGCCTTGGTGGGGGATGCAGCAGATATATAAATCCATTGTCCTAATTCCAACAGACCTCACTACCTCTGAGGATGCTTGCCATAGATGCAGGCGAAACGTCAGGAGAAATGCCTCTAGAACATGGCCCTATAGCCCGAAAAAACCCACAAGAACCTAGATTCCAGTTTCTCAGCATACTCCCTCTTTCTCTTGTAACTGTACTGTTGAATCTCATAACCAATGAAGATAGCTAGCAAGGTCCACCGCCCCTCATGTATTGAGTTTTGATATCTTTCTTCCTTATATTGCTTTCTTGATCAGAGGTAGGGGATACATCACCCTCCAGATGTTGCTGAACCCTACATCAGTCCTAGCCTACCAAGTCAGTGGTATGGAATTGTGGGAATAGTAGCCCATCAACATTTGGAGGGCCAACCATTCCCTACTCATGCAACCTCACAATGACTATGAAAGGCATTACTCTGGGATTGTGGCACAGCTGACTGAGTGTCAGCTGCATTAAGATCACTCTGAGCAAAAGGTCATGAGTTCGAAGCCAGCCCTGATTGGAGTGGGTTTCCAACCAATTGTGTAGTCTGTTGTTGACCTTTGCAACTCAAAAGACAGTCGCATCTGTCAAGTAGGAAAATTAGGTACCACCTTAAAGTGTAGGGAGGCTAAATTAACTAATTTATGAGGCCATAAAGAAGACTCCAGCAAAGCACTCCAGCGGGGAAGCATGTGGGGAATGCGGAAGTACTTCATCAGTGTCGCAGATGGACGATGAAAGCGACAGCTCCCCTGGCGGCCAGAAAAAGTTAAATAGCCTCTGTGTATGTCTGTATATGTCAAAAATTGGAATTGAATGTTTGCCATATATGTGTACACTATAATCCACCCTGAGTCCCCTGCGGGGTGAGAAGGGCGGAATATAAAAGGTGTAAATAAATAAATAAATAAATAAATAATGAGAAAGTGTTGGTTTCTAATATTTGTAATTTCTTTATGCTTGTGGGTAAACAGTATTTATTGCTGTTTCTGTGACAGTGTTGATGTAGAGATTGTCTGGTTTGCCCACCCTGGAACATGCAACATATCATTGTCCTCCTTTAAGGGTCCCTTTCAAATCTATGATACTATATCTGTGTGTGAATCATATCTATCTATCTATCTCTCTATATCTATGGCTGGATGGCTCTTTGTCAGGAGGACTTTGATTACGTTTTCTTGCCCTGATGAAGGGAGTTGGATTGGATGGCCTTGAGTAATTTCTGTTGGTCATGGGGGTTCTGTGAGGGAAGTTTGCCCTCATTCTGTCATTCGTGGGGTTCAGAATGATCTTTGATTGTAGGTAAACTGTGAATCCCACCAATTACAACTCCCAAATGTCAAGGTATGTTTTCTCCAAACTCAATTTGTGTTCCTATTTGGGCGTATTGAGTGCTTATGCCTAGCTTGGTCCAGATCCATCATAGTTTGAGTCCACAGTGCTCTCTGGATGTAGGTGAACTACAACTCACAAACTCAAGGTCAATACCCACTAAACCCTTCCAATATTTTCTGTTGGTCCTGGCAGTTCTGTGTGCCAAGTTTGGTTCAATTCATTGATGGAGTTCAGAATTCTCTTTGATTGTAGGTGAACTATAAATCCCAGCAACTACAACTCCCAAATGACAAAATCATAATATTTTGAGTGATGGTCACTCCTTGTGTTGTGAGACATTTTGTTGCCAAATTTGGTGTGATTTCATAAATTGGTTCTTTTGTTTTTAAGGTACTCATTATGCACAGAGCATTTATATATATATAGATTTACAGTATTTATATACCACTTTTCTCACCCCTGGGGGGACTCAAGGCAGTGTAAACAGAAATATTATTTTCCTCGCTAGTGCAGTCAAACCCTACTTTGTTCCCCGGATCCCCTGTCCTGATACATTACATTGCTCTCTCACCCAGTATTTTTAAATTTTAGTCTCTTGCAATTTAACCTACCCACTGTGATCAATTTTCTGTGTTCTAATGTTTTGATTTTGTATTGTCTGGGGTGTTTATTTATATTGTTTCTTGTAAATTTTTTTCTGCTGTGTTCTTGTGTTATATTGTTTTATTGTATTGCTGGGCTTGTTCTCATGTAAGCCACCCCGAAGTCCCCTTGTGGAGATGGTAGAGGGGTATAAATAAAGTATTATTATTATTATTATTATTATTATTATTATTAATAGTGGCAAAATTCAATTTTCAGATTTCTCCAAGAATTATTCAAACATTACAATACCACTCCTGCCCAATCTATATTGTAATGCATATTAAAGTGTTAATATATATGTGTGGCATGCTATTATTTAATTATTATTTTTGTTGTTTGCTTGAATCCTATGCAATTATTTTGTCAGGTTTTACAATGTATTGCAATGTAATATAGCTGAGTCATGCACTGCTAATGGGCTTCTATTGGAAATGCTGAGTCATGCATTAACTGTATATAGGGAATCATTTGGGGAATGTGTTCTGGCCTGGTCCAGGTAATTGTAATCCTGGGTCTGAGTTAAGTTAATGAGTTGGGAACCAATCAGAGATTGCTATGTGTAATTGTATAGAATTGTATATAAGGAAGTCATGTACAGTTTATATCTCTCTCCTTGTGCTGTGATGCTGTTTGCCGAAGGCTCTATGTAATTGATTAAAAGAACCTGTCTGCTAAGACAAGATATAACTGTGTGCTGTGGTAAGTTTGTAATGTCATCTAGACTGGGGGAAAGACAATGGTAAACTGACAATGTCCGGGCATGTGGTCAAGTGTCTGTAAAAGAGTTCCAGAGTGACTGCAGGCTGTGGGAGCAGTTGACTGAAAATACTGTGCAGGAAGAAGCTACTGGAAAGTGCTGAAGTTGTGCAACTGATCTGCTGCTGAATTGTGAAATTAATCTCAACATATTTGTTTATTTTGGGCATTTTTACCCCACCCTTCTCAACCCCTGGGGGGACTCAGGGTGGCTTCCAGCCAGCACATATTTGATGCCTACAAGTAAACACAGTAAAATGCATATCAAAATCAATAAATTATGAATAATCAAAACCATTAAGTTAATACAATAAAATCTACTAAAAAGAAACACCTGTGTGGTGATCATTGTCTCGCCGAATTCAGTCCATTAAACTTGACTGTAATCCATTACCATAGCAATTGTCTTCATTGTCATCGTCAAAGTTTGCATAGATTACCCGAATGTCTGGTCCCACATCCACATTTTTAATTTCCTTCTAAAGGAGAGGAGGGATGAAGATGACCTAATTTCCTTGGGAAGTGAATTCCACAGGTGGGGGCCCACCACCAAGAAGGCCCTGTCCCTCATCCCCGCCAACCATGTTTGTGACATGGGTGGGGCTGAGAGCAGGGCCTCTCCCGAAGATCTTAAACTCCTAGGTGGGACATAGAAGGAGAAATGTTCGGAATCAAGCCGGATCGAAGTGGGCTCATCTCCGACCCTGAGGGTTAGGGAATCACCCGACGACCAAGCAGCGCAGCCTATCAGGTGATTTACAATATAATATAATATAATATAATATAATATAATATAATATAATATAATATAAATTGTATCAGGTGGCTTATATTGGGAGCCCCCGGTGGCACAGTGGGTTAAAGCACTGAGCTGCTGAGCTTCTTGACCCAAAGGAGATTCCATCTGAACATGAGGAAGAACTTCCTGACTGTGAGAGCCGTTCAGCAGTGGAACTCTCTGCCCCGGAGTGTGGTGGAGGCTCCTTCTTTGGAAGCTTTTAAACAGAGGCTGGATGGCCATCTGTCAGGGGTGATTTGAATGCAATATTCCTGCTTCTTGGCAGGGGGTTGGACTGGATGGCCCATGAGGTCTCTTCCAACTCTTTGATTCTATGATTCTATGATTCTATGAAAGGTCACAGGTTCAAATTCGGGGAGCGGCGTGAGCTTCCGCTGTCAGTCCCAGCTTCTGCCAACCTAGCAGTTCGAAAACATGCAAATGTGAGTAGATCAATAGATACCACTCAGGCGGGAAGGTAACGGTGCTCCATTCAGTCATGCTGGCCACATGACCTTGGAGGTGTCTACGGACAACGCCGGCTCTTCGGCTTAGAAATGGAGATGAGCATCACACCACAGAGTCGAACACGACTGGACTTCATGTCAGGGGAAAACCTTTACCTTTAACCTATAGCTTATATTGCACAAATGCTTAGAAATCCTGCTATGGCTTATTTTATGGGTATGCCTTATTTTAGGGGAAAGAGGGTATTAGGATAATATCCCCCTGATCGGACACCCTACTCCCGAGTTTAGAGAATTTGAGTGTGTTTATTTAAAGGTGGGCTTATTTAGGGATATGAATAGCAGGACAAAACTGTTTCTAACCCTTGTGAAAATTAGTACTTACTGGGTTGTTGTAGGTTTTTCGGGCTGTATGGCCATTGCGATTCCGACCACAAAAGCCTTCGACAATACAATTAGTACTTATTCTAGTAAATACAGAAATCAACATTTACAGAAAGCTGAGCAACATCCCACTGAAATAGTTTGTTGCATTCACAACTGTGGTCTCCATCATTGCAATGTTCTCATTCCAGAAGGCAGATTTGGGCAAACTGACTTTGTTTTCTCCCAAATTTGGGGAGGTATTTGGCTTTCTGTCTCGCATAACTCTGACAACAGTCCCTTTTTCTAGTTCCATGGCAATCCCGAAAGACAACGAAATCATATTTTAATGTACTCCCCAAACTATACACGGATCCACTTTATTGCAATCATTGCACACAGACTGGGCTATTTAAAAATGGATTTCTCATACTGCGTGAGCCATTTTTCCTCTAACCTTATGAAACTAATTATTTTATATTCCCTCACCGAAATGTATAATTCAAGGTAATTGGCAGCTGCAGTCTCACAGCGCCAATAACAGGGGCTGTTATTGTTTCCTGGACTAGAACCGCTGCATGAGGGCCGGGGGAGACAGACTCCCATTCTTATGCTTAATGGTGAGCGTTAAAATAAATCAAGCCAGACTCAACAATAGGTTGCACCATAAATAACCCTTTCCCCCCTTTTCAAAGTGTTTAAGTCTCATTGGAGATTAGCAAAGCAAGGCATGGAGCCTTTTGTGGCAAAGGAAAGGAGAGGAGCCAACAACGGGAAAGATAGTTTTCATTTAAGAGAAAGGATATAGCAATCCAGAAGGAGATAAGGTAGTGTTGGTGTAAGGCAGGGGTACTCAAACTTTTTAAACCGGGTGCCAGTTCACTGTCCCTCGGACTGTTGGAGGGCCGGACTATAGTTTTTTTAAAAAAAATCAATTAAAAATGCACATTGCACATATCTTATTTTGCTGTGTGGAAGGGCCCTTAGAGGGGGT
This sequence comes from Anolis sagrei, assembly GCF_037176765.1. NCBI lineage: Eukaryota > Metazoa > Chordata > Lepidosauria > Squamata > Anolidae > Anolis > Anolis sagrei. The sequence goes on from NC_090034.1 coordinate 68,845,886, forward strand.
TCTTTCTAGCCCTCTTTAGGCACTAATTCCAGGAGCAGAGAATGGGAAATCTTCCTATTTCTAGTCTGAACAAAATCTAAAATTATAACTGTAAATAAATAACAACACTCAAACACAGAGGAACTCCAGACAAGAAACAATCAGGGCCAGCTAATCACCTCTCAAGAAAAGATTCTCCCTAAAAACTGTCAGGCCATGAAATGGTAATCAAGGTGGCCAATTGAAACATTCATACTTACCTCCAACAGACAAGAGTTCTTTCTCCCACCCTGGATCTTCCACAATTATCCTAGTTAAAGGTTTTCCTCTAACATGAAGTCCAGTCGTGTCCGACTCTGGGGTGTGGTGCTCACCTGCATTTCTAAGTCGAAGAGCCGGCGTTGTCCGTAGACACCTCCAAGGTCATGTGGCTGGCATGACTGCATGGCGCGCCGGGGCAGCCTCCCTTGGCTGGCTCACGCTGCCCATCGGGCCTGACAGATAGCGTGAGCCAGCTAAGGGAGGCGCAGTGCCGCGTGGCCTCGCGAGGTGCTTTACACAAGAGTAGACCGCGCAGAGCAGCTGCCCTTGGCTGGCTCACGCTGCCCATCGGGCGGATGGGCAGTGTGAGCCTTCCAAAGGAGGAGCAGCATCGCGTGCGTGGCCTACTCTTGCGTAAAGCACCTCGTGAGGTGCTTTACACAAGAGTAGACCACGCAGAGCAGCCGCCCTTGGCTGGCTCACGCTGCCCATTGGGCCGATGAGCAGTGTGAGCCTTCCAAAGGAGGAGCAGCATCGCGTGCGTGGCCTACTCTTGCATAAAGCACCTCGTGAGGTGCTTTACACAAAAGTAGACCATGCAGAGCAGCTGCCCTTGGCTGGCTCACGCTGTCCATCGGGCCGATGGGCAGTGTGAGCCTTCCAAAGGAGGAGCAGCATCGCGTGCGTGGCCTACTCTTGCATAAAGCACCGCGCGAGGTGCTTTACGCAAGTGTAGACCGCGCCGAGCAGCTGCCCTTGGCTGGCTCACGCTGCCCATCGGGCGGATGGGCAGCGTGAGCCTTCCAAGGGAGGAGCACCAAGGAAGGGGCACTGTGGGGGGGGGGGGAGCGCTCCTCCTCCGCGGGCCGGATACGTGCCCTTGGTGGGCCGGAAGTGGCCCGCGGGCCTTAGTTTGGGGACCCCTGGTGTAAGGGAATGTTACTAATGGAGCCTCTTAGTATGAGTTGAACTGGTTGAACCACCATTTGACAGCCACAGGTTCCAGTTTTCAATAGTTGCTATACCCAGCAATGTCCCAGCACCAAATTTTTACATGATGGAGTGTGGAAAGGAGGAATAGGACAGTACAGGAGCTTCATGGAGCACCAGATCTTCACTGTTGATGAACTGTAAATGATATCATGACAAAGCAGGGCTGAAGATAAAAGGCATAAACACAGAATCATAAAGAGTTGGAAGAGACCACAAGGACCACCCAGTCCAACCCTATTCTGGCATGCACAGGACAGAGAAGAAAAGATCATTGTAGGTCCCCTTGGATTTATCCTTCCCTGCTGGCTGGACTTGCTGCAGAAATTTCCCAATTGAAACAGAGACATTGCAACCCTTTTCTTATTTCCCATGCTATCTTGGCTCTGTTCCTTGACTGCCCAAAAACTCACATCATTTCAGCAACATATAAATATCCTGCTGGTGGAGTTTCATTATGCCACTCCTATATAGTGAATACCAACATAGCAAAATATATGTATTGCCGAAGGCTTTCATGGCCGGAATCACTGGGTCAGAGGATGCTTGCCATAGATGCAGGTGAAACTTCAGGAGAGAATGCTTCTAGAATATGGCCATACAACCCGAAAAACCTACAACAGCCCAAAACATATGTAGATCAACAGTGATGACTGTTGCACAATTGCATAAGGGCAATACATGGAAGCAATATTCAATCATGTGCTACTTTGTGTGCTACAGTCATGCATGTGAAACTTCACTTATGTCCACATTTCCTGAATAGAATTTTGCATGGGGGGGGGGGGGGAGGAACACAAAAGCCACTCTTTATCTGTACACCGGAGCCCCCGGTAGCGCAGGGGGTTAAACCCCTGTGCAGGCAGGACTGAAGACCGACAGGTCACAGGTTCGAATCCGGGGAGAGGTGGATGAGCTCCCTCTATCAGCTCCAGCTCCTCATGCGGGGACATGAGAGAAGCCTTCCAGAAACATGATAAAAACATCAAAATCATCCGGGCGTCCCCTGGGCAACGTCCTTGTAGACAGCCAATTCTCTCACACCAGAACCGACTTGCAGTTTCTCAAATCACTCCTGACACAACCAAAAAAAATAAAATAAAATCTGTACTCACTGTAGGCTAGTGACAGTTTCCAGTTATGTACAAGAATGGCCATGATAACTCAGCAAGAATGAATTCATTAACTTTCTGAATGGCCAGCCAAACACTTGATTATCTAGAATTACCACCTTTGTCTTTTGAGTCCTGCATGCTTTGTCTCACACAGAACTGGGCACTTGAGTTAATCAAAGACTCATCAGCATATTAGGCCTGGGTAACAACGGAAAAATTTGTTTCTAAAATCGATTCGTTTTTTGGGGGTTTTTGCATTTCGATATTTAAAATAATTACAAAATTTTTCTCTAAAAAAGTTCGATATTTACGAAATTTCGTAAATTAAAAAAATTACAAAACATTAACGAAACGATTTCCGAAACAATAACGAATCGATTCGTTAATGGCAGACTCGACCGCGCAATACACTAAAAAACCTCCAAATGGGACAGGGGGGACTTCTGAAGCTTCCCTCTCCTTCTGTTGTTGACTGTTGGTGTGATATTTATATTTTTTTTTTCACTAATTAAACAAAAAACCTGCCCCAGACATGTGGAAATAATAACGAAACGACCTCAAAACGATAACGAAACGAATACAATAACGAAATCTGAAGCATTTACAAAACGGAGTTAAAAATTCGTTTCGTTTTTAAGTCGCTCCAGAATGGTTTGTTATCGCTTCGTAATTAAGAAAATTAACGAATTTTTAATGAATTACGAATTAACGAAACGAAACCGCCCAGCCCTATAGCATATCCATATCACCACTTCCTCCAGGTTCATGTCCTCCAAGAAGGCTTCTCTGTAATAGATTGGTCCAACCACCAACTTTCCTTCCAACCATGGGAACCACCTCCTGCAAACTGTGATGTCAGGGGACCCCCGGGCAATCCTGACACGGATCCTAGCCTGGACCAAAGCAAGATGTTAAATGATCCCATGCTCCTTTCCAATGCCAGTGTCTTCCCGTCTGATGTTTTTTGTCCATGTGTGCTTTTCTGTTTGCAGACTGCACTGCTGAGTATGCCTACCCTTCTGAACAGCGCATTCTGCTCCCTGCCTGCCAAATTACTGTCCTCCAGTTTGTCCTCTCATTACGGAAGAGTCAAAACTGCCATGCCAAAACCCAGCTGTTTGGATTCCCTTTTCCAGCTGTGCTAGGAGACACAATGTTTTGGTGCAGTGGAGAGTGGAGAGAGAAAAGCCAAAGTGAACATGTTTACCCAGGGGCCCTGCATGACAATCTGTCTCAACAGGCCCCATAAACCTATCCCCCACTGTGGCAAGTTGATATATTAAGATATTTTGTCCCCCTCCACCCCATTCCCTGCTTAATCCGCTTCACACCCCTGCTGCTTTGTCTCCCAGGTGGAGTCTGCAGTGACAAGTTAAATGGAGCTATCCTTCTCTAGACATTTAAATGGGATTCACTTTGGGGCTGACAAATTTCCAAGTCTCCAGCAGATGAAGGTTAGGAGGGAGGGAAAGTTGAGCAGAAGATGTTCACATTGCCTGTGATGCCTCTTGAAGAATAGTCAGAACCTCCCCGCCGCCACCATTCATTGTATATTTTTATTACATCTGTGCCTTGTCTACTAGGGTCAAGATGGGCAAACTACAGGCAAGAAACCAATCTGCGGCATCTCAGGGGAGAAAACAGAACACAAGACAAGTTTTCAACCATTGAAAATATTTATGGGAAACAAAGGAAAGAGCGAGACCCAGGGGTGTAAGTTTAGTGAGCACTCTTTGGCAGAAAAGGCTAAAGCCCTGGTAAAACTACACCTCCTGTGATTCCATAACATGAAGCCATGGCAGTTAAAGTGGTATGAAACTGCATCAATTTACAATGTAGATTTAGCCATCATCAACTTAGTTTTGTGGGAGCATGCAAGGAATCAGCTAATGCGTATCAGCTAATGTGTGTCAACTGTAAAATAAGACGCATGAAGCTGATTGATGAGACAAAGCATGGTGAGATGGCTGAGCCTGGGAATTTTGGATACTGTTACATTTTTGTTCAGGCTTGAGCTATGCGTGTGCAGAGAGAGACAGTTTTGAAGATTTATTTATTTGTCGTGTCAGGGCCACCAGTCAATTGTATTACATTTCTAACAGAACAAAGCAAACAAACAGACAAAATACAAAATTTGTGAGTTTAGTAGTTGATTAAATGTCCTTTGACCAGTATCTGGCCACTTGGAGTGCTTCTGGTGTTGCTGCAAGGAGGTCCTCCATTGTGCATGTGGCAGGGCTCAGGTTCCATTGCAGCAGGTGGTCAGTGGTTTGCTCCTTTCCACACTCGCATGTCGTGGATTCCACTTTGTAGCCCCATTTCTTAAGGTTGGCTCTGCATCTTGTGGTGCCAGAGCGCAGTCTGTTCAGCGCCTTCCAAGTTGCCCAGTTTTCTGTGTGCCCGGAGGGGGGGGGGGAAGTCTCTCATTTGGTATCAGCCATTGGTTGAGGTTCTGGGTTTGAGCCTGCCACTTTTGGACTCTTGCTTGCTGAGGTGTTCCAGCAAGTGTCTCTGTAGATCTTAGAAAACTATTTCTAGATTTAAGTCATTGACGTGCTGGCTGATAACCAAACAGGGGATGAGCTGGAGATGTCTCTGCCTTGGTCCTTTCACTATTGGCTGCTACTTCCCGGCGGATGTCAGGTGGTGCAATACCGGCTAAGCAGTGTAATTTCTCCAGTGGTGTAGGGCGCAGACACCCCGTGATAATGCGGCATGTCTCATTAAGAGCCACATTCACTGTTTTAGTGTGGTGAGGTGTGAAGAGAGAAGCAGAGAGAGGCAGAGTTTGGAGTGTGCTCTCACTTCATGAACTGCTGTAGGAATTTATCCACATGGGCAGAGAAATACCATTTTTAATCTCTCATAAAAGGACATTATGTGAGTTGATGCAACAGATCATATTGTACCTATGTTGTTTTGAACTATGAAGAATAAACTACTTGTACTTGAAGAGCTGCAAGACTGAGAACAAGCCACGAGAGTCAAGACAAAGATCCACCCAGAGGAAAAGTGTTCTTGCCCTACATCAAGGGAACCACTGACCGCATAGGGAAGCTGATGAGGAAACACAACATACAAACTATCTACAGACCCACCAAGAAAATCCAACAAATGCTACGTTCAGCAAAGGACAAGAGGGATCCTCTCACCTCTGCAGGAGTCTACCGTATACCATGCAGCTGTGGACAAGTCTACATAGGGACCGCCAAACGCAGCATTGCCCAAACACGAATCAAGGAACATGAAAGGCACTGCAGACTACTTCAACCGGAGAAGTCAGCCATAGCAGAGCACCTGATGAACCAACCTGGACACAGCATATTATTTGAGAACACAGAAATGCTGGACCACTCTCACAACCACCATGCCAGACTACACAGAGAAGCCATTGAAATTCACAAGCATGTGGACAATTTCAACAGAAAGGAGGAAACCATGGAAATGAACAAAATCTGGCTGCCAGTATTAAAAACTCTAAAATTGAAACAGCGAAACAGCAGAGGGAAAACAATCTGGGACATCTAATCACCTCTCAACAAAAGATTGCTCCAGGCACTGCCAGGGCATCAAATGCTAATCAAGGTGGGCAGTTGAAACATTCTGTCATGTTTTATCTCACAATTCAGCAGCAGATCAGTTGCACAACTTCAGCGCTTTCCAGTAGCTTCTTCCTGCACAGTATTTTCAGTCAGCTGCTCCCACAGACTGCAGTCACTCTGTAACTCTTTACAGACACTTGAGCATATGCCTGGCTATTGACAGTTTTACCATTGTTTTTTCCCCCAAATCTAGATGACGCTACAAACTTACCACAGCACACGGTTATATCTTGTCTTAGCAGACAGGTTATTTTAATCAATTACACAGAGCCTTCGACGAACAGCATCACAGCACAAGGAGAGAGTATACACTGTACATGACTTCCTTATATACAATTCTGTACATTTACACGTAGCAATCTCTAATTGGTTCCCAACTCATTGACTTAACTCAAACCCAGGATTGCATCATTAACACTCATTTGGACCAGACCAGAACACATTCCCCAATTGATGTCCTATATACAGTTAATGCATGACTCAGCATTTCCAATAGAAACCTATTAGCAGTGCATGACTCCGCTATATTACATTACAATACATTGTAAAACCCGACACATTCACACCTAGCTCCAGCAGGCAAGAGTTCTTTGTCCCACCCTGGTCTTTCCACAGATATATAAACCTATTTTCCTAGTTCCAACAGACCTCACTACCTTTGAGGATGCTTGCCATAGATGCAGGTGAAACGTCAGGAGAGAATGCCTCTAGAACATGGCCATATAGCCTGAAAAAATCTACAACCCAGTGATTCCGGCCATGAAAGCCTTCGACAATACTTGTACTTGTTCTTGTTTTTCTTTACTGTTCACCATCATGGCACATTTTCTTTCTCTGGCAAGGCAGTGTGTGGGCTGATCAAACGAGAATTGTTGTTGTTGTTGTTGTTCATTCGTTCAGTCGTCTCCGACTCTTCGTGACCTCATGGACCAGCCCACGCCAGAGCTCCCTGTCAGCCGTCACCACCCCCAGCTCCTTCAAGGTCAGTCCAGTCACTTCAAGGATGCCATCCATCCATCTTGCCCTTGGTCGGCCCCTCTTCCTTTTGCCTTCCACCTTCCCCAGCATAATTGTCTTCTCCAGGCTTTGCTGTCTCCTCATGATGCGGCTAAAGTACTTCAACTTTGTCTCTAGTATCCTTCCCTCCAGTGAGCAGCCGGGCTTTATTTCCTGGAGGATGGACTGGTTGGATCTTCTCGCAGTCCAAGGCACTCTCAGAACTTTCCTCCAACACCACAGCTCAAAAGCATCGATCTTCCTTCGCTCAGCCTTCCCTAAGGTCCAGCTCTCACATCCGTAGGTTACTACAGGGAAGACCATGGCTTTGACTAGGCGGATCTTTGTTGCCAGTCTGATGTCTCTACTCTTTACTATTTTATCGAGACTGGACATTGCTCTCCTCCCAAGAAGTAAGCGTCTTCTGATTTCCTGGCCACAGTCTGTATCTGCAGTAATCTTTGCACCTAGAAATACAAAGTCTGTCACGGCCTCCACATTTTCTCCCTCTATTTTCCAGTTGTCAATCATTCTTGTTGCCATAATCTTGGTTCTTTTTATGTTTAGCTGCAACCCAGCTTTTGCGCTTTCTTCTTTCACCTTGATTAGAAGGCTCCTCAGCTCCTCCTCGCTTTCGGCCATCAGAGTGGTGTCATCTGCATATCTGAGGTTGTTAATGTTTCTTCCAGCAATTTTCACCCCAGCTTTGCATTCATCAAGCCCCGCACATCGCATGATGTGTTCTGCATACAAGTTGAAAAGGTTGGGTGAGAGTATGCAGCCTTGCCGTACGCCTTTCCCAATCTTGAACCAGTCTGTTGTTCCGTGGTCAGTTCTTACTGTTGCTACTTGGTCCTTGTACAGATTCCTCAGGAGAGAGACAAGGTGGCTTGGTATGCCCATCCCACCAAGAACTTGCCACAATTTATTATGATCCACACAGTCAAAGGCTCACATGGTTTATTTTACATTACACCAGAGTTTGTATTGTTCTTCAAATATAAAATCCAGATCCAGTCAGACTGTAGTAATGGAAGTGTTTGCAATTCATTCCTGCCACCAGCAGAATCCCAACAAATGCACATTTTCCAAATTAGAACTGGAATTCGAGACACTTCCCATTGAGGACTATTTGGTAGGGCTGGTCAATTCGTTTCGTTAATTCGTAATTCGTTAAAAAATTCGTTAAGTTTTGAATTACGAAACGATTACAAAACATTTTTTTTAACCTGGAAGTGTTTTTAAATATCGAAACGGCAGGCACCAAAAAATTTTGTATTTCCGTCCATTTCGGAAATACGTAAGATGGCCGCCTGCCGATGCTTGCTGAGAGGGGCGAGCGAGAGGGGCGAGCGAGCGGCAAGCGAGAGGGGTGGAAGCACTCTCTCCTGAAATTTCACCCACATCTATGGCAGGCATCCTCAGAGGTTGTGAGGTCTGTTGGAAACTAGGCAAGTGGGGTTGATATATCTGTGGAATAATGTTCAGGGTGGGAGGAAGAAGTCTTGTCTGCTGGAGGCAAGCGTGAATGTTGCAGCTGGCCAGCTTGATGAGCATCGAATGGCCTTGCAGCTTCATGGTCTGGCTGCTTCCTGCCTGAATGTTGCAATTGGCCAGCTTGCTTAGCATTGCCTATTAATAATAATAGCGAGCGGCGAGCGAGAGGGGCGAGCGAGCGGCGAGCGAGAGGGGTGGAAGCACTCTCTCCTGACATTTCACCCACATCTATGGCAGGCATCCTCAGAGGTTGTGAGGTCTGTTGGAAACTAGGCAAGTGGGGTTGATATATCTATGGAATAATGTTCAGGGTGGGAGGAAGAACTCTTGTCTGCTGGAGGCAAGCGTGAATGTTGCAGCTGGCCAGCTTGATGAGCATCGAATGGCCTTGCAGCTTCATGGTCTGGCTGCTTCCTGCCTGAATGTTGCAATTGGCCAGCTTGCTTAGCATTGCCTATTAATAATAATAGCGAGCGGCGAGCGAGAGGCCCCGCCAGCGTGAGTGCCTGCCTTCCCTCCTTAATAATAATTAATAATAATTAATCCCTATTCTACTAAATTAATAATTAAATTTAAAAAATATTTTAAAAATATTGGAAAAAAAAGGGCGCCATCTTTACAAAATGTTTTGTAAATATTTACGAAATTTCGTAAATACCGAAACTTTTTTTTGGGAAAGTTTTGTAATTATTTTAAATATCGAAACAAAAAAAAAAACCCCAATTACAAATCGATTTTAGAAACAAATTTTTGCGTTGTTACCCAGGCCTACTATTTGGAGTTTGGCCCCCAGGTTGTGCCACTGGCAGAACAATCATTCCTCACATCTACACAAGGATGTGAAACCTTGGCTGTCAATTCTACCTTTCATCCTTGATGACGTCTCATTGTCTTTAACAAGAGAATCTTTTACAGCTTTACAAGTCAGGGGATTCTTTTCATCTTTACAAGTCAGCCTTTGGTCTTTCCCCCTAAAATATCCAATTTTAAAATCAAAACAGGAGGGCTTTAAATTTTGAGAAGATGTTGGATTTCTGCAATGTTTAAGTTCTCACAGAATATCACATCAGTTTGAAATTGCTCTTGAGATCAAATTAAATTATGCAGGGTTAAAAAAGATGATAATATACCAGTCCAAAAATGGATCAAAGACAAATGAAAGCATCACAGGTTGACAAATGATGGATCTAAGGCTTTTTTATATGTATGATTTTCTCAGTGAAACAGAAATGGTTTGCATTGGCCATAGTTTTCTGCAGCAAATGGATTACGTCTACCTTCCTTTTCAAAACTCCAAGCTCTCCTCCCGTATGACTTTGAGTTGCCAATTAAATCTCCCAAAGGAGTGAGCTCTCTGCACATTATTGATTAAGGATTTAATTCCTTATCACTAACATTTCCTCCTCCTCCTCTCCCAGAGAAATGAGCTTCAATTAAATGCCCTGGGAGAGAGATGGATGCAGCTCATGCTCGCGGCTCCATGGAAATCATGTTCAACAATTGTTTCCAACTGGTCCGGACGTTGCAATCAGGTTGTCTCCTTAGATCCTGTCTGGAAAAAAAGATTTGCTGAATGGGTTCCAAAGAGAACTTCCTGCCAATTCTTTGCTTCTCATTTTGTTCAGCCAAGGAATAATTCACATATTTGAGGGGTGGATGGGGGATACATTAATATCAAAACAGGATTTTTATTTCACCTGGGAAATTACTCATAGTGATTCTTTCCCTTATGACATGGGTGCTGCTTTCATCAAGTGTGGGCTTTTGGCAAACTTTGAATGCATTTATGTTAATGTAATTATATATTCTTATAATATACATTAAAAAGTTAAATTAAATCAAATCGATATCCTATAGTTATAACATTATAATAGAGTGGGCTCTTGGTATCTACTGGGGCTTGAAACAAGGGATACCACAATACTTGGATGCTATTTATTTATTTATTTGTCGTGTCAGGGCAACCAGTCAATTATATTACATTTCTAACAGAACAAAGCAAACAAACAGACAAAATTCAAAATTTGTGAGTTTGGTGTTGTTGTTGTTCATTCGTTCAGTCGTCTCTGACTCTTCGTGACCTCATGGACCAGCCCACGCCAGAGCTCCCTTTCGGCTGTCACCACCCCCAGCTCCTTCAAGGTCAGTCCAGTCACTTCAAGGATGCCATCCATCAATCTTGCCCTTGGTCGGCCCTTTTCCTTTTGCCTTCCACTTTCCCCAGCATAATTGTCTTCTCTAGGCTTTGTTGTCTCCTCATGATATGGCCAAAGTACTTCAACTTTGTCTCTAGTATACTTCCTTCCAATGAGCAGTCGGGCTTTATTTCCTGGAGGATGGACTGGTTGGATCTTCTCGCAGTCCAAGGCACTCTCAGGACTTTCCTCCAACACCACAGTTCAAAAGCATCAATCTTCCTTCGCTCAGCCTTCCCTAAGGTCCAGCTCTCACATCCGTAGGTGACTACAGGGAATACCATGGCTTTGACTAGGCGGATCTTTGTTGCCAGTGTGATGTCTCTACTCTTTACTATTTTATCGAGACTGGACATTGCTCTCCTCCCAAGAAGTAAGCGTCTTCTGATTTCCTGGCCACAGTCTGCATCTGCAGTAATCTTTGCAGTGAGTTTGGTAGTTGATTAAATTTCCTTTGACCAGTATCTGGCCACTTGGAGTGCCTCTGGTGTTGCTGCAAGAAGGTCCTCCATTGTGCATGTGGCAGGGCTCAGGTTGCATTGCAGCAGGTGGTCAGTGGTTTGCTCCTCTCCACATTCGCATGTCGTGGATTCCACTTTGTAGCCCCATTTCTTGAGGTTGGCTCTGCATCTTGTGGTGCCAGAACGCAGTCTGTTCAGCGCCTTCCAAGTTGACAAGTCTTCTGCATACCCAGGAGGGAGTCTCTCATTTGGTATCAGCCATTGGTTGAGGTTCTGGGTTTGAGCCTGCCACTTTTGGACTCTCGCTTGCTGAGGTGTTCCAGCGAGTGTCTCTGTAGATCTTAGAAAACTATTTCTTGATTTAAGTCGTTGACATGCTGGCTGATACCCAAACAGGGGATGAGCTGGAGATGTCCCTGCCTTGGTCCTTTCACTATTGGCTGCTACTTCCCGGCGGATGTCAGGTGGTGCGATACCGGCTAAGCAGTGTAATTTCTCCAGTGGTGTAGGGCGCAGACACCCCGTGATAATGCGGCATGTCTCATTAAGAGCCACATCCACTGTTTTAGTGTGGTGAGATGTGTTCCACACTGGGCATGCATACTCAGCAGCAGAGTAGCACAGCACAAGGGCAGATGTCTTCACTGTGTCTGGCTGTGATCCCCAGATTGTGCCAGTTAGCTTTCGTATGATATTGTTTCTAGCACCCACTTTTTGCTTGATGTTGAGGCAGTGCTTCTTGCAGGTAAGAGCATGGCCCAGAGTGACTCCCAGATATTTGGGTGTGCTGCAATGCTCCAGTGGGATTCTTTCCCAGGTAATCCTCAGAGCTCGGGATGCTTGTCTGTTCTTGAGATGAAAGGCACATGTCTGTGTTTTAGATGGGTTGGGGATCAGCTGGTTTTCCCTGTAATAGGCAGTAAGAGCACCTAGAGCTTCAGAGAGCTTCTGTTCTATCATCTCAAAGCTCCCTGCTTGAGTGGTAATGGCACGATCATCAGGACAACAAATCTTCAATGGTTCAAACATCACTTCAAGGCTTTCTTAGTCTAGTCCTCAATGGACTGGGACCTGACTTTGATTAACTAAACTTTCTCTGTAGGAAAAACCCTTTTTAACTTCTCCCAGGCTGACTGTAATCTAACCCTTACTGATGTGGGCTCCGTTACCAGGTTGATCTGTGTCTCGAGCACCGAGTGGACCTAGCAGAAAGACTAGAAGATTCTCCAGCTGGAGTTCTTTGGTCCTCCAAACTGTTCACCCTCTGAAATTCCTCAAAGCTTTAGAGCTGTTTCCCTGGAAATCTTTGTAAATCTCTGGATGCTCTTAAGACTGTTCTCCCCCAGAAGGTCTTAAGGGTTGAAGCTTTTGTACAGGAGAAGCTTGTACACGTCCTCTACATTAGCTTTCCTTACTGAGACTAACCAAAAATGGCTCCCTTCCCTTCCCAATTGCCCCGAGCAAGGGGCAGAACCAAAACTTAACGATGATGGACAGGTGACTTGCCCTACGACTGCAACCAAAGTCCACCTTTCTGCAGAAACCCTGAAACCTTGGCCTGCAAGTAAACATTTAAAACAAAGCAAATAGAGTTGGAGCTCCTGGTACAGCCGTACCAGCACAGTACCCATGTTATTATATTTTGTCTCATAAACTAACGTTACTGTGTTGGATTTTATTTTATTTCTGGTTTGTCATCTGTGTGTATGTGTGTGTGTATGACTAGAAAGCAGACCATGCACAACACGGTAACTTTAATTATGGAGCGAAATATAATAACATTGGTAATATCAGCTTAAACATGCATATGTATATACTGAGCAGCAGATGATTTAATGTCGTTACTTAATTTATAGTCTGAACAGCTGCTTTGTGCATGGTTGGTTGAGCATATTTTCATCCTGCCCTTCTTCCCAGAAGCTCAGACTGTAGATATGGCCCACATATATTATACTCTCCGAGCCCTAGGATGTAGTTTATGATTGCATGGAAAGTTCATTCAGTTTTCAATTTCATGTGAACTTATCTAATTTTGCTCTTTTTCAACCAGCAGGTGAATCCAAATGGGATCATGCATCACAATTTGCAATGTTAGCTATGTGTAGTTTGACAAAGTGTTTTTGCAAATTTGCTTATGCATTTTGATTTTTAAATGACAGGTGTTAGAGCCTGCATTGAGTATTTTATATACAGTATATATACTGTGTGCATATATATGTGTGTATATATATATGTGTGTCTGTGTGTGTGTGTGTGTGTGCATGTGTGTGTGTGTGTGTACACAAACACAATGTACCGCCCCCCCCCCCCCCATGTCTTTGGAGATCTGTTCCCAGATTCTGTGTGGATCCACAAAACCACAAAGAAGAGCAGCCCCCATTGAAATGAAGCACAGGCCCAAGAATTTCATTCTGGAGAACCTACAAGGGTATCTAGTCCAATAACCTACCATGCAGAAATATACAACTGCAGCACTTAAAAACTCTGTTAAAAAATCTCCAAAGATGGCGAGTCCACCATCAATTAATTCCACTGTTGGGAAGATCTTACAGTAAATGCTTTTTTCTAGATGTTTGGAAAGCTCCCAATCTTGTCTTAAAGGGCAAAGCTGTGCATACTAAACAATCTGTCCTGTTCATCCTAAGCAAGCTTGTGGTCGAGAAGGACACCGTGCATGATGGATACACTAGAAGCTTCCATAATCCTGGAGGTTCCCTTACCATAACTGGCTGACATGATGAACCCCTGATGAAACTAATGGGAACCAAAAGTATAAATGCAGTTTGGCCCCTCATATCTGAAGGGGGTACAATCCCATACTTCATGTGTTTACATGAAACCATGAATAAAAGTGAACCCTATTGAAATTAGGAATTACTGACCCGAACATACCATAGAGGCATGCTGGAGGACCTAGGTGTAGCATTTTTCTGAATGAAGCAGAGCGTGTTTGAGGACCGGGACATCCGTAGGGATACCAAGGTGCTTGTTTATAAAGCTATTGTCCTCCCAACCCTGCTATATGCCTGTGAGATGTGGTCTACCGGCGTCACATGCAACTCCTGGAACGATTTCATCAGTGCTGCATCCGGAAAACCCTGCAAATCTCTTGGGAAGACAGGTGGACAAACGTCAGCATGCTGAAAGAAGCAAAGACCACCAGCACTGAAGTGATGGTCCTCCGCCATCAGCTCTGCTGGACTGGCCATGTTGTCTGGATGCCCGACCACCGTCTTCCAAAGCAGTTGCTCTACTCCGAACTCAAGAACGGAAAACGGAATGTTGGAGAGCAGGAAAAGAGATTGAAAGATGGGCTCAAAGCCAACCCAAGCTACCTATCCGAATGTATCTCTGCCTATGAACCCACCAGGACTCTAAGATCTTCTGGGGAGGCCCTGCTCACGATCCCGCCTGCATCACAGGCACGGCTGGCGGGGACGAGGGACAGGGCCTTCTCTGTGGTGGCCCCTCGGCTGTGGAACGACCTTCCCATGGACATTAGATCAGCCCCTTCGCTAATGGTGTTTTGATGAAAACTAAAAACCTGGCTGTTTGAACAGGCGTTCGGATAAATAGTGCAATGAACACGATGAATATAGGAAACAGAATTATGGATGACAAATTGGATCACGATTTTAGTTACGAGACGTTAATGTGTTGTTATTGAGATGTCATTAGTTTGTATTTTATACTGTTAATGGTTTTAATATTGTATGTTGTTGGACTGACTTTTGCTCTTGTTGTGAACCGCGTTGAGTCGCCTACGGGCTGAGAAACTGCGGTATACAAGCAAAGTAAATAAATAAATAAATAAATAAATAAACCTTAAAAACTCTGGCATCGACACTGAGAACTGGGAAGCCCTGGCCCTTGAGCGCTCCAGCTGGAGGTCAGCTGTGACCAGCAGTGCTGCAGAATTTGAAGAGGCCACCTTCCACCTGGAAAGCAATGCCCTCACTGCAGGAGAAGATGCAGATCAAGAATTGGGCTCCACAGTCACCTACGGACCCACCAGCACACTGACCCTTGAAGACTATCGTACTCGGCGAATGAGGGATCGCCTAAGTAAGTAAGTAAGTAGTACTAGTAACGCTGCTAACTCTGAACTATGACTCCACCCACCATTGGCATTCAGGTAGCGGATGCTACTCAGAATCAATGAAACCTCTCCTCTCGTCATTCCCAGGTCATAGAATCTGAAGAGTTGGAAGGGACTACAAGGAACATCTAGTCCAACCCTCTGCCATGCAGGAATGCACAGCTACAGTACTTTACACCTCTGTTTAAAGATCTCAAAAAATGGAGTGCCCATCATCATCTAACCACCCGATCATACTGAGAAATTTCCCAGTTGTATGACACTTCAGCCTTTATTCAAACCTAGAGGCATGGAGTTCTTCACATGAGTTAAAGTACTATTGGCAATCATGCATGGTTGAAAAGAGGCAAAAGTGTCCTGAAAGGAGGGAACTCCAGCAATTAACCTCATCACATTGAGAAATTTCCCTCTGCAGGTTTATGATCCCAGTTTGAATTAGTACAAGCAGTCTCACTTCTTGTAAAGCTATCAGGCACTATATATGAGTCTCGAGTTGCTGATCATATCAACTCCTGAAGAAGGGGATTTCTTTCCCCGAAACTGGGTACAAAAATACCAGGCATGCTATTTGGACTTTTCTTTGAGAGCAGTGCTCCATTATCACTGAACTTGACTTGGATTTTACCCATGAAGATTTTTGAGAAAGGTGCTCCATCTTCATTATACATATAGCCTCATGATTAATCGCTTACTTCGTTTAAATAATTTTTCTCATTGCATGTTTCCCTGAAGCCAGGCATGTAGCCGGGGGGGGGGGGGGTGAGGGGCTTCAATCCTCTCCCCCCGACATTCTCATGGTGGTCCGGGGGAAGGCCTTACTGGTACATTATTTAAACTGTTATGTTTATTCATATCATGATCTGATCACCATACGCAATATATCCCATATGCATGGGGTTATTGGGGTAACAATACAAAAGGTTTGCTAGGGTAGACCCTCTTTCACTCAGACTCAGCCCCCCACCCCCCGAATCAAACTCAGCTCCCCCCGAATCAAAATCCTGGCTACGGGCCTGCCTGAAGCTTATATACAGTGGAATCCATATTCAGACCTAGAACTGTTATGTTTGAGAGCGGCTGCTTGTTTTCATTTTGCTTTATGCCACTGAATTGAGCTGTGTACTGGGGATTTTGGTAAATTGTATACTTTGGATATTATACTTTCTAGGCTTGGTTGATCTGGTTCGGAAGTTTCTAAAATCGGGATGAATTCGTATTTAAATGACATTTAAAACAATTTCGAGCCATGCTGGAATAGTGTGAGGAGTAATAACGAATTGAAACAATTTACTCATTTTTTGGAATTATTTTCGTATGTCTGGTCAAGGTTTACAATCTCGCAGTTTCCCTGGCCTCCCTGGCGACTAGGCTTGGGTAACCACGGAAAAATTTGGTTCTAAACTCGTTTTGTTTTTAGGGGGGCCTTGCATTTCGTTTTTTTTTAATAATTCCGAAATTTTCCTTTTAAAAATTTCAAAATATACGAAATTTCGTATAATTACGAATCGATTCGTTAATGGCGGACGCGATTGCGCAATATGCTTAAAAAACCTCCAAATAGGACAGGGGGAACTTTTGAAGCTTCCCTCTCCCTCTGTTGTTGACTGTTGGTGTGATAAAACAAACAACTATAAAACTTGCACCAGACATGCCAAAATAATTACGAAATAATTACAAAATAATTACAAAATAATTACAAAATAAATTGAAAAAAATGTTTCGAATCTAATTTACTCCTCACACTATTCCTGCATGGCTCAATATTGGATCGTAAGCTAATTTAAATACGAATTAATAACGGATTACGAAATTAACGAACGAAACCGCCCAAGCCTACTGGCGACAAGGGCCGATGCGGAAGGGTGAGGTGGGTGTGGTCACGCCCAGCTCTTCCTGAAGGCCACGCCCCCAGTGGCCGTCAAGAAGAGCTGGGCATAGCCATGCTCACCTCATTCCCCTGCCATCCATCGCCCTTTACAGTCTCACAGAGAAGGGAAACTGCAAGATTTTAAAAGTAATCTTGCAGTTTCCCTTCTCTGTGTGACTGCAAAGGGTGATGGATGGCAGAGGGAGGAGGTGGCCGTGGCCACACCCAGCTCTTCCTGAAGGCCACACCCCCAGTGGCCGTCAAGAAGAGCTGGGCGTAGCCATCCATCGCTCTTTGCAGTCACACAGAGAAGGGAAACTGCAAGATTGCAAAAGTAATCTTGCAGTTTCCCTTCCCTGTGTGACTGCAAAAGGTGATAGATGGCAGGGGAATGAGGTGGGCATGGCTACGCCCAGGTGACTGCAAAGGGCCAATGGATGGCAGAGGGAGGAGGTGGGCATGGCCACACCCAACTCTTCTTGACGGCCACTGGGGGAAACCGCATTGCCGCTTGTCGCCAAGGAGGCCAGGGAAACTGTGAAATTTTAAACTAATGGGGGAGGGGCACCTTCCATTAACGAAGTAAACGAAGCTATTCAGATTTTTGCTATTTCCAATCTTTTTTTCAAGAAAATTGGAGAAATAATTTTAAAATCGAAACGCCAGCGCCCCCTATATACGAAACGAGTTTAGAACCATTTTTTTCTTGGTCAACCAAGCCTAATTCTTTCTCCTTACCTAGATTGTTTTGTGTTTGTTTTTGCTCTGATATTCTACAGGTATTCTGTGATATTGTATAGAGGTTTATGATCCCACTAGTTCTTTACTACTGGCAGATGGTACTTGTGACATAAGTTCCAATGAATCATTTGGGCCACATAGTTGTGCCTCTGTTTGTAGTCTGTCTGTGCGATTTTCTTGTAACAGCTGAGGATATAATCAATGGTTTCATCAGCTTCCTTGCATAGTCTGCATTTTGGGTCATCAGCTGATTTTTCCATTTTGGCCTTAATGGCATTGGTTCTGATGGCTTGCTCCTGGGCTGCAAGAATCAGGCCTTCTGTCTCCTTCTTCAGTGTTCCATTTGTGAGCCATAACCAGGTCTTCTCCTTGTCAACTTTTCCTTCAATTTTGTTAAGGAACTGCCCATGCAATGCTTTCTTTTGCCAGCTGTCAGCTCTGGTTTGCAGTGCAGTTTTCTTGTACTGATTCGTTGTCTGCTGTGCTATGAGAAGTTTCTGATTATTGACTTCAATCAAAGCAGGTTCTTGGCTTTCTTTACATATTCTGCAGGAAATGTTTTTCTTCTTCAACTGCTTGTTTTATTTGTAAAAGTCCTCTGCCACCAGACCTTCTAGGCAGATAGAGCCGGTCAACATCACTGCGAGGATGCAGTGAATTGTGAATGGTCACGAGTTTGCTTGTTTTTCTGTCAAAATTGTCCAGTTCTGCCTGCGATGTTGTCATCATCATCATCATCACCATCATCATCATCTGAAACACAAGATGAATCCACAGCAAACAAGATCACTCTGCTGGCTGTTGTATTGGATCACACATCGGATACTTCCCAAGTGTCTAGGACTGTGTGATTTATCGGCGAATAATGTGTGCAGATCCCAGTAAGGTGGCCTTCTGCAGCTGGCAGCTGGTAATTTTGTCAGTGCCGATTGTGTTTAAGTGCAGGCCAAGGTTTTTAGGCACTGCACCCAGTGTGCCGATCACCACTGGGACCACCTTGACTGGTTTGTGCCAGAGTCTTTGCAGTTCAATCTTTAAATCCTCATATCGTGTCAGCTTTTCCAGTTGTTTCTCTTCAATCCTGCTGTCACCTGGGATTGCAACATTGACGATCCACACTCTATTTTTTTAACACAATGGTGAGTTCAGGAGTATTGTGCTCCAAAACTCTGTCAGTATGAATCCGGAAGTCCCAGAGTAGTTTGACGTGCTCATTTTCTGTGATTTTTTCAGGCTTTTGATCCCACCAGTTTTTTTTCAGAGGCAGATGGTATTTGTGGCATAAGTTCCAATGACTCATTATTATTATTATTATTATTATTATTATTATTATTATTACTACTACTATTATTATTGCCATGGCTGCATTATACAGAATCCTGGGAGATGTCATTTTACAAATTTTGGAGCAATTTCTTTCAAAGACTCTTGGTGATTCACCAAACTACAAATCCCAGAATCCCATAGCATTGAGCAACTGGTGTCAAAGTACATTCATTCTAGAGTGTAGAATAGCATACCCCCCTTGACAACGTAGACTGTCTATCAAGGCTGAAGTCAACTTGAAGGCATATAACAAGAGCAAATAAACATAACTGAAGTTGATAGGAACTTTAGAAGAGTCTACCCCAGGAGGAGAGACCCTGCGGCCCCAACAAAAGAGGGATCGCTACGTTGGTGAGCAAAGAGAAGCCTAATTTTAAGCAATTTATTTTCCCTAAGTTCCCCAAAAGAATCTCACCAAAGTTGAAGAAAGCGCCACCAAGATGATTGATTAGCGATTCAGCTGAAAAGGATGCAAAGCAGCAATCATTCGCCAAGCTAAGCATACATGTACACAAATAAATGCCATTTTATAGAAAAATCAGAGTGTGTGGTTTGAATCTCCCACTTCCTGCCCCCCCCCCCCCCAACCACCTGGCTTGAATGTGATTGGCTGGCACCTCAACAGCAGGGAGGATGCTCGTCTATCCCTCGAGCACCTGGGCCAATCACAGGGCTTCTGCCACCTTGGCGCATCGATGAATCAGAAGGGAGGGAGGTGGGACAAGGGAATACAATGCATTCTTGAATGGATTATGGAACTCAGAAAATGTCCATGTGGCTCAGCGAGTCCTAAATGGCCTTCAAGCGAAACCTGTCTATTGTGTTGTGGTTGATCTGAGATAAGCATTGACTACTTAATCTGGGTTTTCCTCTTGAGGTCAGACAGGGGCACAAAGGAGGAAACTTTGGTGAATGTCTTCAATGGAAAGGCTTGAAAAGAAACAGGTCAGTGGGGGAGGACTTTCCGAAGGTCCTCTTTCCTCCTATAGTAATATGATTAAAAGTCTGCCAAGCGATTATCTCCCTGATGGTCAAATTCTCAAAAGTCATAGAGATATTTCTTTGTTATTTTTCCATGCAAAAAATGTCCTTAGATAAGGGTTTCCACAATTGCTAATTGCTTTTTTCAGAGGCAAGGCAACTTCCTTATACATTTTTCCAACAAAGGGAATGGGGCAGAAAGGGTCAGGAGATGGTTACATACACAGGAGAAAATATGAAAATATAGAAATCATAATACAGAGAGTAAACCCAACTACCCTCCCCCAGTGTCCATAGTTCATATTATTCATAGGAAGGTCCATAAAGGGAAATATATCCATGAGGGGGAAAGAGAGTCCCTTGTTTGTGAGATGGGGGCCCAGGTGTGTCTCAGATGAAAAAAGTCAAATGCTTTTGTGGCATGATTTTCAGTAATAAATGAAAATAGGGCATAAAGCCTTGATTAAATGATACACACCAAAGTGACCAAGGCTTAACCCTTATTATCCAGCCTGTTGTCCTTGCCCTTAGCAAAACTATAAGTTACTATCTCTTATGGGGGGGGGGGGGTCATGTTCTACTTCATGTTGTTGTTCATTCGTTCAGTCGTCTCCGACTCTTCGTGACCTCATGGACCAGCCCACACCAGAGCTCCCTGTTGGCCATCACCACCCCCAGCTCCTTCAAGGTCAGTCCAGTCACTTCAAGGATGCCATCCATCCATCTTGCCCTTGGTCGGCCCCTCTTCCTTTTGCCTTCCACCTTCCCCAGCATAATTTTCTTCTCCAGGCTTTGCTGTCTCCTCATGATGTGGCCAAAGTACTTCAACTTTGTCTCTAGTATCCTTCCCTCCAGTGAGCAGCCGGGCTTTATTTCCTGGAGGATGGACTGGTTGGATCTTCTCGCAGTCCAAGGCACTCTCAGAACTTTCCTCCAACACTACAGTTCAAAAGCATCGATCTTCCTTTGCTCAGCCTTCCCTAAGGTCCAGCTCTCACATCCGTAGGTTACTACAGGGAATACCATGGCTTTGACTATGCGGATCTTTGTTGCCAGTCTGATGTCTCTACTCTTTACTATTTTATCGAGACTGGACATTGCTCTCCTTCCAAGAAGTAAGCGTCTTCTGATTTCCTGGCCACAGTCTGCATCTGCAGTAATCTTTGCGCCTAGAAATACAAAGTCTGTCACGGCCTCCACATTTTCTCCCTCTATTTTCCAGTTGTCAATCAGTCATCTGATGTGAAGTGGCCCATTCCAGTCCATTTCAGTTCGCTGACCCCCAGAATGTCTATCTTTAGTCTTGACATCTCACCAATAACAACATCCAATTTGCCCTGGCTCATAGATCTTACATTCCAGGTTCCTATGGTGTGTTGATCTTTAGAGCATCGGATTCGTCGTTCACCTCCAGTACCATTGGCCTCTAGCCTTCCTTTCGGCTGTTCGACTTCATAACTAGAGAATAAACAGTTTGCTATGGGCATGGTTTTGCTTAGAATACCTCAATCCGAATTTGCTGCAGCAGATTCTTTTTGCTTCATTTTTTTAAAAAAAAGATAAATCTTGAATGTATCAGAAATTCAGGTTCATATTCCAGCAAATTCATGAGCCGTTAAGGAAGGTTCAACTTCCACTGACTCTCTACATTATCTAGAGGCTGGATTGGGAGAGAAAGGTTTTCAGATTCTTCCTCCTCTCCTGTAAATCACCTCTATCTACTCCAAATTGAAAAGTACAACACTAGAAACACAATGAGGTGCTTCTTTACAGCGGAGGCTGGTTGTGCTTGCCAACTTGGCTTCCCTTGCCAGAGCCTGTAACAGTAATAAAGATCTCCAAGGCCCTGTCTCTTCATTAATGATGGTTTATTTTCTTCCTCCCTGCAGGCCTCATTTGGTGAAGAATGAATGAAAGGAAGCGTCAACCAGTAAAAAAAATGGGTTCTGTCATCATTTCCTTTGGAATGCCTCGATTATCCAGTCTGCTCTGATTCTCTACTGCTTTATGCTTGCTGCAGTTATACCCTCTTATCCTGTCTCTTTTTCTCCTCCTCTTCGTCCTCCTCATGCCATGCCTCATCTTTTTTATTCCTGGGCTTTATTTCTTCCAATCCTAGTCATACAGTGTTTTGTAAAGGAGGTAGGCATCCATTCAATTGGGAATTAGGAGCAGGATTTGATTCCAGGCTTTAAGAGAGTTATAAGCAGGGGTGGCCCGAGAATTACGCGAAGTAAGCGGTCGCAGAACACTTTTTTTTGCCAGGGGCACAAAGGTGCCTCTGTAAATGCCCCTCAACCACCACTTGAGGAATGCCCCCTCAGCTCACAACAGCCCTAGCAGTCCAGAGGGAGCTTCAGTTTTCTTGCCTCGCTGCCGGGCAATCCTCTTCCCAAAGGGGCCGGGCCCTTGAGCCTCGCCTAGCCCCTCTTGTTCCTGCTCCACCCGGCAACCGGGCGCGCGAGCAGAGCCGGCACTCAATCGTTCTCCGTGTTCAATCCCTTCCCCATGACGGGCTCCCTTTCCCGATCCCCTGGCGCTCCACCCGCCTCCTCTCCTCTCCCCAATCCGCGGGTGGGCCAAGGGCGGAGCCGCTGCGCCTGGCCCTCTTCGGGTCCGGAGGCATGTCTGAAGACCCCAGCGTGTGCACCAAAAGTCGCCTCTTCTCCTGACTTTCTCTTCAGCCATTGGAACCAAGAGAGAGAGAGAGCCCCTCTGGCTGGAGGTCTCTCCCATCTCCGCTCCCTCCTTTGTTTTTGCGCCTACCTTCAGGAAAGGTGGCCATCTCCACCTCTGTCTCTCTCTCTCTTGGTCCTAATGGCTGAGGAGAAAGTCAGGAGAAGAGGTGACTTTTGGTGCACACGTTGGGGTCTTCAGCCACGCCTCCGGACCCAAAGCGGGCCAGGCAAGGGAGCAAGAGCGGCAAGTGTAGTTACTGGGATGTATAGTTCACCTACAATCAAAGAGCATTCTGAACTCCACCAATGATGGAATTGAACCAAATATGGCACACAGAACTCCCACGACGAACAGAAAATATATATAAATGATTGGGGGGGGGGGGCGCCAAAATACTGTTTGCTTACTGTTGAAAATTACCTAGGGCCGCCTCTGGTTATAAGTGTTAAATTCCATTCCGCCAAGCCACCTCAACACCTTGTATAGAGATGGCCAGGCAGCCAGGCTCTAAAAGTGTCAATAATGACAAAGTTCTGTTCCTGGCTTGAAAGTGTGTTTGATTGTGCAGTGCTGACTTGGGCAGAAGTGGTCCTACCCTTAAACTTTGTTTGTGTGGAAGATACTTCAATGAAACGTTTGGAGGGCACAGTTTCTCTAGCTAGGACAAAGAATTGAACTTTTGCACTCTCTGTAGTGATTTTCCACATATCCACTAGGCTTGGGCAGTTTCGTTCGTTAATTTCGTAATTCGTTATTAATTCGTATTTAAATTAGCTTACGATCCAATATTGAGCCATGCATTACTACTGTGAGGAGTAATTAAAAATCGAAACAATTTTTCCAATTTATTTCGTATTGTTTCGTAATTGGTTCAAAATTGTTTCGAAATTGTTTCGTAATTATTTCCGTATGTCTGGGGCAAGTTTTATAGTTGTTGTTTGTTTTATCAGTGATAAAAAATAAATTATCACACCAACAGTCAACAACAGAGGGAGAGGGAAGCTTCAGAAGTTTCCCCTGTCCCATTTGGAGGGTTTTTTAACATATTGCACAATTGTGTCCGCCATTAACGAATCGATTCATAATTTTACGAAATTTTGTATATTTTGAACTTTTTTAAAGGAAAATTTCGGAATTCTTTTAAAAAAACGAAACGCAAGGGCCCCCCTAAAAACGAAACGAGTTTAGAACCAATTTTTTCCGTGGTTACCCAAGCCTACTGCATATCCGCATTTGAGATTTTATTTATTTATTTAGTTATTTGGGGTGCTTCTACCCCGCCCTTCTCAACCCCCTAGGGGGGACTCAGGGCGGCTTACAAAAGGTACAATTCGATGCCTAACAATTACAACATACAATGCAATATACAATACACAAATTTACCACATAATATCACAGTTATAACTAATTAAAACAGACAATATACTAGCAGCAATAAAACATCTTGTGGTCAGTGTTCACCAAATCCAAGTCCGTAAACCATTTAGCATTGTCATTATCCTTTCCTACCCTGGTCATTATTGGTTGTCTTTGTCCCTCTGCCAGCTTACCCGAAGGCCTGGTCCCACATCCAGGTTTTTAGCTTCTTCCTGAAGGAGAGGAGGGATGTTGATGTCCTAATTTCCCTGGGGAGTGCATTCCACAGGCGAGGGGCCACCACCGAGAAGGCCCTGTCCCTCGTCCCCACCAGTCTCACTTGCGATAAAGATGGGGCCGAGAGCAGGGCCCCCTCAGCAGATCTCAAACTCCGAGGTGGGACGTAGAAGGAGATATGTTCGGACAGGTACACTGGGCTGGAGCCGTAAAGGGTTTTGTAGGTAAAAACCAGCACTTTGAATTGTGCTCAGAACTGGATCAGCAGCCAGTGGAGCTGACATAGTAGGGGGGTGGTATGCTCCCGGTATGATGCTCTGGTGAGTGATCTAGCTGCCGCCCGTTGGACTAATTGAAGTTTCCGAACAGTCTTCAAAGGCAACCCCATGTAGAGCGCATTGCAGTAATCAATTCGGGATGTAACAAGAGCGTGGACCACCATGGCCAGCTCCGACTTCCCAAGGTACGGGCGCAGCTGGTGCACAAGTTTTAATTGTGCAAAAGCTCTCCCAGCCACCGCTGAGACCTGGGGTTCCAGGCTCAGCGATGAGTCCAGGATCACTCCCAAGCTGCGAACCTGCGTCTTCAGGGGGAGTGTAACCCCATCTAACACAGGCTGTAACCTGTGTAATTTTAATAAAACCGCTGAAGTTTCCTGCAGAAGTCCATTTCGGGAACCTCTAAATCTGACAACAAAGCATCAAGTCTGGACAAGGGAGGCAGAAATCCCAGGAAAAGCAGGTCTGTATGTAGACCTCTTCTAAGTCCTGGTATTTTTTGCCCCTGTTTAAAACCTGTGATTTAGTGCTGTCTGGAAGTGCCTTTGTTGTTGTTGTTGTTCACTCATTCAGTCGTCTCCGACTCTTCATGACCTCATGGACCAGCCCACACCAGAGCTCCCTGTCGGCCGTCACCACCCCCAGCTCCTTCAAGGTCAGTCCAGTCACTTCAAGGAAGTGCCTTAGGATTCTGCTATTGTCGAAATCCATTCAAAGGTTTAACATATGAATATATAACTCAGGAGTGTGGCTACTCACCATCACAATTCTACTCAAGTGTTGCTTTTTGTTGTAGAAACTATCTCTGACATTCATATTATTGGACCCAGACAGACAGAAATCCTGCTTTTACAAATGACAGATCATGTTGACATAATCTCACTGCTGGGCAATATATGTGCCTGGCAGCTTGTAAGATGGTGTACCACTCAGTTGTGATCAGATGTCAATGACTTGAAATCACACTGTCGTTCACTGAGTCTGGCATCTTGACAACAGTGTGGTCCCTTGCTTCCAATGCTGGGCCAAATCACGTCAAATGCTGGGTTTTATTATATTTATTTTCACCCCCTGGGTCATTGTCACGGCTTTCAAATCGTTCCTTTCCTCTCGTCTTCCAACACGGCTCATGAATAAAGAAACCTTTTCTCTATGGGGAAATGTCAAATCAAGTCCTGAAAACAAAAGTCAATGTGTTTCTGGCCTTTGGTGACACTTTGTAGACAGTCACCCCATGGTATCTGCACAGGCCTTGGAGTCTTCACAATCTGTATGGAGAAAATACAACTGCCCTGATCCAAATGTAGGTTGGGCCGTTCCAAGATGTTGTGTAGCCTGAGGCAAAGCATCAAATGATGGACTCACCTACTCAAATCAAAATGAATCATGTCTAAACCAAGCTTAGGCTGGATCTATACTGCCATAGTTTGAATCTGCATTATTTCGTCAGTAGGGGTGTTCACAGTGCCCCTTTTCAAAATAGGATCCAGGAAAACCAGCAGTTTTGGAAACTGAATCCCTGGAAACGGAACAGGTGGTGGGATTTGGATTGACTTGGCCAAAACAAACCACATAGCTGTCAATATCGGCTGCTTTCGGTTGCTTTTCAGAGCACCGTGGCAATAGCCTCGCTCATGTGGGGATTTATTTATTTATTTATTTATTAGCTTTACTTCTATACCGCCTTTCTCAGCCGAAATGGCGACTCAAGGCGGTTTACATAGTAAAGGTTATCACAACAATATCAAAAAAGGCAATTAAAACACATTATACAAGACATACCAGATCAAAACAATCATTATCATAATCGTAGTGCCTCAGCAAACAAATCAGAATCAGAATCCGTAATCATAATCCTTATACCAATGCCTATATTCAGTTGTACCATCTTCCATTGCACTATTTAGCCAAGTCTTGACCTTCCTCCGGAATGCCAGCAGTGAAGGGGCCTGTCTGATGTCCACAGGTAGGGCATTCCACAGCCGAGGGGCCACCACCGAGAATGCCCTGTCCCTCGTCCCCGCCAAACGCGCCTGCGATGCGGGCGGGACCGAGAGCAGGGCCTCCCCAGACGATCTAGTCGGTTCATAGGTGGAGATGCGTTCGGAGAGGTAAGTAGGGCCAGAACCGTTTAGGGCTTTATAGGCTAAAGCCAGCACCTTGAATTGTGCCCGGTAGTAGATTGGCAGCCAGTGGAGCTGGTGCAGCAGAGGAGTGGTGTGCTCCCTGAGTGCCGCTCCTGTTAGCAACCTGGCTGCCGAACGTTGGACCATTTGAAGCTTCCGAGCAGTCTTCAAGGGCAACCCCACGTAGAGAGCATTGCAGTAGTCTAAGCAGGATGTAACCAGAGCATGGACTACCGTGGCCAAGTCAGACTTCCCAAGGTACGGGCGCAGCTGGCGCACGAGCTTTAACTGTGCAAATGCTCCCCTGGTCACCGCAGAAACCTGGGGTTCCAGGCTCAGCGATGAGTCCAGGGTCACACCCAAGCTGCGAACCTGCGTCTTCAAGGGGAGTGCGACCCCATCCAACACAGGCTGTAACCCTATACCCTGTTCGGCCTTGCGACTGACCAGGAGTACCTCTGTCTTGTCTGGATTCAATTTCAATTTGTTCGCCCTCATCCAGACCGTCACAGCGGCCAAGCACCGGTTCAGGACCTGGACAGCCTCCTTAGTAGCAGGTGGAAAGGAGTGACAGAGTTGGACATCATCCGCGTACAGATGACACCGTACCCTGAAACTCCGGATGATCTCCCCCAGCGGCTTCATGTAGATGTTGAACAACATGGGAGACAGTATTGAGCCCTGAGGAACCCCACAAGACAAAGGTTGTGGGGTTGAACAGGTGTCTCCCAGTAACACCTTCTGAGATCGACCCTCTAGGAATGATCGGAGCCACTGCAAAACAGTACCTCCGAGACCCATCCCCGCGAGGCGTCCCAGAAGGATACTGTGGTCGACGGTATCGAAGGCCGCTGAGAGGTCCAGCAGCACCAACAGGGACACACACCCCCTGTCGAGCTCCTGGCGCAGATCATCCACTAAGGCGACCAAGGCTGTCTCGGTACCATGT
This sequence comes from Anolis sagrei, assembly GCF_037176765.1. Taxonomy (NCBI): domain Eukaryota; kingdom Metazoa; phylum Chordata; class Lepidosauria; order Squamata; family Anolidae; genus Anolis; species Anolis sagrei. Next base: position 68,873,621 of record NC_090034.1, read on the forward strand.
CCCAGCCTAAAGCCAGACTGTGCCGGATCTAGATAATCCGTGTCTACCAAGAATACCTGGAGTTGTGAGGCCACCACACGTTCCAAGACTTTGCCCAAAAAGGGGAGATTGGAAACTGGCCGATAGTTGTCGAATTGAGTGGGGTCCAGTGATGGTTTTTTTCAACAGCGGTTTTATTATAGCTTGTTTTAAGCTCGCTGGAATGATGCCTTCCCGAAGAGAGGCATTAACCACCACCTTTACCCACTCGGCCAATCCCCCTCTGGCTTCCTTCAAGAGCCAGGATGGGCAGGGGTCCAGGATGCATGTGGTAGGCCTCATTCCTCCAAGTATCTTGTCCACATCCTCGGATTTCACCAATTGAAATGAATCCAATAAAACCGGACAAGCAGATGCTCCAGCTACATCCTCAACTACCCCCTTAGCCTTGCCTGAGCCAAACAGAGCAAGAAAGCGGATCACTTGTCATTTCACCAAGCTGGTCTATATATACCAGGGTGAGCTCCTTCATTTTCAAGTGATGTCCTGGCTTCTGAAACAGAGAGATTGTGTGCTAGCCAGCTAAGTGTTTTTTCTCAGTGTTCTGTCATCGCTGCTTAGGATCGCTTTTGGACTCAATTCCAATTTTTCCTTGGGCAATTTTATTAAATTTTCTTAGTTTAATATCTTCCAGTTAAAGTGAAGATGGGCATACATTTGAGGACAGGCTGTGAAAGGGCATTTTGGGGTGGTGTTGTTTAATATTTTTTTTTTACCTTTGTGAGGGAAGGTGGATTAGTGGAGGGAGGGGATAGCCTGACTTCCTTGAGTCCCCATGGGGAGAATTCAATCCTTCACAGTCCTATCTATCTTCTTGCTTCTGTACTCTGTTTGTCGTCATATGCCCTTTTCCCCTTCTAGTTTATGGAGGACCTGATCAATGCAGTCAAAGTGGTTGGATCCTTAGGGGTAAGTGATCATGTGCTCCTGCACTTTGTGATACAAAGGAAGGCCGAGACTAAGACAAGTCAAACCCACATTCTGGACTTTAGGAGAGCTGACTTCCAAAAAATGAAGAAAATACTGAGCAACATTCTGTGAACACCGATAATAAAAGACAAGGGAGTTACGGATGGATGCGAGTTTTTCACGAGTACAATTGCAAACAGTGCCAACAAAGAGAGAAAAAATAAGACAAGTGCAAAGAAGCCAGAATGGATGTCCAAAGAACTTCTAACTGGGCTAAGACACAAAAGAGACATGCACAAGAAGTGGAAAAGGGGATAAATCACCAAGAAGAATTTGAACAAATAACCAACTCTTGTAGGGAAAAGGTTCACAAGGCTAAAACGTAAAATGAGCTCAGGCTTGTCAGGGACATTAAAACAATAAAGAGGACTTCTTTGCTTACGTCAGTAGAAGGAAGAACAAGGAGGTGATAGGGCCTCTGCGAGGAGAAGATGGGGTAATGCTGACAGGGGATAGGGAAAAGGTAGAACTACTTAATGCCTTCTTTGCCTCAGTCTTCTCACAAAAAGAAAGCTGCCCTTGGAAAACAGGACAAGTCTCAGCAAATTAGAGGAGGTCAAATGTGGTCGCTATCTTCAAGAAGGGAAAAAAAGGATGACCCAAACAATTACTATCCAATCAGCATCACATTGATACCAGGCAAGATTCTGAAAAAGATAATTAAGGAAGTGGTCTGCAAACGCTTAGAAACAAATGCGGATCATCACTAATAGTCAACATGGATTTATCAAAAACAAGCCATGCCAGACTAATCTGCTCTCTTTTTTTTCTATAGAGTTACAAGCTGGGTAGATGCAGAGAACACAGTAGGGCTGGGCGGTTTCATTTCGTAATTTCGTAATTCGTTAAAAATTCGTTATTTTTTTTATAACGAAGCGATAACGAACCATTCAGGAGCAACTAAAAACGAAACGAATTTTTAAATTCGTTTCGTAATTGTTTCGAATTCATTTTGTATTTGTTTTGTTATTGTTTCGAAATCGTTTCATTATTATTTCCGCATGTCTGGGGCAAGTTTTATAGTTGTTTGTTTAATCAGTGAAAAAAAATTATAAATATCACACCAACAGTCAACAACAGAGGGAGAGGGAAGCTTCAGAATTTCCCCCTGTCCCATTTGGAGGTTTTTTAGCATATTGCGCGGTCGCGTCCGCCATTAACGAATCGATTCGTAATTGTTTCGTATTGTTTTGTAATTTACGAAATTTCGTAAATATCGAACTTTTTAAAAGAAAAATTTCGGAATTCTTTTAAAAATCGAAACGCAAAAACCCCCCAAAAACGAATCGATTTTAGAAACAAATTTTTCCGTGGTTGCCCAGCCCTAGAACACAGTGGATGTAGCGTATCTGGATTTCAGTAAGGCCTTCGATGGAGCCCCCGGTGGCGCAGTGAAGACCAACAGGTCGGAGGTTCGAATCCGGGGAGAGCATGGATGAGCTCCCTCTGTCAGCTCGAGCTCTTCATGTCGGGACATGAGAGAAGCCTCCCACAAGGGTGGTAAAACATCAAAACATCTGGGCATCCCCTGGACAACATCCTTGCACCTTGCAGACAACCAATTCTCTCACACCAGAAGCGACTTGCAGTTTCTCAAGTCACTCCTGACATGACAAAAAATAAGTAAGGCCTTCAAAAAGGTCCCCCATGACCTTTTGGCAAGCAAACTGTGATAGCTGTTTAGTAGTGGAATTATCTGCAGTGGATGTGGTGGAGGCTCCTTCTTTGGAGGCTTTTAAACAGAGGCTGGGTGGACATCTGTTGGGGGTGTTTTGGATACAACTTTCCTGCTTCTTCGTAGGGGGTTGGACTGGATGGCCCATGAGGTCTCTTCCAACTCTATAATTCTATCATTCTATCCTGCACCTTTCTTCTTCCCAAAAATCTTTAAGAATTTCCTAAAAACTAGTGAATGACCCAAACGTTCTGAAACTTGGGAGGCCATTTTCAAGTATGACCATTTTCATCCCTATAGTCATACAAATGATGGGAAGGGGAACCTTAGAAGTTCCCCCATTGCTGTCAATGGGCTGGATCTTCCCGGAGTGAAAATAAAACTTCATACTGATGGATAAACTGTATTTTTCCCCTTCTGAAATTGGGCAGTTCCCAAAAAAACAGATTGGGCACAACCGAAAATCAGGCACTGAACAAAGCACAGGGGTTTCCCAAATTGCACACTCCAATGGTCAGTGTACTCCAGCCTTAGTCTTTCCAGTGGATGAAGATGAGATCCCCAAAGCACTTGATCTCTTCCCTTCAACCAAACATACAACAGGATTAACAACTTCAAATCCTTAATCCAGTTGCTCCCTTTAGCCGTTGGTATTTTGAGAAGTGGAGTTATGTGATCATAATGCTGCACAATTCTTGTGTTCAATGGGAACGCAGGAAGACCAAGTGAACAACCAGATGTACAAGTCGATGTGCATTTGGAACTCTTCCCGTGCAAAAACATACACAATATTCTAGTTTTAATTACCAGAAAAATGGTCAAAACTAGTAATTATGAAGTAGCAACAAAAATATCATCATGTATTGCAAGCAGACAAAATCATGCTTCATTGAAATTGGGTTATAATGATAGCTTTGAATGGTGCATATGCACACTAGAAGGTTCAGAGAGTAAATTAGCATAGAGTTTAAGCCTTGTAGATATGTTGATACTGGGTGTGTAAACTGGGCTGTCAAAACATGTTTTTGTGGTTATTACTAATGACAGGAATATTTATATTCTAAAAAATTTGCTGAAACCAAGCAAAAAAAATTAATAGACCCTCTCATGGTGTCGTGAACCAGAAGCCTTAAAGGAGCCAAACACACAGTAAAAGTCCAAACAATGTTTATTAATGTAACAAAAATAGCTTAGGAACACTTAACTCAGTGTTCCTAGTGATAAAAAAGAGTCTGCAGCAACTGCTGTGCAAAAAACGTAATTTAGAATATAATCCGGATTATACTGAGATATAATCCGGAATAACAAAAAGCTCTAGCAAACTGCTTCAAAATCACAGAGTTCAATAACCATGAGGAAACAAGATGGTAGCAAGCAAAATCATGGTCCAGAAACAGTCCCAAGTCAAAACACGTTCAAAAGCAGAAGATAAGTCCAGGAAACGATGTCGTCGTCCAAAAACAATCCGGAGTCAAAACAGGAGTTGAAGTCAGCACTTACGAGATTCCAGTCTGTAGAAGCACGGTAACACAGCAATCTGCAGTCCCAGGACCCAAGTCAAGAGTAATGGCAGCAACAAAATCTCAAGCACGAATACAACACTTTGCCTACTGCAAAGTCCCCAATGTTTGATACCTTCTTTTATCCTATAACTCATTATCGGATGATGAACTGCTCTCCACCCTGTTTTCATCACTCTCAGCTGCCTTAGCTTCCACAGCTGCTCGCCACTGCCCATCCCTCCAACTTTTCCAGCGTCTATCAAGAAGGCAAAAGGAAGAGGGGCCGACCAAGGGCAAGATGGATAGATGGTATCCTTGAAGTGACTGGACTGACCTTGAAGGAACTGGAGGTGGTGATGGCTGTCAGGGAGCTCTGGCGTGGGCTGGTCCATGAGGCCACAAAGAGTCGGAGATGACTGAACGAATGAACAACATCAAGACTTAGATCACCCCATGTATTACCAGGTTGCCAAACTCCCGAAAACCTTTCAAACTCATCACTAGATGTTGGTTGTGTACATATGTCTCTGATCTCTTGCACACGGGTCCAGTCCAGGCCATCCTCCTCTCCGTTATCACTCCCAGTCCCATCACTCCCCGTGAACCCCATAAAGTCTTCCTCCTCAGTTGGAGCATTAAGTATTTCACAGATCCGCTTCCTTTCCTGTTCTTCATCTGACTCTTGCTTCCGAGTAACCCGCTTCAAACCTCTACTCCCGTCTCCCTCCTCCTCCATTTCAGAATCTGAGAAACCTTCGAATGAATCAGTATCTGTAGGTGTCATGAATATCTCCCTAATTTGTTTCCTTTGCTGTTCTTGTTCCAACACCTGAGCAGCCCTCTTTCCCCTTCTACTACCAGTTGTAGCTTGATCAGCACACTCTACTACAACACATGGTGTCACCCAAAGAAATCAGCACTTCTTGCATCCTCTTGGTGATGCCAGAGGCTTCTGCTGTTAGGACCTTGCCAAGCATCAATGTATTTTCTCATCTTCTCATAACATATCCAGAGTATGATAACTCTCAGTTTTGTCATCTTGGCTACTAGGAAGAGTTCAGGATTGATTTGCTTGCTGTCAAAAAAAAACTGGCAAAAAGAGAATTCTGCTTCTTGAAGCCTTCAAAAATAGTTATTTTTCACCAAAACACAGCACAGGACCTTCTTGTTGGACATGGATTTGGCTCTCCCCCACCCTCCAGACTGAAAATGATTTTCTGTTCCAAAAAAAAAAATGGAAAAGGATTTGCATTTTTATGGGGGGGGGGGGTAGTCTGTAGCCAATATTTGTGTGAAAAATCTTGCCAAATTGCCCATTACCTGCTATAAGATCCTCTTTCAAAACCCTGTTTCTCCCAAATATGTTTGACAACACCATCAATTCAATGAAGTGTGAAAAATGTTTCTATTAAAAGAGCCTTTTATTTGCTCCTATCTGTATTAATGCCATGCTGATTACTTTTTTTATTTGTTTTCATTTGCATGTGGCTTGTTTTTATTCTGTTTCCATTTCTCACTTGTTTAAATCTGTATGGATTGTATTGTTAAAGAGCAAAAATGATTATTCACTGCAATAAAGATGGAAGTCAGTTATTGAGCAGGATGCAAACACAGTTCATAAAGAATTGGATTAATGTGAGCCTTTGGTAATCCCAAGCAGAGTAGAACAATTGAGCGGGTTGAGGTGGCAGGTGAATCTACCCTACAGAATTAATGTAACTTGATACCTCTTTCTCTGCCATAGGTTAATACAATAGAATTTCTATCCTGTCCTTCTCGGCCCCCGAAGGGGGACTCAAGACGGCTTACAATGGGCCCCATTCCGAAGTCATTACATAACAAATTGCAAAATTAAAACCACAATTAGACATATAAGCATAATTAACAATACATAAGCCATCGTTAAAACAGTCAAACAGTCTCATCAGCCACATCGTTATTCCAGTCACATTCCCTTAAATTTGCATCTATTGTCCAAAAGCCTGGTTCTCACTACCTCTGAGGATGCTTGCCATAGATGCAGGCGAAACGTCAGGAGAGAATGCCTCTAGAACATAGCCATATAGCCTGAAAAAACCTACAACAACCCAGTGATTCTGGCCATGAAAGCCTTCAACAATACAGATGGAGTTATGTTTGTCCCATGGCCTTTCTATAACATCTGCTACCCTCTGTTGTGACAAAAGATTCTTGCTCATTGCCAACATCAAAGTGAGATACAGCTTTGAGTCTGGACAGCTTCTGCATTAGAAATGGAGACTAGTAGGCCTGGGTAACAACGGAAAAATTTGTTTCTAAAATCGATTCGTTTTTTGGGGGTTTTTGCGTTTTGTTATTTAAAATAATTACAAAATTTTCCTTTAAAAAAGTTCGATATTTACGAAATTTCGTAAATGTGAAAAAATTACAAAACAATAACGAATCGATTTCCGAAACAATAACGAATCGATTCGTTAATGGCGGACGCGACCGCGAAATACGCTAAAAAACCTCCAAATGGGACAGGGGGAACTTCTGAAGCTTAATTAAACCAAAAACAACTATAAAAACCCTTAGAAAACCAAAAACAATTATAAAACTTGCCCCAGACATGCGGAAATAATAACAAAACGACCTCAAAACGATAACGAAACGAATACAATAACAAAATACAAAACATTTACGAAACGATTTAAAAATTCGTTTTTTAAAAAAATTGCTCCAGACTGGTTCGTTATCGTTTTGTAATTGAAAAATTAACGAATTTTTTTAACGAATTACGAATTAACGAAACGAAACCGCCTAGCCCTAGAGACTAGAACATCTGGTCTTTGCAGCAAAATGTCTTGGGCTGACCATGTTTGCCTCATTCAAAGAGTAAGTGTCATGTTTGCCCCATTCAAAGAGTAAGAGTGCCCAGAGTGGCAACTGGTGGCCTTTCAGATCATGGGACCAGTGAACCAACTCCAGGTTATAGTCTAAAGGGGTCTCCAAGAGGTTGACACCATTCTGGAGGTAGTTTTCCACACCTTGAACAGCCTTTTAAAAGTCCATACTTAAATCTGGAACACATTCATCAATCCCTTGATATTAAAACTACCAGCCAATACTGGATGCCCATATTTTGTCAAGTTATACCTTTTATGTTGACGGAGAAGTCACACCTTCCCAACTTTACTCTCTAACAGAGATAGAGAAGTGGCCAGGCTCCTGTCCTCTGTTTGGTTTGGTCACCCTATGATTTAGCTTTGAAGTAAGATGAAAGGAAATATCTTTTTTAAAAGTGTGTGTGTCTGTGGGGTGGGAATCCTCGACTCTTTCCTTGATGCTCATTACAGAGGCTAATATCATCACAAACCATTTCTGTCACTTCCCAGATGTTCATGCTGGGCTCCAGCTGTGGGCAAAGGTACCTTGATTCAACCTCTCCTTTCTGTATTTCAAATGCACAGGCTGTGTGAGAGCAGCGTGTTAAGGCTGTCATACAGAGTCCCATTCTCCCTTTGCTGCCCGCAGTGGCCCCAAATGAATTGCACTTCAGGAGGACAAGCAAGACAGAGTTTTCGTTGCAGGTATGATCCCTCAGGGGAACAAAAAGAAGTGAACAAAGGGACAGAAACTCCAAGCCTCCCAGGAGGAGAAGCAGTAAAAAAAAACAACAGAAGAGGAGCTAAATAAAAATAAGGGTGCATCTATGAAGCCGATAGGAACTTTAGGAGGGTCTTCCCCAGGAGGAGGGACTCTGGGACCCCACCAAAGAGGGATCGGTACTTTGGCGAGCTAGAGAAGCCTGATTTCAGCAATTTTATTAAATTAAAAATTCGAAATAAACCTCACCAAAGTTGAAGAAGCGGCACCGAGGTGGTTTTATTAGCGATTTAGCTGAAAAGGATGCAATGTAGCAATCATTCGCCTACAGAGCATGCGGTTACAGAGATCAGAGGCATTTTTATAGGAATTTATAGGTTTGAAAGTTTCAAAACTCCCGCTTCCCGCCCCCCGCCCAGCTTGCTGGTGATTGGCTGGCCGGATAACAGCTGGGAGGAGGCTCAGCCGTCCCCCCCTTGCCAGGACCAATCACAGGGCTCCTCCGCTGCGCGGGAGCCTATCAGGAAGCTCCCACCGCTCTGGCGCTTCAGCGAATCAGGAAGAGGGAGGCAGGATGGAAAAGAAACAAAGCGTCTATGATAGGATTATGGAATTCCAATGTCCTGAGTTTCCTGCGTCCGGGAAATCGGCCAGCTAGAGAAACCAACTTCTATTGTTATGTGATTGGTGATTGGTGTTGATTACTTGAGCCAGGTTTTTCTGCTATGATCAGATAAGGCACAAAGGTGGATGTTTGCTATGAAGAGTTTTGAAAGAAGTAAACAAAGTTGGGGAAGGCGACCTCCCGAGAGTCACCTCGCTCCCATTGTGAAATGATCAAAAAGTTTGCCAAAGGAAATTCCAGTTTGACGGTTCCAACTCCGAAATCAAATAGGAATTTCAAGTTCTATTGTCCATGCAAGAGTTCCAAGATATGGGGTTTTGTGATCGCTGATTGCCCTTTCCAGGGCCAAAGGGCAACTTCCTCGTTGGCTCCCCCTTCTCAAAGAGGGGAAAGGGAGAAGGGGTTTGTGAGGGAAAACACATGGGGAAATATAGAAATCACAAGAAATTCATATCAATCCTCCCTTCCCTCCCCCCCACCCTCCAGAGAATTTGATTAAAATAATTTTATTAAAACATGTGTCCATAGTTCATATCGGGGAAGTTCAGATGTGAAAAGGAGTTCATTCGAGTCAAACAGAAATTAAAGAAAGTCCAACAGTCACAAAAAGGTGCTTGATTATTTCCACTGAACCAAGGAATGCAGCACCAAGATCGAGTTGGTCTTTGGTCCTTGGGAAACTATAACTTCCTCCAAGGTCTGGGACCCCAAGGCCAGGCTCTTCTCTGAAAGCCTCATGGGGTCCTTGTTGTTGCTAGTGTCTTGGCAAATTGACCAAAACTTAACCCCTTTGTGCAGTCTGGTACCCTTGCCCTTTGCAGAACTATAAGTTACTATCCCCTATTGGGGGGAGAGGACATGCTCGACTTCATCTACACAGTAGAACTAACGCAGTTTGGCACCACTTCAACTCACGGGATGAATTTGAAGAGTAGTATGTGGAGATGTAGCTACATGTGACACATAAAAGAAAAGTTAAAGGTTTTCTTCTGACATTAAGTCCAGTTGTGTCCGACTATGGGGGTTGGTGCTCATCTCCATTTCTAAGCCGAAGAGCTGACATTGTCTGTAGACACCTCAAAGGTCATGTGGCCAGAATGACTGATGGAATGCTGTTACCTTCCTGCCGGAGCATTACCTACTGATCTACTCACATTTGCATGTTTTTTAATTGCTAGGTTGGAAGAAGCCGGAGCTAACAGCAGGAGCTCACCCTGCTTCCCAGATTTGATCTGGTGACCTTTTGTTCAGAAAGTTCAGCAGCTCAGTGGTTTAACGCACTGTGCCATCAGGGACTCTATGTGACATATACATCTCTCATTGTAAGATCTATACTTAAGACTACAGGCAGCCCCCAAGTTATGAACAAGATGGGTTCTGTAGGTTTGTTCTTAATTTGGAACAGGGACATTTTCAAGTGCAATTCCAGCCATAGGTAAAGGTAAAGGTTTTCTCCTGACATGAAGTCCACTCTGTGGTGTGGTGCTCATCCCCATTTCTAAGCCGAAGAGCCGGCGTTGTCTATAGACACCTCCAAAGTCATGTGGCCGGAATGACTGCATGGAGCACCGTTACTTTCCCACAGAGCAGTACCTATTGATCTACTCACATTTGCATGTTTTTGAACTAAGGCTGACAGTGGAAGCTCACTCTGCTCCCCGGATTCGAACCTGTAACCTTTTGGTCAACAAGCTCAACAGATCAGTGCTTTAACCCACTGAGCCACTAGTTGCTCCTAACTCCAGCCATATACACATACATATACATATAGGATCGCATTGGGAAAGGTAAACACCCCTATGGTGTTTGTTTTGCTGTTTGTACCCTGTTCAGAAGATTTCACCTGACTTTCTCTGGAACTCACTTCCTAAGGATATCAGGCAAGCCCCCACATTGGCAGTCTTTAGGAGGAGCCTGAAAACATGGCTGTTCCAGTGTGCCTTCCCTGAATAAGGAAATAATCCCTAGCAAAACGTCCTCAGAAGCTCTTTAACTACTTGTTGGGTTGCTCTCCCTTCATTTCTTTTAAAACTCTCCTATCAGATACATGTGCAAATTATCACATTTGGCCCGGCCATAGGTTTTAAATCCTTGTGTGTTATAGTTTACATGTGAGTTATATTAATTGTATTGTTTTTGCTTATTATTTTTTGTTTTATTGATGTGTTGTCGGGCTTGGCCTCATGTAAGCCACTCCGAGTCCCCTTGGGGAGATGGTGGCGGGGTATAAATAAAGTTTTATTATATTATTATTATTATTTCTGTCCCTGTGAGAATTGGATTTTGAAAAATGTGGCTTGTTGTGGAAACAAGAATTGGTGATAATGCTTTAGTGGAGACACCTTTCCTCCATGCTAACAACTCTTCCAAGCGTGAATTTCCCTTCTAAGGGGGAGATTTCTCTCACTTCCTGTTGTCTCAGCCCAGTTCTTAACTATTAGTCATTTGTAAGTCAGAAGATTGTAACTGCCTATATGGGAAAAACACATTAGAATCCTGTTGCTATGTGAAGCCAAGACTTCACATAGACATCTTATTTGGAATGGATGGAAGGAGCAACTCACTTTTGACTGAGCAGAGAGTACTATATCCCATTCCCATCACATAGAGAGATCATACGGAGTTTTGGAATGAGGTGTTATCTCTCTGCAGATGATGTCCAAATCTGTCACTACTTCCCAGCTGTCACCAAGGAGACTGTCCAAACCTTGAACCGGTGCTTGACAGCTGTGTCGGACTGGATGAGAGCTAACAAATTGAAATTGAATCCAGACAAGACAGAGGTCCTACTGGTCAGTCGTAAGGCCGAACAGGGCATAAGGTTACAGCATGTGTTAGATGGGGTTACACTCCCCCTGAAGACGCAGGTTCGCAGCCTGGGAGTGATCCTGGATTCATCGCTGAGCCTGGAACCCCAGGTCTCAGCGGTGGCCAGGAGAGCTTTTGAACAATTAAAACTTGTGCACCAGTTGCGCCCGTACCTTGGGAAGTCAGATCTGGCCACAGTGGTCCACGCTCTTGTTACATCCCGAATAGATTACTGCAATGCACTCTATGTGGGGTTGTCTTTGAAGACTCTTCGGAAACTTCAATTAGTCCAACAGGCAGCGGCCAGATTACTCACCGGAGCGTCATACAGGGAACATACCACCCCTCTGTTATGTCAGCTCCACTGGCTGCCGATCCAGTTCCGAGCACAATTCAAAGTGCTGGTTTTGACCTACAAAACCCTATACAAAACCCAGTGCCTCGAGGCCATTACTGGATGGTTGCGTGCCAGCAGGTTGAGGGTGAATCCAGCAAAGACGGAGAGCCTATGGCTGGGTCGACCGGCAGTGGAGACATCCAGCTGCCTACCCTGGATGGCGAGGCGCTATGCCCATCATCATTGGTAAAGAGTCTGGGAATCCTTTTGGACCCTCTGCTGACAATGGAGGCCCAGGTTGCCGCCGTTAGCAGAACCGCCTTCTTTCATCTGCGGCAGGCTAGACGGCTGGCCCCTACCTGTCCAGGGACGACCTAGCTACAGCGATCCAGGCCACAGTCATCTCAAGACTGGACTACTGTAACGCCCTCTACATTGGCCTTCCTCTGTCGGTGATCCGGAAGCTCAAGTTGGTACAAAATGCAGCTGCTCGGCTTCTTGCGGGAATTCCGATGAGATGCTACATAACACCAATCTTACTACAGCTGCATTGGTTACCAATTGAGCACCGGATCACTTTCAAAGTGGTGGTACTCACCTCTAAGGCCTTGCATGGTCTGGGGCCGATGTACCTGAGGGACCGCCTCACCCCCTACCAACCCCAGAGATCCCTCCATTCTGAGGACCAAGATCTATTGGAAGTCCCCAGTGTCAAGACCTTGCGTCTAACAGCAACCAGACGCAGAGCCTTCACAGCAGTGACACCATCACTCTGGAGTACTCTGCCACCTGAAGTCCGTGCCTTGTGGGACTTACCAGCTTTCAGTAGGGCATGTAAGACATACCTGTTTCGACAGGCTTTTAATGTTTGATATTGTTGTTTTTAAATTGTTTTAAATTGCTTTTAAATTTTGTTAGATTTTAGATATGCTTGTAAGCCGCTCCGAGCCCCAGGGGAGTGGCGGCATATAAGTTTAAATAATAGATAAATAAATAAATAAATAAATATACTGCTCCGGCCCAGCGTACCTGTCCAAACGCATCTCCCTCTACGTCCCGCCTTGGAATTTAAAATCTTCTGGGGAGGCCCTCCTCTCGGCCCCACCTCTATCACAAGTGAGGTTGGTAGTGAAGAGGAGCAGGGCCTTCTCGCTGGTGGCCCCTTGCCTGTGGAATTCGCTTCCTGGGGAAATTAGGTCATCAATATCCCTCCTCTCTTTTAGAAGGAAACTAAAAACATGGATATGGGACCAGGCCTTTGGGTAATTTGGCAGATAGGCAAAGGACAATGATGACTAGAACTGGATAGGATTATGACGATGCGGAATGAACTTATGGATTTTGAGCTTGGCGAACGTTGATCACTAATTTGGTTTTTATTAGTTGTATTGTATAATTGGATTGTTTTAATTATTTTATAATTGTTGCTGCTATGTATTTTATCTTACTATGTGTATTGTTGGCATCAAATTGTGCCTTTTGTAAGCCACCCTGAGTCCCCCTTCAGGGGTTGAGAAGGGCGGGGTAGAAATGCCCGAAATAAATAAATAAATAAATAAATAGAGCAGTGGTTCTCAACCTGTGGGTCCCCGGGTGTTTTGGCTTACAACTCCTAGAAGTCCCAGCCAGTTTACCAGCTGTTAGGATTTCTGAGAGTTGAAGGCCAAAATATCTGGGGACCCACAGGTTGAGAACCACTGACATAGAGGAAGAAGAACAAGGTTGTTGTTTTCTCTTCCCTCTGTTTAGAAAAATGCAGAAAGGATGAGAGGCAGTCCCTGCTGCTCCCTCCTTTCTCTTTCCCTGAAGATGCATTGACACTATAGACATAATGCAATGTGATGCTACTTTTACTGCTATGGCTCAATGCTATGGAATCCTGTAGTTGTAGTTTGGTGAGACACCAGCACTCTTTGGCAGAGAAGGCGGAAAACCTTGTAATACTACAATTCCTATGATTTCATAGTATTGCGTCATGGCAGTTGAGGTGATGTCAAGCTGCATTAACTCTACCGTGTAGATGCATGCTCTGTGGAAATAGCTTTGAAAATGAAACAGTTTTTGCAAGTTATTAGTAAATTGTTCCAATGGGAACATCTACATGGATCACAAACAGTGTGTTCTGAAGCTGTTGCTCTCAACACCCATTGAGAGTAGGGAAGGAGGTGATTTAGCAACTCTACACAGAAATGCCATTTGAGATCTTCCTGAGTGACTGTTGTACTCCAGAGTAGGAACACCTCTGACCTTAAACACCACACCGGATTGGTAAAAACAACAAGCAGTTTATTGAAGAATAAATGTAGGCAAAGCAGTAAAAATTGTAAAAAAAAGTATAGTCCCAAGATAAATAATAGTCCATGAGTTTCAAGGCACAAGGTAAATCTCAATATTCAAAGGTACAAAAATCCACAGAACAAGGCAGCATGAAAATCCAATACACAGATCAGGAGCCTGGCAAAACTTGGTACATGAAACTAGGATCACTTGGAAATAAGACTGTCATGAAATTCCAATGTTGATGAGACTGAGGCAAATCTTTCCCTTGTATCAATATAAAGCTTTTCCTGACCCCAGAACCGAAAGGAAAGCATTTCTCTTTCCCTTACAACCAGATAAGGGTTTTTGCCTGCCCATCCCCAAAAAGAGACAACACACCTTAATTTGGATTAAATTATGGGCAACTTTATTTAAATGTTACCTATTTAATTTTTGCCTTAACCTAAACTAACAGGGGTAATGAACTTGGGTACAAAGCCGAAGAGGTATCCCAGCTGGGTATACCCCTCGGCTAACTGGGGCAAAAACCTAGGTTCCCAGATAACCATACCCGGGCAACCTCTAAGGGAAACGTGAAAGGGGTCTTTCTCAAATTTGTTGAGACCAGACTCTCCCATTTCTGGGCCATCTGATTTCACATCATCAAATAACTTAACTTTCAGGTGAGTGTTTTGGCAAATGGCCCACACCCCTAAAAGGGGGGTGCCTTGTGTGAACCGAAACTTTTGTGTTTCCCTAGCTATTTTCCGCTAAGCCTATTTATAGACAAAATCCCACCATACTATCTATCCCCTAAACAGTATAGGGTAGGCAAAAAACCCTCCCAGAACATGAGAGGGGGAAAAATTCCTACCCGGTCCCAAAAGGCAACCAATGAATATACTGTTAATGGGTGGGTGTGGTGAGTCGATGCTCAGGTCCTGACTGAGGACCACGAGGCAGGCCAGGCCTTTGCTGGCCATGCCCCCTTTTCTGGATGGTTCCATTTGGAACCATCCATTCTCTTCTTCGGGGGAGGTGAGGCAAATTCCTCTCTCTCCCTCACGTTGTAAGGGAGAGAAATTCTCATCTCTCTTTTCCTGCAGACGAATTGACCTTTGTTACACCTGAGAACTTTGCCTCTGTTCACAAAAAAATTGCTTTCTGTCTTCACTCTCACCTGACCATTCATCTTCAGAAGATAGTTTCTCAGATAAAGACTACTGAGGGCCTCTCCCAGGAATGTGACCTTGTAAAACTTCATGAGATACTTCGGACCTCTCATCTAGGCTTAACTCAGACCTAGGCAAACTCTCATCCTCAACAGATCCAGGCCCAAAAAAACCCTTCATCCCCATTCCTATCATGAACATCAGACACAACCAAAGGCTGAACTACAACAGTGGCATTGTCCAGTTTTCATAGACTGGCACCAAAATTTATATTTTCCAAAGCTTCACTTACTTTCCTGGAGGATCACACAATAATTACTCTAGAATTTGTATATAAAACGAATGTAAATACTATAGCCATACATATTCCCCACTTTTAATCAGGAAATATTATTCCCTGCATATAAAATGTTGTTTCCTATGGAGGAAATGTGTGGGTTTGTGCAGAACAAATCCCAAACTATGATTGCAGAAAATTGCATTTATTGCTATTCAGCGGGAGTGACATTTATGTAGGTGAACAATAAGACTCTTGCTGAATACAGACCAGTTACAGATTTGTAACTCTGGATTACAAATCTATAACTGCAATATTGAATTGCAGCCTTAATAGGTTTTTTATTATTTTTCCTAAAAGCAGTTAGAATAGAAAAGGCAGAAGGCTATCGCTCCATTTTCTATTAACCTCTGATATAGGAATGTGTATGATGGAAGAGTGTGGACTTCAGTTCTTGCTGACACATCAAGTGATAGAAAGTAGGAATTAAGGATATGCAGTTTTATTAATACTTGTTCTTCCTTCTTCGTTTATTGAAAAGAGCACTGACTGAAGTATCAAAGCACCTGGAATGCATCTCAACAGCTACAAAGCTTCATTCTGTAATTAGTAAATTGAAGCTAGATATTGAAATTGGAGTGGATAGGCCAGATAATAATAATGGAACTATAGCTGTGAATTATTCCATTCACAAAATAGGAGTCTGGAGTTAAAATATGGCATTTCAGCAGTTTCTAGAACCGGGTTGCTGTGCAGTTTCGGGGCTGTATGGCCATGTTCCAGAAACATTCTCTCCTGATGTTTCGCCCACATTTATGGCAGGCCTTCTCAGAGGTTGAGGGGTCTGTTGGAAACTCGGCAAGTGAGGTTTATATGTCATTCCACATATATGTTTATATGTGGAATGTCCAGAGTCAAAGAAAAAACTTTTGTCTGCTTGAGGCAAGTGTGAATGTTGCAATTGGCCACCTTGATTAGCATTGAATGGCCTGGCAGCTTCAAAGCCTGGCTGCTTCCTGATTGGGGGAATCCTTTGTTGGGAGCTATTAGCTGGTCCTGACTGATACTTGTCTGGAATTTCCCTGCTTTTTAATGTTGCTCATAATTTACTGTCCTGATTTTGGAGTTTCTTTTTTTAAAACTGGTAGACATATTATGATCATTTTCATGGTTTGCTTCTTTCTGTTGAAATTGTTTTTCAAAGAACCTTTTAGTGGAGTGCAGGCCTTCTCAAAATGATCCTTGGTTAGAAATATTTTCATTGTGTCTCTGCTTCAATGGTTTGGGAGCTCTGGAAAATTAGCTTTCCCATTGCTCCTTGTGCCTGGGACACTTCAGGTATTGCATTCAATTTCTGTTGTTCCATCAGAAGATCTGGAGGTGGTGAACACTCACAGGCTTCAAAATTTCTCTCTAGCAAGCCTAATAATAATAATAATAATAATAATAATAATAATATAATAATAATAATAATAATAATAATAACTTTATTTTTATACCCCGCCAACCATCTCCCCTAGGGGACTCGGGGCGGCTTACAAGGGACACGCCCAAGATGACAATTAAAACACACATGTAAAACACTTTAACCCATTAAAACGTCAGATAAAACAAATGCCTCCACTACAGTCCTCCTCAAAATGGTGACAGATTTGGTAACATATGTAATGAGTGGGATGTCTGTGGGAATGTGAGTGTTTCTGTTTTCAAATTTGGGGGCTAAAATTTCTGGAAATTACACCATTTCAAAAGGAGCCAATGTTGGTGAAAGGGTCACAATTGTGGGATTCAGAAGTTGCATGTGACCCACAATCCACACTTTGCTCATGCCACCTCTCCACCAAAGTCAACATCAACACCGAAATGCAACACTGCCTGAGCTCTGCGAGCGCAGCATTTTTCCGAATGAAGCAGAGAGTGTTTGAGGACCGGGACATCCATAGGGATACCAAGGTGCTTGTTTATAGAGCTATTGTCCTCCCAACCCTGCTATATGCCTGTGAGACGTGGACTGTCTACAGATGTCACATGCAACTCCTGGAACAATTCCATCAGCGCTGCCTCCGGAAAATCCTGCAAATCTCTTGGGAAGACAGGTGGACAAACGCCAGTGTGCTGGAAGAAGCAAAGACCACCAGCATTGAAGTAATGATCCTCTGCCATCAACTCCGCTGGACCAGCCACGTTGTCCGGATGCCCGACCACCGTCTCCCAAAGCAGTTGCTCTACTCCGAACTCAAGAACGGAAAACGGAATGTTGGTGGACAGGAAAAGAGATTTAAAGATGGGCTCAAAGCCAACCTTAAAAACTCCGGCATAGACACTGAGAACTGGGAAACCCTGACCCTTGACCGCTCCAGCTGGAGGTCAGCTGTGACCAGCAGTGCTTCAGAATTTGAAAAGGCACGAATGGAGGGCGAAAGGGAGAAGCGTGCCAAGAGGAAGGTGCGTCAAGCCAACCCCGACTGAGACCACCTTCCACCTGGAAACCAATGCCCTCACTGCGGAAGAAGATGCAGACCAAGAATAGGGCTCCACAGTCACATACGGACCCTCAAGAATACTGGAAGACAATCCTCCTCGGAAAACGAGGGATCGCCTAAGATTCTATCAATTACAACATTGGAATTGGAGACAATCAAGCAACACCTGGCTTCGGGTTGGAAATAGTTTGGTTTTCCCTGCACTGGGAAAAAAGAGTTATTCTTCCCTACCAGAAGTTATTGGAGATTTAAGACAGTAGTGTCCAGAAGGAGAGAAATGTGCCAGGAGGAAGGCGCGTCAAGCCAACCCCGACTGAAACCGCCTTCCACCTGGAAACCAATGCACTCACTGTGGGAGAAGATGCAGGTCAAGAATAGGGCTCCACAGCCACCTATGGATCCACAAGAATACAGATCATGGAAGACTATCCTACTCGTCCAACGAGGGATCACCTAAGTAAGTAAGTCTCCAGAAAGTTTTGACTTTGTCTCTCAAAACATTCATCCATCATGGCCAATATCTGAAGGACCAAAGTTCTGGAATTATTGGTGCAATTAATGCAAGCAGGTGACATATCAGGCATGGATTGGTTGATTCTGGTAAGCAACATTCCTTCATCCTGATGAATTCTGGCTTCCATTGTAGAGGAATGGTGAAGCTCTGTTGGATTCTATTCAAAAGGAGCTATCCAATGTGCTGAAGTTATTGCAGGGATAGAGCTTCACATCTCGGAATGCTCCTTCATAGATTAAAACCAGGAATAGACCCATCTTTCCATTTCTGGTCTCTCTTAAAACCATAATAATAATAATAATAATAATAATAATAATAATAATAATAATAATCCGCTCTATCTCCCCAAAGGGACTCAGGGTAGATTCCAAACATAAAAGGCAAGCATTAAATTCCTGAATACAACAACAATACATCCATACTAACAAAATGTATACAACCCAACATATAAATGTGAATTATAACTTAACAAACTAAAATTAAATAAAAAGCACAGCCTGTTATAACAGACATAAGACAAAACATCCAACATCAGATGGAAACCATAATTTCCCATTTCTTTTGGGCAAATCGATTAATCATTGCTCAAGATATCTATTAAGCTGGTGGGGTGAGCAGGGCATGGACACAGATGGTAACTATTAATCAGAGGTATAATGGTAGTATTACCAACTACTATTCCTCCTCCTCGTAAGCCAGTGAGCAAAGGTATGTCTTCAGTTGTTTTTTGAAAGCAGGGAGGGAGGGGGAACATCTTTAACTCTTTAGGAAAGGAGTTCCAGAGGTGGGAGGCAGCCACGGAGAAGGCCCTTTCTCTCATTCCCACCAGCCGTGCTTGGGATGGGGGTGGAACAGAGAGGAGGACCTCCTCCGATGACCGCAGTGTCCGAGCTGGTCTGTAGAGGGAGATGGGGTTTGTCAAATAATAATAATAATAAACCTTTATTTATAACCCGCTACCATCTCCCGAAGGACTCGGTGCGGCTTACAAGAGGCCGAGCCCAAGTACATCAGTAAAAACAACAACAACAGCAATACAGACAATAAATAAACTCATAAGCAAAGCAATAAACAGTAACAACAACACCACAATGCATTAAAAACCTATGGCAGGGCCAAATGTAATAATTAAAATTGAAAAAAATGCTGGGCATGACCAGGTGACATATAACTGGGATAGGTATTTGGAGAGAGATGAAGCGAGCAGACAATCCTAGATCATTGGAAAAGTGCTATTAGGGACATGTTGCTTAGGGTTTCCTTATTCTGGGAAGGCACACTGGAACAACCACATTTTCAGGCTCCTCTTAAAGACTGCCAGAGTTGGGGCATGTCTAATGTCCTTGGGGAGCAAGTTCCAGAGTCGAGGGGCCACCACCGAGAAGGCCCTGTCCCTCGTCCTCACCAATCACACTTGCGATGGTGGTGGGATCGCGAGTAGGGCCTCTTCAGATGAACGAAGTGTTCATACACAGAGATGCGGTCACGCAGGTAGGCGGGTCCCAAACCGTTTAGAGCTTTGTAGGTAAGCACCTGCACCTTGAATTGGGACCGGAAAATGAATGGCACCCAATGGAGCTCCTTAAACAGGAGGGTTGACCTCTCCCTGTAAGGAGCACCAGTTAACAACCTGGCCACCACCCGTTGGACCAGTTGAAATTTCCGGGCCATTTTCAAGGGTAGCCCCACGTAGAGTGCATTACAGTAATCCAATCTGGAGGTGACTAAGGCATGGACCACCCTGGCCAGATCCGCCTTCACGAGGTATGGTCGCAGTTGGCAAGTGAGTCTTAGTTGTGCAAAGGCCCTCCCAGCCACCGATGACGACTGAGCTTCAAGCGCAAGTGATGAGTCCAGGAGGACACCCAAACTGCGGACCTGTGACTTCAGGGGGAGTGCAACCCCATCCAACACAGGTTGCCACCCTATACCCCGATCTGATTTACGATCGACCAAGAGGACCTCTGTCTTGTCGGGTTTATTCTTCAGCTTGTTCTCCTCATCCAGACAGCCACAGCAGCCAGGCACTCATCTGGACCTAAGCTGTTTAGGGCTTTAAAGGTAAGAGCCAGCACTTTGAATATAGCTCGGAAGCAGACTGGCAGCCAGTGGAGCCATCGCAACATGGGAGTGGTTCTCTCCCTTCTTCAAACCATCTGTAATTATTATGATTAACAAGACCTCACCGGGAATCCTTCTTCCAATTCTGGGAACCGTAGTTCAGGAAAGCTGGGATATATCTAGGGGAAGGTGACCAAAAAGCAGAAAGGTCTTCAAACCATTAATCCCTATGAGAAGCAGCTTGTGGAGCTGGATATGTGTAGCTTGGAGAGTAGAATATCAAGAGTGAGCATCATAACCATGTTTAAATGTTTGAAAGGATGTCCTATTGAGGAGGAGGAACACTTGTTTTCTGCTGCTCCAGAGACTAGGACATGGAGCAGTGGATTCAAATGGCAGGAAAAGAGATCCCACCTAAACATTAGGAAGAACCTCCTGATAGTAAATTTATTTATTTATTTATTTATTTATTTATTTATTTATTTATTTATTTATTTGGGGTTCTTTTACCCCGCCCTTCTCACCCCGAAGGGGACTCAGGGCGGCTTACAAAAGCAAGGCACAATTTGATGCCTGCATCATAAAAACAATCAAACACAAAATTACATCAATACACAGTTAACACCAAATATACATTATAACCACAAAATCAACAAAATCAATAAAACCAAATACAAACCCAGTTTCTCCTCTTACATGGTCAGCGTTCGCTACTCATAGATCTAGTTTTACGTTCCACTTCATCAATCCTGCTGGTCTTACTCGCCTGGTTGTCTGATTTAATGGCCGGAGTGCCCAAAGGCCTGGTCCCATAGCCAAGTCTTCACTCTTCTCCTAAAGGCAAGGAGGGATGATGATGCCCTGATTTCCCCCGGGAGTGAGTTCCACAGGTGAGGGGCCACCACTGAGAAAGCCCTGCTCCTCGTCCCCACCAGTCTCTCTTGTGACAGTGGTGGGGTCGATAGCAGGGCCTCCCCAGATGATCTCAGACTCCGAGGTGGGACGTAGAGGGAGATACGTTCGGACAGATACACTGGACCGGAACCGTGCAGGGTTTTGTAGGTCAAAACCAGCACCTTGAATTGTGCTCGGAACTGAATCGGCAGCCAGTGGAGCTGGCACAGCAGGGGGGTGGTATGTTCTCTGTATGTCACTCCGGTGAGCAATCTGGCTGCCACTTGCTGGACTAGTTGAAGTTTCCGAACAGTCTTCAAGGGCAACCCCACGTAGAGCGCATTGCAGTAGTATATTCGGGATGTAACAAGAGCGTGGACCACCGTGGCCAGATCAGACTTCCCGAGGTACGGGCGCAACTGGTGCACAAGTTTTAATTGCGCAAAAGCTCTCCCGGCCACCGCGGAGACCTGGGGTTCCAGGCTCAGCGATGAGTCCAGGATCACTCCCAAGCTTGTTTGAATTTGACTATGGAACACACTGCCTCAGAGTGTGGTGGAGTCTTTTCTGGAGGTTTCTCAAGAGAGGCAGGATGATGGCCATCTGCCAGGATTACTACTGTGTTTTCTTGCATGGTTGAAAGTGGTTGGACTGGATGTCCCTTGCACTATCTTCCATTTTTATGATTCTATGAACAACAATACATGCAGTCTCCTCAACCGTTTTGCTGAGTTCTCCTACCCAAATCCCTCTGGTTGACTGTATATGAAAGCAGAAATCAAAGGGTCTTATTACTCTTCTCCCTGCAACTTAATTAATGCAAATACAAATGAATAAACCTCACCCTGATTATAGCCTCTGGAAAATTTCTCTAAATATGGAGAATGCCACCCATAAATATAATTCTATAAAGTCAGGGGGAATTACACATCTCAAGCAATTCCAATAGCAAAAACTGATTAAGCTGTTTTACTGTGAAGGGAAGGATTTAATTTTCAGATATTTTGTTTAAACAGTAATATAAAGAATGCCCTATCAGCAAATGATTATTACGGCTGGAATTATATACCCAGAGGTCTATGGCATACAAAAAGCTGAAGTGTGGTAATGAAAAGTTAGAAAGAAAAACACTAGAGAACATTATCCTTCATTGCTTTCAATTGAATCTGAGAGGAGGGGTGTTGCTGAATTCTCCCATTCTCCTTCTCCTGGCAATCGGCAAACTTGTTGCTAGAAGGTTTCTTGAAATGTGCATGCAACAGAGTATCTAAGCTTTTACCATAGCTCTCCATTTTAATGATCAGTTTCTAGCCTTTGTGATTTGACCAACATTAATATGATAGAATTAAACATAAATATCAGTCATTGCTGAGCTTGTTGATCGAAAGGTCGCAGGTTCGATCCCGGGAAGCAGCGTGAGCTTCCGCTGTCAGCCCTAGCTTCTGCCAACCTAGCAGTTCGAAAACATGCAAATGTGAGTAGATCAATAGGTACCGCTCCGGCGGGAAGGTAACGGCACTCCATGCAGTCATGCCGGCCACATGACCTTGGAGGTGTCTACGGACAACGCTGGCTCTTCGGCTTAGAAATGGAGATGAGCACCACACCCCAGAGTCAGACATGACTTGACTTAATGTCAGGGGACTACCTTTACCTTTACCTTAACATTCAACATATGATGCGATTCATTTATCATCTGTCAGCAGCTGAACGAAAGACAGGACAGATAGGTCTAACTCAGGGGTCCTCAAACTACGGTCCGAGGGCCGGATACGGCCCGCCAAAGTCATTTACCCGGCCCTCGCTCAGGATCAACCTAAGTCTGAAATGACTTGAAAGCACACAACAACAACAACAACAACAACAACAACAACAATCCTCTTTCATCAGCAAAAAGCAAGCCCACACTTCCCACTGAAATAATATTTTTTTATTTTTTTTTATTTGTCGTGGCAGGGCAACCAGTCAAATTATATTACATTTCTAACAGAACAAAGCAAACAAACAGACAAAGTACAAAACTTGTGAGTTTGGTAGTTGATTAAATGTCGTTTGACCAGTAGCTGGCCACTTGGAGTGCTTCTGGTGTTGCTGCAAGAAGGTCCTCCCTTGTGCATGTGGCAGGGCTCAGGTTGCATTGCAGCAGGTGGTCAGTGGTTTGCTCCTCTCCACACTCGCATGTCGAGGATTCCACTTTGTAGCCCCATTTCTGAAGGTTGGCCCTGCATCTCGTGGTGCCAGAGCGCAGTATGTTCAGCGCCTTCCAAGTCGCCCAGTCCTCTGTGTCTCTCATTTGGTATCAGCCATTGGTTGAGGTTCTGGGTTTGAGCCTGCCACTTTTGGACTCTCGCTTGCTGAGGTGTTCCAGCGAGTGTCTCTGTAGATCTTAGAAAACTATTTCTAGATTAAGTCGTTGATGTGCTGGCTGATACCCAAACAGGGGATGAGCTGGAGATGTCTCTACCTTGGTCCTTTCACTATTGGCTGCTACTTCCCGGCAGATGTCAGGTGGTGTAATACCGGCTAAGCAGTGTAATTTCTCCAATGGTGTAGGGCACAGACACCCTGTGATAATGTGGCATGTCTCATTAAGAGCCACATCCACTGTTTTAGTGTGGTGAGATGTGTCCCACACTGGGCATGCCTACTCAGCAGCAGAGTAGCACAGCGCAAGGGCAGATGTCTTCACTGTATCTGGTTGTGATCCCCAGGTTGTGCCAGTCAGCTTTCGTATGATATTGTTTCTAGCACCCACTTTTTGCTTGATGTTCAGGCAGTGCTTCTTGTAGGTAAGAGCATGGTCCAGAGTGACTGCCAAGTATTTGGGTGTGCTTCAATGCTCCAGTGGGATTCCTTCCCAGGTGATCTTCAGAACTCGGGATGCTTCTCTGTTCTTGAGATGAAAGGCACAAATCTGTGTTTTGGATGCGTTGGGGATCAGCTGGTTTTCCCTGTAATAGGCAGTAAGAGCACCTAGAGCTTTGGAAAGCTTCTGTTCTACCATCTCAAAGCTCCCTGGTTGAGTAGTAATGGCACGATCACCAGCTGAAATACTAGCTTATATTTGTTAAAATTATTCTTCATTTTAATTATTGTATTGCTTTAAAGTATTTTTGTACTACAAATAAGATATGTGCGGTGTGCATAGGAATTCATTTATATTTTCTTCAAATTATAATCCGGCCCTCCAACAGTTTGAGGGACTGTGACCTGGCCCTCTGTTTAAAAAGTTTGAGGACCCCTGACGTAGAGTGTGTCCTCTGGTCTAACTATTGGAAAAGCTAAGGAACTCCCAGTTCATTAGTGGTGTACATGGAACCAGTTACAAAGAACTAGTTGCCTTCGACATATAGCTAATGCTACAAAACCCTGGGAATTACAGTTTGGTGAGATACCAGGGCACTTTTGTAGAGAAGGATAAGGGCTTTGCTAAACTACATCTCCCATTATTCCATAGTAATGAAGCATAGCAGGTAAAGGGGTACTATCAAGCTACATTATTCTACAGTGTACATGCACCCTAGGGTAAATGGGCAATCCAGCAATAGCTGGAGGACCACACTTCCTTCACTATGGATTAGATCAGTGATTCTCAACCTTGCTAATGCCGCAACCACTTAATACAGTTATTCATGTTGAAAGCATGGATAAGTAACTGGGTTGTTGTAGGTTTTTCCGGGCTCTATGGCCATGTTCTGGAGGCAATTTTTCTCCTGACATTTCGCCTGCATCTATGGCAAGCATCCTCAGAGGTAGTGAGGTCTGTTGGAAGTAGGAAAATGGGTTTATATATCTGTGGAATGACCAGGGTGGGACAAAGGACTTTTGTCTGCTGGGGCTAGATGTGAATGTTTCAGCTGATCACCTTGATTAGCATTCAATGGCTTGGAAGTGCCTGGGGGGACTCTTTTGTTGAGAGTGATTTTATGTGCAGACTAGATAGTGATATCTGTTGGTTAGTCCCAAACGGAGTAGACCAGTGGTTCTCAACCTTCCTAATGCCACTGCCCCTTAATACAGTTCCTCATGTTGTGGTGACCCCCAATCATAAAATTATTTTTGTTGCTACTTCATAACTGTAATTTTGCTACTGTTATGAATCGTAATGTAAATATCTGATATGCAGGATGTATTTTCATTCACTGGACCAAATTTGACACAAATACTCCATACACCCAAATTTAAATACTGGTGGGTTTTTCTGGGGGAGGAGGGAATTTATTTTGTCATTTGGAAGTTGTAGTTGCTGTAGTCCACCTAAAATCAGAGAACATTCTGAACTCCACCAACAATGGAATTGAACCAAACTTGGCACACAGAATTCCGATGACCAAGAGAAAATACTGGAAGGGGTTGTGGGCATTGACCTTGAGTTTTGGAGTTGTTTTTCACCTACATCCAGAGAGCACTATGGACTCAAAAATGATGAATCTGGACCAAACGTGGTATGAATACTCAATATGCCCAAACGTGAACACTGGTGTCGCTTGGGGAAAATAGACCTTGACATTTGGAAGTTGTAGTTGCTGGGATTTATTGTTCACCTACAATCAAAGAGAATTCCGGACCCCACCAATGATAGAATTAGGCCAAGCTTCCCACACAGAACCTCTATGACCAAGAGAAAATACTGTGTTGGTGACCCCTCTGCAGATGCAGATATGCAGATGACACCACTCTGATGGCCGAAAGCGAGGAGGAGCTGAGGAGCCTTCTAATCAAGGTGAAAGAAGAAAGCGCAAAAGCTGGGTTGCAGCTTAACATTAAAAAAACCAAGATTGTGGCAACAAGAATGATTGACAACTGGAAAATAGAGGGAGAAAATGTGGAGGCCGTGACAGACTTTGTATTTCTAGGCACAAAGATTACTGCAGATGCAGATTGTGGCCAGGAAATTAGAAGGCGATTACTTCTTGGGAGGAGAGCAATGTCCAGTCTCGATAAAATCGTAAAGAGTAGAGACATCACACTGGCAACAAAGATTCGCCTAGTCAAAGCCATGGTATTCCCTGTAGTAACCTACGGATGTGAGAGCTGGACCTTAGGGAAGGCTGGGCGAAGGAAGATCGATGCTTTTGAACTGTGGTGTTGGAGGAAAGTTCTGAGAGTGCCTTGGACTGCGAGAAGATCCAACCAGTCCATCCTCCAGGAAATAAAGCCCAACTGCTCATTGGAGGGAAGGATACTAGAGACAAAGTTGAAGTACTTTGGCCACATCATGAGGAGACAGCAAAGCCTAGAGAAGACAATGATGCCGGGGAAGGTGGAAGGTAAAAGGAAGAGGGGCCGACCAAGGGCAAGATGGATGGATGGCATCCTTGAAGTGACTGGACTGACCTTGAAGGAGCTGGGGGTGGTGACGGCCAACAGGGAGCTCTGGCGTGGGCTGGTCCATGAGGTCATGAAGAGTCAGAGACGACTGAACGAATGAACAACAACGACCCCTCTGCCCCCCTCCCCTCACAACCCCCCCCCCCCCGGGGTTCCTGACCCCCAGGTTGAGAAACACTGGATTAGATTAATCTTAGACTCTCATCCTTATGATGCTGTGGCTGAGGTGAATTTCGTCCTGTAATAATAACTATTTGGGTTTCAAATATTGATAAATACCAGAATAGTTGCAATTTCTTTTTTTTCTTCTGCTGAAGATAGCTTGCATGCGGATGGCAGGGAATGGCAGTCAAAGTGGACAGAGGAACAGACTCCAGTCAACCACAGTAGTTGTTTCCTGGTAAGTTCATACATAGGAGTTACATAGGTATTCTAAATGCGTAACCATCATGCGTGCATAACTCCAGGTTACATACTCATAACTGTGCTACAGTATTCCAACCAATAATGACAACTTCTCAAATGCTGTGCCTCTAATCTTTGGACAAGAAGTCATCTTGTCCAAAGTTTTATGCATGAAGCAACGGTTTCCCCTCAGTTTGAAGCCTAAGAAGAAAAAGAACATCAACTGCCTAGATTATACTGATTTTATTAATGTGGCTCATAGAGGTCAAGAGAAATTGCTCCACCAAAGGAGCAGTCTGTCTGCAGAAAAAAAGCAACAACAAAAAAAGATCTGAGGTTTCTGTCATCTTCCTGACAAGTGATTTCCCTGAAATGGTGAAGAAGAAGCAAGCTGTGGGACTGATAATTGAAAATAGCCTGGTGTCAAAAAAATCCCTGACAGTTCTGAAGGTAGATAAAATTATGCCGTATTGATATTTTATAACAGTTTTCACCCAACACATCTGAAACGGCTGCTTCCCCTGCCGAACTCTTGCCAGGCAGAGGTGAGCCTTAAAAATACAGGTGTCAGCAAGACTCAAGTCACTTCATGGTTGCTTTGTAAAAAGCAGAGTGGAAAACCTGTTGGCACCAAAAAACAAACAGGGCCTGTCATCTGAGGACTGCCTTGAAAACAGAATGATTTCAGCTCTTTCTCTTTGAGATGTAGGTCATTTCGGATAGCTATGGAGTCAAAGAATCATAGAGTTAGAAGAGACCTGATAGGGCAGTGTTTCTCAACCTGGGGGTCGGGACCCCTGCGGGGGTCGCGAGGGGGTGTCAGAGGGGTCACCAAAGACCATCAGAAAACATAGTATTTTCTGTTGGTCATGGGGGTACTGTGTGGAAAGTTTGGTCCAATTCTATCATTGGTGAGGTTCAGAATGCTATTTCATTGTTGGTGAACTATAAATTCCAACAGCTACAACTCCCAAATGGCAAGGTCTATTTTCCTCAAACTCCACCAGTGTTCACATTTGGGCATATTGAGTATTTGTGCCAAGTTTGATCCAGATCCATCATTACTTGAGTCCACAGTGTTCACTAGATGTAGGTGAACTACAACTCCAAAAACTCAAGGTCACCAGACCTTCCCAGTATTTTCTCTTGGTCATGGGAAATCTGTGTGCCATGTTTGATTCAATTCCATCATTGATGGAGTTCAGAATGCTCTTTGATTTAAGGTGAACTATAAATCCCAGCAACTCCAGCATTACCAGATGACAAAATCAATCACCCCCAACCCCACCAGTATTGAAATTTTGGGCGTATCGGGTATTTGTGCCAAATTTGGTCCAGTGGCTGAAAATACATCCTGCATGTCAGATATTTACGTTACAATTCATAACAGTAGCAAAATTACAGTTATGAAGTAGCAACAAAAATAACGTTATGGTTGGGGGTCACCACAACATGAGGAACTGTACTAAGGGGTCGCGGCATTAGGAAGGTTGAGAACCACTGTGATAGGGCTTTTGGGGTGTGTGTATCATAGACGGGGGGCCACCACCGAGAAGGGGCTATCTCTTGTCCCTACCAATCACACTTACGAAGACGGTGGGATCGAGAGCAGGGTTTCCCCTGATGATCGTAAACTCCAAAGTGGGTCATAGAAGGAGATATGTTTGGATAAGTAAACTGGGCCAGAACAATATAGGGCTTTATAGGTCAAGACCAGCTCGGAAATGGACCGGCAGAATCAAGTGGAATCAGGAAATGGAATGGTGAAATTCAGGTGGAATCTCCTTTGCTGTAGTTTGAAGCCATTGTTCTGCATCCTAGTCTCCAGGGCAGCAGAAAACAAGTTTGCTCCCTCCTCCCGATGACTTTCCCTCACATATTTATACATGGCCCTCATCATGTCTCCTCTCAGCCTTCTCTTCTGCAGACTAAACATGCCCAGCTCTTTAAGCCACTCCTCATAGGGCTTGTTCTCCAAAACTTTGATCATACTAGTCTCCCTCCTCTGGAAACATTCCAGCTTGTCAACACTTCCTTTCAACTGCAGTGCCCAGAATTGGGCAAAGTGTGATTCCAGATGTGGTCTGACCAAGGCAGAATCGAGGGATACAAAAGAAAGAAGAACTATAACTTCATTCCTCTTCCTTTCTCATTCTTTGTTGGGGACAGGAGCAACTCCCCTCTGCTTGAACAGCTGGAATAATAGGGTTGGAAGGTACCACAAGCAGAGGTGGCCCTAGGTAATTTTCAGTGGTAAGCAAAAAGTATTTTGGTGCCCCCTCTCCCCCAACCAATCACTGATATATATTTTCTGTTCATCATGGGAGTTCTGCGTGCCATATTTGGTTCAATTCCATCAGTGGTGGCGTTCAGAATGCTCTTTGATTTTAGGTGAACTATACATCCCAGTAACTACAACTCACATATGTCATGGTCTATTTTCCCCCAAGAGCGCCTCAAGAGTGCCCCTGGGCAAAATCAACTATACTGCAAAGGCTTACTTTGCGTAATGGGTTGAGCCACCCCTGACCGCAAGGACCATGGAGTCCAACTTCCCATTCGTTGCAGAAAATCTAGTTAATGTACCTTCAGCAGGATCCAAACCCTTCATGGAGACATCCAGAGAAGGGGACCCCACAGTCTCTAGGTAACATGTCCCATTGCTAAACCTATCTCACCGTTAACAAGTTTTTGTAATGATCAATTGACATCTACTCTTCTGTGACTACAATCCATTAGGTCTGATACTATCCTCTGGGGCAGCAGAGAACAGTCCTTCGCACTCCTCTCTGTGGCAGATCTTGAAGTGTTTAGAGTCCAAACATATCAAATCTCAAGCTGAATATGCACATATCCTCCAACCTTTCCTCCTATGCTGTGTTCTCCGTGTCTCTCATCATCCTTCTTGTCCTTCTCTGTATCCTTAAGCATGTCTTTCAGATGTCCTGGACCATGAGCCTTTTCGAAATTGTAGATCTTAAGAAGAGGCTTATTGGATGTCCTGGCAACTCATGTGATTAGATAACTATATATAACAGGGCTTTCTGTGTAGCAGCACCATGATTGTTGGTTACTCTATCAGTCAACAATTGACTCAATGGGTCTACTCCAGTGTTTCTCAACCTGGGGATTGGGACCCCTGGGGCAGGTCATGAGGGGGTTTCAGAGTGGTCACCAAAGATAATCAGAAAACATATATTTCTGATGGTCTTAGGAACCCCTTTGGTAGAGAAAGCTGAAGATCTCCGCCTGTCCTTCTCTACCTTTTTGGAAACAGATGGCGAATCCTCCCATGAAAAGCCCTCCTCCGTTGTGATTGGCTGGCCTCTTAGCCAAGGGACTCCAAGTGGGGAGAATCCAAGTGAGGAGGGGAGAGCAGGTGTGCTCAGGCATAGCAGCATGGTGCACATGTGTGGGCAAAGGAGAGTGTGCGAGACTGGAGGGAGGCTCATGCCCAGGGGTGGCTCAATCCATTACACAAAGTAAGCATTTGCAGTATAGTTTATTTTGTCCAGGGGCGCTCCTGAGGCACTCTTGGGGGAAAATAGACCTTGACATATGCAAATTGTAGTTACTGGGATGTATAGTTCACCTACAATCAAAGAGCATTCTGAACTCCACCAATGATGGAATTGAACCAAATATGGCACACAGAACTCCCACGACAAACAGAAAATATATATCAGTGATTGGTTGGGGGGGAGGGGGGCTAAATACTGTTTGCTTACCGTTGAAAATTACCTAGGGGCACCTCTGCTCATGCCAGCAAGTCCCTTCAAGACAGGGGGGTTCTGTTTGGCCCAATTCTATTTTATGGGGTTCAGAATGATCTTTGATTATAGGGGAACTATAAATCCCAACGACAACAACTTCAAAATGTCAAGGTCTATTTTCCCCAAACTCCACCAGTGTTTACATTTGGGCATATTGAGTATCCATGCAAAATTTGGTCCACAGTGTTTGAGTCCACAGTGGTCTCTGGATGTAGGTGAACTACAAGTCCAAAACACAAGATCAATGCCCACCAAACCCTTTCAGCCTTTTTTGTTGATCATGGGAGTTCTGTGTGCTAAGTTTGGTTCCATTCTATCATTGGTGGAGTTCAGAATGCTCTTTGATTGTAGTTGAACTATAAATTCCAGCAACTACAACTCCCAAATGACAAAATCAATCCCCCCAACTCCACCAGTATTCAAATTTGGGCATTTTGGGTATTTGTGCCAAATTTGGTCCAATGAATGAAAATACAGCCTGCATATCAGATATTTACATTACGATTCATAACAGTAGCAACATTTCAGTTGTGAAGTAGCAACAAAAATAATTTTATGGTTGGGGGTCACCACAACATGAGGAACTATATTAAGGGATAGTGGCATTAGGAAGGTTGAGAACCACTGGTCTACTCCATTTGGGACTAACCAACAGATATCACTATTAGGCCTGGGTAACAACGGAAAAATTTGTTTCTAAAATCGATTCGTTTTTTGGGGTTTTTTGCGTTTCGTTATTTAAAATAATTACAAAATTTTCCTTTTAAAAAGTTCGATATTTACGAAATTTCGTAAATGTGAAAAAAATTACAAAACATTAATGAATCGATTTCCGAAACAATAACGAATCGATTCATTAATGGCGGACGCGACCGCGAAATACGCTAAAAAACCTCCAAAAACTTCTGAAGCTTCCCTCTCCCTCTGTTGTTGACTGTTGGTGTGATATTATAATTTTTTTTCACTAATTAAACAAAAAACAACCATAAAACTTGCCCCAGACATGCGGAAATAATAACGAAACGACCTCAAAACAATAACGAAACGAATACAATAACGAAATACGAAGCATTTACAAAACTATTTAAAAATTCGTTTTTTAAAAAAATTGCTCCTGAATGGTTCGTTATCGTTTTGTAATTAAAAAAATTAACGAATTATTAACGAATTACGTATTAACGAAACGAAACCGCCCAGCCCTAATCACTATCTAATCTGCAATTGGACATTCTTGGATGACATGTAACTTACTTATCCATGCTTTCAGTGTACCATTTGGTTTGCATTTGATACACAATTGGTTGCATAGTGTAGGTATTTAACCAAAGTCGGTGTAGTACAAACATCATGCGAATGCAAAAAGACAAATATACAAGCTGCAAGCATTATTTAGGGTCTTAGCAGTCATATTTTCAACAAAGCAGACATGTTTTTGTATATGGATAACCTTCGTTATATATTCCCCTGTCCCATAACATCAAAGAGTATGAGACAATGTCCAAAAATCTCTTGCAGTTTTATCCAGTGAGAAGAAAAAATATTTAAAATGTTGCCTTCTTGCAGTTGAGAAGAAAGGAAGAAAAGAGGTACTGATAGATCAATAGAAGAATAAAGTGGTGGGGCACTTGCGCTATAAACAAAATTTAGAGATGGGAAAAGAAACCAATTGCTTTCTCATATGTTTACTCAGGAATTGGGTCAATTCGCTTAAAAATGGAGATAATGCAAGACCCTTCAAAGAATCTAAGGCTTTTGGGATATTGTTGAAAATTGTATTGACTTTTGCTTTGATTTTCAAAGGCTCCTTTTATTGAACTCAAAAATGTACCTTTGCTGAAAGTCTCTCTTCCTTAAAACCTTAAGAGCTGCCTTCCTTTACAGATGATGGTCCATGGATGCAATGGAGCTCCCCTTTTGTAACTCCTGATGTTGTTGAGCAGTTTAGAGTGGCTCTGGATAGAGAGATCCAAGCCATTGTGGGTTGCCTGGTGAGAAAATAACCCAGTATTCCAGAATAAATCTCACCAAGTTGAAGAGAAAGCCACTGAGGTTTTATTTCATCCCAGCTGAAAAGGATGACAATTGCAGTAGCCTGCCAAAAAAAAAAAAAAAAATCAACATGCCCACTGGGCAGAGAAATACAGAATATGTAGCCTTCAGATTCAAAAGTTCCCATATCCACACCCCCTGAGCTGGCTTACTTATGATTGGCTGTGACATCAGCAAGCCAGCAGGAGATCCAATGAGGGCTCTGGCCCTGCTTTTGGCCGCTCATCTAATGAGGTGGAAGGGAGACGGGCAACAAGGAAACAATGAAGAGATGTCTAGTTGACTGGATTAAGGTGACCAATGTTTGGGTTGTTGTAGGTTTTTCCGGGCTATATGGCCATGTTCTGGAGGCAATTTTTCTCCTGATGTTTCGCTTGCATCTATGGCAAGCATCCTCAGAGGTAGTGAGGTCTGTTGGAAGTAGGAAAAATTGGTTTATATATCTGTGAACACAGAAGTGCTGGACCACTCTCACAACCACCATGTCAGACTACACAGAGAAGCCACTGAAATCCACAAGCATGTGGACAATTTCAACAGAAAGGAAGAAACCATGAAAATGAACAAAATCTGGCTACCAGTATTAAAAAACTCAAAAATTACAACAGCAAAACAACAGAGGGGAAACAAACAGGCACATAAAATCACTCTCAACAAAAGATTCCCCCCAGGCACTTCCAAGCCATTGAATGCTAATCAAGGTGATCAGCTGAAACATTCACACCTAGCCCCAGCAGACAAAAGTCCTTTGTCTCACTCTGGTCATTCCACAGATATATAAACCCATTTTTCCTACTTCCAACAGACCTCACTACCTCTGAGGATGCTTGCCATAGATGCAGGCGAAACGTCAGGAAAAAAATTGCCTCCAGAACATGACCATATAGCCCAGAAAAACCTACAACAACCCAGTGATTCCGGCCATGAAAGCCTTCAACAATACATTGACCAATGTTTGCCCAATGATCCAGTGATAGCTTAGGCTCTCAAGCCGAATCTAAGTTATTGTCTCAATCTTTTGAATCAGCATATTTGTCTAGCCCCGGGAGGCTAGGTCCTTTTGTTTTGTCTTGCTGTAATATGGAGTTCATTGTTGGAGCAGAAGCTTGGTTTCAGATCAAGATGTGACGTAGTGGGGAGGCTGTGGCAAAGTCCCTGGTTCCTCGCAGATAGAGAATTGCCCTTTGTGTTGGGTGATCCAAAATGTCCATAGACCCTATCATTCCAGATGGCCTGGCTTTCAGCCCTCTGAGGTCTGGTCTGATAAGAGCCATTTACATATTGTCCATGCAAATGGTTTTGGTGAAGTCCTTTGTTAGCGGATTATCAACTGAGGAAGTGTGTGTGGGGGGGGGGGGGGGGGGCTTCCAGAGTCAAGAGTTGCTGGTTTCATGAAAAGGTGACTTTTTCCTTCATTTTTTTTAAAAAAATACTGACACACACACATATATGAAATGGGGAAATCGGGTATGGGAACATGCACGGAGTTCATAAGGTGAGGGGAAAATCATGCAGAGCCAGGGGTCCTATATCAGCCCTTCCCAAAGTTTATTAAAGTTCATAAAAGTTTATGTAAGTTATTTAAAAAGTCCATAAGAGTCCATAAGAGTTCGTGGGGGTGTATAGAAGGCCCTAGGAGCACTGTGTAGCCATAGTCCATTCATAAAACAGGAGTTTTATTAATAAAAAAGGAATCTGATTAATAAATAACAGCCAAATTGGTCAGATGCTAGTTTGGGTTACAGGGGCATTGTCATGTGGAGCCATGGGGCCATGGAAAAAGCCTTAGGTTCCCACATGGGGGAGAGATAGGGGATTATGGGATAATTCCAGCCTGGTGTCCTTGGAAAAACTATGAATTCCCTGATTTTGAACTATCTTTTACAGCAGTGGTTCTCAACCTTCCTAATGCCGCGACCCCTTAGTACAGGTCCTCATGTTGGGGTGACCCCCAACCATAACGTTATTTTTGTTGCTACTTTATAACTGTAATTTTGCTACTGTTATGAATTGTAATGTAAATATCTGATATGCAGGATGTATTTTCAGTCACTGGACCAAATTCGGCACAAATACCCAATATGCCCAAAATTTGAATACTGGTGGGGTTGGGGGTGATTGATTTTGTCATTTGGTAATGCTGGAGTTGCTGGGATTTATAGGTAAAGGTAAAGGTAGTCCCCTGACATTAAGTCCAGTCATGTCTGACTCTGGGGTGTGGTGCTCATCTCCATTTCTAAGCCGAAGAGCCAGCGTTGTCCGTAGACACCTCCAAGGTCATGTGGCTGGCAGGACTGCATGGAGCGCCGTTACCTTCCCGCCGGAGCGGTACCTATTGATCTACTCACATTTGCATGTTTTCAAACTGCTAGGTTGGCAGACGCTAGGGCTGACAGCGGAAGCTCACGCCGCTCCCCGGAATCGAACCTGCGACCTTTCGATCAACAAGCTCAGCAGCTCAGTGCTTTAACCCACTGCACCACCGGGGGCTCCTGCTGGGATTTATAGTTCACCTTAAATCAAAGAGGCTTCTGAACTCCATCAATGATGGAATTGAATCAAACATGGCACACAGAATTCCCATGACCAAGAGAAAATACTGGGAAGGTCTGGTGGACATTGACCTTGAGTTTTTGGAGTTGTAGTTCACCTACATCCAGTGAACACTGTGGACTCAAGCAATGATGGATCTGGATCAAACTTGGCACAAATACGCGATATGCCCAAATGTGAACACTGGTAGAGTTTGGAGAAAATAGACCTTGCCATTTGGGAGTTGTAGTTGTTGGAATTTATAGTTCACCAACAATGAAATAGCATTCTGAACCCCACCAATGACAGAATTGGACCAAACATTCCACACAGAACCCCCATGACCAACAGAAAATACTATGTTTTCTGATGGTCTTTAGTGACCCCTCTGACACCCCCTTGCAACCCCACAGGGGTCTCGACCCCCAGGTTGAGAAACACTGTTTTACAGAGTCCTGGGGGGGGGGGGGAGTCACCTCCGATCACATTGAGGATCTCACCAGTTCCTCAAAAATGTTTGCCGTTATTTTCAGGTCTTTTCTGCCTCAGGATACACCGAAATACTCCCAAACAACCATGTAAAAATACCTTAACAACACCCCAGAAACCTGCATTAGCTCCAACAAGCTTCATTTCCCTCTTGAGCCCCTCTCAAAATGGTGCTGCAATGTCACTTGATGTTCCCATTTAGAGAAGAACTACAGAGAAGACATTGGTTTGATCACCATATATTAGTGTGGACCAAGCACAAGAAATGGGAAATCCATTGTCCTCTTTTATTTCTTTTTCGAATGCAACACATGTACAACATTAAGCAACAATGATGACTAATGTGAATTGCTTTCTGCCCTTTACTTTCTTCCCTCTGTTGAGAAAGATCGAAGGGATGAAGGTTGCAATCGAGGAGGAAGGAGATAACTAAAGTGTGTTTTATGCCTTGGCTTGACACACGTACATGCACACACAAGCATGAAAGGAAACTCAGTGGCTTTAGATGGGGAAAGAAGGAATGAATGTGCTCATTTCCCTGGCTGACCAGGTGGAAAATTGTGTTTATGCTGTACTTCTCCAGGGTTTTTAAGCTCATCTCTTTTACCTTGAATTGAACAGGGACTTCACCCCAGCCACTATCTTGATCACTTGACAATGAAAACCCATCATTTCTAATAAGGGCTTTGTTACTTGCTGTATTGTTTTCTCTGAACTGGCTTTAATAGCTTTTTCTCTTTTCTTAAATTGCATTTTATTCTTTTAATTTCGGGTTTGAATTGTTTCAAAACTGTGGATAATTAAACACTATTTTAATGTTCACTTTTTGCATGTTTCCTTCCCTTTTGTATAGCTCTTTTAAACCACTTGAGTGCCGTCAAAGGCTTTCATGGCTGGAATTACTGGGTTGTTGTGTGTTTTCTGTGCTGTATGGCCATGTTCCAGAAGCATTCTCTCCTGATGTTTCGCCTGCAACTATGACAGGAATAACAATAACAATACAGAAAAAAGGGAAGGGAAAGGAAGGGCAGAAAGAAAATAAGAAAGAGAGAAAGAGGGAGGAAAAGAAAAAAGGAAGGAAAGAGGTAGAGAAAGAAGAAAAGAGAAGGAAAAGGAAAAGGGAGGAAGAAAGGAAAGAGGTAGAGAAGGAAGGAAAGAGAAAAGGAAAGAAAATAAGGGAAGGAAGGAAAGAGGGAGCGAAGGAAGGAGGGAAAGAAGGAAAGAAAGAGGGAGAGAAGGAAAGAGAGAAAGAAGGAAGAAAAGACAGAAGTAAGGAAAGAGGTAGAGAAGGAAGAAAGAAAAGGAAAAAAGGGAAAGAAAAAGGGAGGGGAAGGAAGGAAAGGTAGAGAAGGAAGGGAGGAGAGAAAGAAAGAAGAGAAAGAGAGAGGGAACGTTGGCCACAGGAACACGTGGCGGGTACAGCTAGTACTAATAATAATACTTTATTTATATTCTGCCCTTCTCACCCCGAAGGGGACTCAGGGCGGTTCACAGTACACATACACAACAAACATTCAATGCTGCTTTTGTATAGACAATACAGAGACAGACAATACAGAAGGAGGTGTGTTGTTTCGACACAATCCAGCTGTTTTGGTCCAGGAAAGTTGGGCTCGAGTCCAGCCACAGGGGGTGCTGTTGCTCCATCCTCTATGGAGCAACGTCAGGACTTCCTCCTTCCTCTTGGTCACCCAGGATTTTCTGATCTTCTTTCTAAATTAACTGATTTATGAGGCCATAAAGAAGACTCCAGCAAAGCATTCCAGCGGGGAAGCATGCGGGGAATGCGGAAGTGCTTCATCAGCATCACAGATGGATGATGAAAGCGACAGCTCCCCTGGTGGCCAGAAAAAGTTAAATAGTCTCTGTGTATGTCTGTATATGTTTGTATGTCAAAAATTGCATTGAATGTTTGCCATATATGTGTACACTGTAATCCGCCCTGAGTCCCCTGCGGGGTGAGAAGGGAGGAATATTTATTATTTATCGTGTCATCCGCAACCAGAACATTGTATTTCATTTCTAACAGAACAAAACAAGCAAACAGATAAAAAAAATAGCAAAACAAAAACAAAAAAACACAAATTTTGCAAACTTGGTAGCTGATTAAATGTCCTTTGACCAGTATCTGGCCACTTGGAGTGCCTTTGGTGTTGCCGCAAGAAGGTCCTCCATTGTGCATGTGGCAGGCCTCAGGCTGCATTGCAGCAGGTGGTCAGTGGTTTGCTCTTCTCCACAC
Organism: Anolis sagrei; assembly: GCF_037176765.1. Classification (NCBI taxonomy): domain Eukaryota; kingdom Metazoa; phylum Chordata; class Lepidosauria; order Squamata; family Anolidae; genus Anolis; species Anolis sagrei. The sequence continues at coordinate 68,911,621 of NC_090034.1, forward strand.
TCGCATGTCATGGATTCAACTTTGTAGCCCCATTTCTTAAGATTGGCTCTGCATCTTGTGGTGCCAGAGTGCAGTCTGTTCAGCGCCTTCCAAGTCGCCCAGTCTTCTGTGTGCCCAGGGGGGAGTCTCTCATTTGGTATCACCCATGGATTGAGGTGCTGGGTTTGAGCCTGCCACTTTTGAACTCTTGCTTGCTGAGGTGTTCCAGCGAGTGTCTCTGTAGATCTAAGAAAACTATTTCTTGATTTAAGTTGTTGACGTGCTGGCTGATACCCAAACAAGGGATGAGCTGGAGATGTCCCTGCCTTGGTCCTTTCACTGTTGGCTGCAACTTCCCGGCGGATGTCAGGTGGTGCAATACCGGCTAAGCAGTGTAATTTCTCCAGTGGTGTAGGGCGCAGACACCCTGTGATAATGCGGCATGTCTCGTTAAGTGCCACATCCACTGTTTTAGTGTGGTGAGATGTGTTCCACACTGGGCATGCATACTCAGCAGCAGAGTAGCATAGCGCAAGGGCAGATGTCTTCACTGTATCTGGTTGTGAGCCCCAGGTTGTGCCAGTCAGCTTTCGTATGATATTGTTTCTAGCACCCATTTTTTGTTTGATGTTCAGGCAGTGCTTCTTGTAGGTCAGAATATAAAAGCTGTAAATAAAATTAATAATTTATGCCATTGTAAAACACCTCCCCCACTTTTAATGGTACCTAACTTCTCTTATTACAGCTAAAGCTGTTTTCGAACTGTTTAGGTAAACAGTAAGCTGAACTGACAGTCTGCAACTCACACCAACCCAGGGCTTCGAACTTGCAACCTTTCGGTTGATAGATCTTATAATTGCTGGTGATTTACCAGCTGTGCTAAACCTCCAGCCTCTCCATTGTGTGTGCAAGGCATGGTGGGACTCATAATTCTATACAGACCCAACTTTAAGGTGGAAACGGGAAGGATCTCAAATGTGAGAGATTTCCAGATCCCTAACTAGCAGTCTTTTTCGACATGTCAGCAGTAAGTAGTTGTAGCTATCTCAAGGCAGCTATCCTGGCTGTCTGAACAAGCCCTCAATATGCTATTTGTTGTACTGACTAACATTTGGAGTCAACATTAGGAAACTAAAGCTAATGATCAGCGTGCGATGCTCTTCAGGGTTGGCTGCGTCTGAAATTGAATCCCCTGCATCTCTATTTGGTTTTCTTCAACAACAACAAAAAATCCCACTATTGTCTTCTTCATCTCCCCTCCTAATTAGCCCTCCCCAGACAACAAGGGTTGACATTTAAAATTAACTCCGCTAAAACAAATGTTCCTTAACACGGCTCCCCAAAGCCATTCTTCCAGAGAATGGGTAGGAGAGAAAATCGTACTGTTTGGAATGGCTAGGTGCTCTCGTCAATATTCATGTCAGCTTCGTTCATAGAAGAAACCAATTGCAGAATAAAGTGATTTTCATATTCACTCCAGAGTTCCACTTAGTAGCCACCAGAAAGGTTTGGGAGAATGTCTAGACAGAAAAAGAAGACATCAACTTGGACACATTCATCACTCTTCGCTCATCAGAGGTGGATCCCAGTGCTTGGAAATAGTTGCTTTAAATTTACATATCTCAGAATACTACAGCTAGCCTGGCAGGCAGTCCAAAATATAAGTTTCCCTCTCTCTAAAACTCCTCATCGCAGACATTCATCTCCCGTCTTTCTGCCAATCATTGCTCTATGGAGACAGCGACAATACACCAAATTTCTGATAAAATAAGAGCAGAACTGACAGGCTTCTGACATTGAAGGAAACCCTGCTCAGAAAACCCAGCCATAAATCTAAATTCTGAATGAAAATATGCAAAGGGATATTGTAACACCTTAGACATGAGCTGAAAGAACAAAGTTGGATGCATAAGCTTTCATATACTGAAGTCAACTTCCTCAGTTGCATGTAGTGCCTGGGAACAGACCTTTCTAAGCAGACTGTATGCATTGAATAGCCATAGAAATATAAAAGCCTATGGGAATAATGATGATGTGACAAGTTCAATATTAAGAATAGCAATTTCTTTGTATTTCTCACAATTTCTACTACTCTGTACAAGTGGTGACTTACATTTCAGTAACTCAGGTATTTGAATCCACAATAATACTCCACCTTCAGGAATTAACCCTGAAAATCTGGGCATTTCAGGCTATGAGTTTCAGTTCCCACTATTTTCCATTTGTAGATTACAATGAGAGTATATTCCCAGCTGCTTTCATCCCTTCTTTCTCTTTCTTTCCTTCTCTTCCCTCATACCTTTTCCTCTTTCCTTTCTCTTCCTTCCGTCCTTCCTTTTTTTTTATCCCCCTTCCCTCCCTCCTTATTTCTTTCTTTCCCTCATTCCTTGTCCTCCCCTTTCTCCCTTCTTCAGTTCTGGAGACCCCGGTGGCGCAGTGGGTTAAACCCCTGTGCCGGCAGGACTGAAGACCGACAGGTCGCAGGTTCGAATCTGGGGAGAGGCGGATGAGCTCCCTCTACCAGCTCCAGCTCCACATGCGGGGACATGAGAGAAGCCTCCCACAAGGATGATAAAAACATCAAATCATCCGGGCGTCCCCTGGGCAATGTCCTTGCAGACGGCCAATTCTCTCACACCAGAAGCAACTTGCAGTTTCTCAAGTCGCTCCTGACCTGACAAAAAAAGAAACAAAAAAAGCTCTAAGACGGACCATCGCACAATGTCTCCAGGGCAACATGACTCTCCTTGTGTCCCTTCCCTCCCTCCCTCCCTCCCTCCCTCCCTCACTCACTCACTCACTCACTCTTATACACATGTCACCTGTCTTTCCTGGAGACATCACAGAGGATCACTTCACCTAGCAGCAGCCTTTGTGATATAAACAGAAAGACAATACAAAACAATACAAAACTTTATTACAGTCACTGACCAGCAGAAAGAGGGGCACAAATGCCCGGGGAAGGGTAGACACCGCTCCCCAGTGAAGCAGTTATTATAAACAGATTATGAGGGTTGAATTAAAAGCAATGCCTCTACCTTCGTAACTCAACAGATGGCAGTCCTGATATACGGCAGGTACTGACTTGTTCAGTAGACTCTCCTCTACAGTTCCATTTTGGTGGGAAGCCTTATCATTGAATGGTTGTGTTGTTAAAGTGAGAAGTATGGAACCCTGTGCAGACGGTTGGTCAATGTGACTTAAGCAATGTGCAGTCATTGAATTCTTGACAGCAGAAGGTGTCATCCCAAAGGAGATTGCAAGCTGTTTATGGTGACTGTGTTGATGTGAGTACTGTGCGTCATTGGGTGAGCAAGTTTAAAGATGTTGAGGTGGGAACATCTGAATTGTGTGCCAAACAGAGTTGGACGTCCTGTGACAGCAACCACCGAGTTTCACAAGCAAAAGGTTGACAGATTGATTCAGGATGATTGTCGTATCACTCAGAAAGAAATTTAAAGCATAATCGGCATTTTACAAGAACACGTGGGTCACGTTATTGCTTTGCTTGGCTATCGGAAGATCTGTGCATGATGGGTACCCAGGATGCTGACATCTGAAATAAAAGCGCATAGACTTGAAACTTCAGAGACTGGATCTCACCACCGTATGACATCCTCCATATAGTTCAAATTTAGCACTGTCCGACTTCCATCTGTTCCCAATAATGAAAGAAGATCTGCAGGGACATCATTATGCTTCTGATGAAGACGTTGAAAGAACTGTGAGACGCTGGTTGTGGAAACAGAGTGTCAACTTCTTCGTGACGGCTTCAGAAAACTTGTTTATCGTTGGCAGAAATGTATCCATTTGTCTGGTGATTATGTGGTAAAGTGAATAGTGGTAGTTAAAGAGTACATTCTAAGGAATATTTTTGCATTTAATTTATTAAAATATTCCCATCCAATCGCAAGTAACAAAGGTGAAGGCATTACTTTTCATTCAACCTGCATAGCTCACAGTTTAAAAACACAGGCTAATGTAACAGGTATAGGGGAGGAGATTGATAGGAGAGGTCAAAGCACTGGGTGGGTGGGGGGGGGGCACTAAAGGGGATAGACGGGGCACATTACAAGTCTAGTAGCATTTCAGCTGTAACAGGTTGCTCTAACTACATTCCCAACAAAGTATTGACTTGTGGGGTCCATCAGCATCTGCCTAATTTTAAGTGCTGCAGCACAAAACTTAGCAACACTGTAAATTATTGTAGTGGTAGAGTCTGAAAGCAATAGGGTGGAGTAATATTTTTCACTGCACCCTGTATATTTTAGAACCCATGGTGTAATAAGATTAGTTCTAATGTATCTGTAGAACATGCACTGAAGATGCACATGCTCAGTTGTTTCTACACGTCCGGACTCACAGGGCTATAATCTCTCCTTGAAAAAGGTTTTCCAACACCTCCCCTCCAATAAAGCCAATGGGAGGGCATGACATCTGTTAGGTATGCTATGGGGGCAGTGAGGTGTCTATTGGATCCTCTAACAATAAAGGCTGGGGAGCAGGCTAGGTTGTCAGAGTTCAGACGATGCCCAGCGGAAGGAATGCTAGATCAGCAGACACTGAGTTGCAAAATAAGGACTCTGCAGGCTTTGAGTTACAAAAGAAACTAAGTTTTACTAAGAACATTCAACAGACACGTCTTACTACAGCGAGCTACAATCAGGAACTAGTCAAAATGAAAGCCTCTTCACATCTGCTTATCTTTTCTTGCTGAGACTGGTTACTCCCTTCTGTTTTCAGCAAGAGCAAACCTTATCTTACTTTCTCAAGTTCACTTAATCACAGCCTCATGGTATAAACATTTCTGCACAGCATTTCTAATTCACAGTAGCATCCATCTTGGCAATACATAGAAGCACATTTAAAACACATACATAACTAAATTAATCCTGACATAGGTCTGATTAGCACTCTATGCCCAAGATCCATTGCCTAATGAGATACTTGGCTTGGTCCCATCTCTTGTTTAGCAATTGTCCTTGAGAGAAACCTAGTATTGCGATCTTTAATACCACTGTCTTAGTCCATGTGGCCTGGAAGTCATCCCTCATGGTTTGAGGGGCAAGACTACATGAAGAGAAGGATAGGCATAGCCAGTCGTTGAGAATGTCTGTCCATACCACTTTCACAAAGCCTGTCTCCAATTGCAGGGTGGCATTAGAGACTTATCTGGGAGCCTGTGGAGCTAATCTTAGGAATTTCGATTGAACACACTCTAGTGGGGCATAATTTGAAAAGGGAACAAGCTGGGCTCCATACAGCATTTGTGCAATTGGTTTATCTTCAAAAAGTTTAAGTGCCACCAGTATAAAGTGGCCTCCTCCCATCTTGAGGTATCTTAGGATGGTGGATGAGCTCTTTTGTGCTGTCTCTGCTGCATACTCAGCGTGGGCTTTCCTGCTGTTAGTGCAATGGAAGAGCACTTCCAGGTATTTAAAACTTGAAACCTGCTCAATTTTGTTTCCATCTATTCTCCAGTTGTGCTTCTTGGGTCATTTAGTGAACATCATAATTTTGAATTTCTGAGACATACTGTAACTTTTACATAGATAGAATGAATGAATTCCATCATCATGGTCACAGACCAGGAGAACAAAACTTTAAAACATTAAAAACAGAGGTCACTTTGAAAAAGTGCTAATGTCAAGACCAGAAATCCACAACATCAAAAGCAAAAAATCCATAATATGAGTCGTATATGGCACTTCATACATGACACTTCTAAAATCTGTGGGTATGGAAAATAAAATGAGTAAGTTAAAACATTATCCGCTAAAGTCATCCACAAACTGCTTCCTTACTTTTATAGCTGCCGAGGCACAAAACTTAACCACTCTGTGATCGATGAATCCCTATCTATATAAATAAAAATGTAATGTTTGTTTGTGATATTAACAGAACTCAAAAACCGCTGGGGGAATTGACACCAAATTTGGACAGAACACAGCATTCAGAGCAAACTATGTCCTGCACTCAAAAAATTCCTCCCAAAAAACAGTAAGACCTTAAATTTTAAAAGAGAACACTGCACATGCGTTCAAACCCATTCTCTTTCCCACACCCCCGCAGCGCGAACACAGCCAGCGCGAGAGGAATCAACGGCATGCCCAACCGGCAAACAGGCTAGAAGGCGCCCCGCAGCCATGGCAGAAAAAAGGGGTGGTGCTGGGTGAGGAGGCCTACCTCCAAAGCGCCTCCCTCCGCGTGCTCCACGCCTGGCTCTGAGGATCCTTCCTTCCAGCGCCCAGGCAAGAAGTAAAGAAGGGAAGGAAGGGAAGTGGTAGAGAAGAAAGGAGAGAGAGAAGGAGGGAAAGAAAGCAGGAAAGAGAGGAGGAAGGTTGGAAGCGAAGAGCAAATGAAGGAAGGAAGGAAGGAAAGAAAGAGGGAGAGAAGGAAGAAAGGAGAGAGAAAAGGAAAATGAAAGGGGGGAGGGAGGGAGGGAGGGAGGAAAGAGAGAAAGAAAGGAGAAAAGGAAGGAACGAAGGAACGAAGGAAAGAGGGAGAGAAGAAAGGAAGGTGAGAGAGAAAGAAGGATGGAAGGTTGGCCACAGCACCTACTAACCCAAGGTGTGACCATCACTCAAAAAATTGAGTTTGTTATTTGGGAGTTGTAGTTCCTGGGATTTAAAGTTCATCAACAATCAAAAGCATATAGTTCCTCGTGATGTGGTGACCTCTAACCCTAAAATTATTTTTGTTGCTACTTCATGACTGTAACTTTGCTGCTATTCTGAATCATAATGTAAATAACTGATATACATGATGTATTTTCCCTCACTGGACTAAATTTGGCACAAATACCCAATACGCCCAAATTTGAATACTAGTGGGGTTGGGGAGGGGATTGATTTTGTCATTTGGGAGTTGTAGTTGCGGGGATTTTTAGTTTACCTACAATCAAAGAACATTCTGAACTCCACCAACGATGGAATTGGGCCAAACTTCCCACACAGAACTCCCATGATCAACAGAAAATACTTTTCTGATGTTCTTTGGTGACCCCTCTAACACCCCCATTGTGACCCTCCCCCAGGGGTTCTGACACTCAGGTTGAGAAACATTGTTGTAAAAGGACATGTCTGGCAGTTTCCACTCTCGCTAACCCACATGGTTGTACATGCTCATGATAGGGGATAAATAGATGTTTTTTCCAATTAGAAAATAAATGTTCACAACGTGATGATTTCTGTAGTCAGGATGCGGAATGAATGGACGAACCCAGAGGGTGCTCACTAATGCTTCCTCTTCATCCTGGAAGGAAGTGACAAGTGGAGTGCCGCAGAGTTCCATCCTGGGCCTGGTCCTGTTCAACATCTTTATTAATGACTTAGATGAAGGGTTACAAGGCAGGATCATCAAGTTTGCAGACGACACCAAATTGGGAGGGATAGCCAATACTCCAGAGAACAGGAGCAGGATTCAAAACGATCTTCACAGATTAGAGAGATGGGCCAAAGCTAACAAAATGAAGTTCAACAGTGACAAATGCAAGATACTCCACTTTGGCAGAAAAAACAAAATGCAAAGATACAGAATGGGGGATGCCTGGCTTGAGAGCAGTACGTTTGAAAAAGATCTTGGAGTCCTCGTGGACAACAAGTTAAACATGAGCCAACAATGTGATGTGGCGGCAAAAAAAGCCAATGGGATTTTGGCCTGCATCAATAGGAGCATAGTGTCTAGATCTAGGGAAGTAATGCTACCCCTCTATTCCGCTTTGGTTAGACCACACCTGGAATATTGTGTCCAATTCTGGGCACCACAATTCAAGAGAGACATTGACAAGCTGGAATGTGTCCAGAGGAGAGCGACTAAAATGATAAAGAGTCTGGAGAACAAGCCCTATGAGTAGCGGCTTAAGGAGCTGGGCATGTTTAGCCTGAAGAAGAGAAGGCTGAGAGGGGATATGATAGCCATGTATAAATATGTGAGAGGAAGTCACAGGGAGGAGGGAGCAAGCTTGTTTTCTAGTTCCCTGGAGACTAGGACGCGGAACAATGGCTTCAAACTACAAGAGAGGAGATTCCATCTGAACATGAGGAAGAACTTCCTGACTATGAGAGCCGTTCAGCAGTGGAACTCTCTGCCCCGGAATGTGGTGGAGGCTCCTTCTTTGGAAGCTTTTAAACAGGGGCTGGATGGCCATCTGTCAGGGGTGATTTGAATGCAATATTCCTGCTTCTTGGCAGGGGGTTGGACTGGATGGCCCATGAGGTCTCTTCCAACTCTTTGATTCTATGATTCTATGATTCTATGAATGAAGTTGACCTGAAATGTTTCCTCTCTCCAAACTGTCAATGTATGGATGACCATATGACCATATCTCATTCCAACACCCCAGCTCTCAGTGGTTTCTTATTGTTCTGTTCTTATGCCATACATGGAAACAATCCCCACTGTTGAGACACAATTCAGCCTTCCTTTAAAGCCCTGAAAATCTGGGAAAGTCAAAGCTAAGCCTGAAAATCCATCACTAATACAGTCTAAACATGCTTCAGAGCCCAGTAGATGAAAAATAGAAATATATCTAGGAAAGTGTGTGGTCAATGTTATCTTTATATTCTCAGGCCTTGGACTCAATTTGAGCATTGACCCATGTCTATACTTTAGCCCTTAAGATCATAGGCGGAGACTGCTCACTTTATCCATGGCTTTCCCCCATACACAAAAGCATCCTCCGTAGAAAAAAACTAGAGCTTAGATCACATAACTAGTCCCAACTGGGGAAGATATTGTAAATCATGGCCTTTCGTAAGGGCCTGAAGACTTGGCTCTTCGAGCAGGCTTTCAACTAAGTGCTATGCTACGGGTAATGACAACCGGATTGAACTACGACGACGAGATTAACTATGATTCCATAAATATGACGCAGCGGATTTTTAGTATAAGTAGATGTATGTATTGTGATGTTAATTGTTGTTTGATTCTTTTGTAAAGTGTCCTTTTTGTACTGTACGCCGCCGCGAGTCGCCCTAGGGCTGAGAGCGGCGGCTAACAAATGCAAGAAATAAATAAATAAATAAATAAATAAATAATAAATCAGTGAAAAGTACCTGTGTTGACTCACTATTCAACAACAGCTTTAATGTGTCTATTCTAGTTAAGATTAACCAAAAGCCTGGTTAATAGACTTACTTACTTACTTAGGCGATCCCTCGCTTTCCGAGGATGATTGTCTTCCAATATTCTTGTGGGTCCGTATGTGGCTGTGGAGCCCTATTCTTGCTCTGCATCTTCTTCCGCAGTGAGGGCATTGGTTTCCAGGTGGAGGTTGGGCATTGGTTTCTCGGCCGGGGTTGGCTTGATGCGCCTTCCTCTTGGCACGTTTCTCTTTTTCACCCTCCACTCATGCCTCCTCAAATTCTGCAGCACTGCTGGTCACAGCTGACCTCCAGCTGGAGCGGTCAAGGGCCAGGGCTTCCCAGTTCTCACTGTCTATGCCAGAGTTTTTAAGGTTGGCTTTGAGCCCATCTTTAAAAATGTTTCCTGTCCTCTAACATTCAGTTTTCCGTTCTTGAGTTCGGAGTAGAGCAGCTGCTTTGGGAGACGGTGGTCGGGCATCCGGACAACATGGCCGGTCCAGTGGAGTTGGTGGCGGAGGACCATTGCTTCAATGCTGGTGGTCTTTGCTTCTTCCAGCACGCTGACGTTTGTCCGCTTGTCTTCCCAAGAGATTTGCAGGATTTTCCGGAGGCAGCGCTGATGGAATCGTTCCAGGAGTTGCATGTGACGTCTGTAGACAGTCCACGTCTCACAGGCATAGAGCAGGGTTGGGAAGACAATAGCTTTATAAACAAGCACCTTGGTATCCCTACGGATGTCCCAGTCCTCAAACACTCTCTGCTTCATTCGGAAAAATGCTGCGCTTGCAGAGCTCAGGCGGTGTTGTATTTCGGCGTCGATGTTGACTTTGGTGGAGAGGTGGCTGCCAAGGTAGCGGAAATGATCAACATTTTCTAATGTTACACCATTAAGCTGTATCACTGGCATTGGAGAGGGGATGGCTGGTGACTGCTGAAAAAGCACCTTGGTTTTTTCAATGTTCAATGACAAGCCGAGCTTCTCATATGCTTCTGCAAAGGTGTTTAGAGTGGCTTGTAGATCTTCTTCTGAATGCGCACAGACGACGTTGTCATCAGCATACTAGAGGGTTAATAGAGTTGTGCGCAGAACCATCTTTCTTTGGTACATCCATTCTTTCATTACTTTTGTTACCTTAAGGAGTACGTAATGGGAAGGTCCCTCCTGGTATGAAAACCAGCTCCACATGAAAGCAAGCTGGAGCCGATACCGACTCCGCTCCTGCTTTTCATGAGCACATGGCGCTCCATGCCTCCTTGCCTTGGAAAGAGTGTGTGTGTGATGTGCAGGCTCAGAAAGCACGTGTGCCTGCAGCCAAGTTCCTCCTCTAGAGTAAGAAAGTCAGAACTTGCCTCCTTGCTTTGGAAAGAGCACTTGTGTGGTGTGCAGGCCCAGAAAGCATGTGCGCCTACCTGCAGCCAACTGCCTCCCCTAGAGTAAGAAAGTCAGAACTTGTCTTGGAAAGTGTGTGTGTGTGTGCAGGCCCAGAAAGCGAATGCGCCTGCCTGCAGCTGAGCACCTCTCTTCTAGAGTAGAAATAGGTAAGAAGCCTCTTTCTATGTGCCTGCTTGCAGCTGAGCATCTCTCCTCTAGAGAAAAACAGCTTAAGTACCTAAGATGACATGAAGGGGAGCCTGGGAAGCCCCCCCCCCCCATAATGGGCCAATAAAGAATTCTTGTCCAGCTTATCTGTCCGAATGTATCTCCTCCTATGAACCATCTAGGAACTTAAGATCATCTGGGGAGGCCCTGCTCTCGATCCCGCCTGCCTCGCAAGTGCGATTGGCAGAGACGAAGGGCAGGGCCTTCTCAGCGGTGGCCCCCTGGCTATGGAACTCCCTCCCCAGGGATATTAGATTGGCCCCCTCCCTCCTGACTTTTGAGCAAGCTTTTGAGAATGCAGAGGAATAGATAACATGGAACTATGAATGATGAACATGAAATTGAAATGGCAGGGAGAAGGTTTGAGGAAAAGAGCCAAAGAGAGATCCTGAGAACTGAAAAGCACGGCTTTATTCTCGGTTGGCACCATCCGGATATGGACTCTCCTGGTAAGCCAGGAAAGAAGGGTTCAGAACAAAGGAAATCCTTGGTTTATATACCTTTTAAAATCATTATGCATGCATCATACAGACATCACAATGTGCATCACAGAATTCTACTTTTACATTGACTTCAATAGCATATTTTCAAACTCAACACCTTGTCAATCTTCATTAGCATCCCTATCTGAAGAGTTGCTATTAATGAGGACCATCGCCAGAATGTCTACTTGACCTGATAGCAAGAGTCTCCATCCATCCTAAGATAAGGTCTTCCTGAAACCTCTTAATGGCCACCTCATTAGTCTTACGATAAGGTGCCTGGTACTGAGATGGGGCCTCTTGAAATATGCCAGGCCTCTAGACATTCCTTTTCCTAGATACTGGCCTCTCTAATTTTGCAGCTTTTAAGAAGTCAAGTGAAGTGAAGGCCATGCATACATACATATATTTCTCTTATATATTTTCTAACTTCTATTTCTAATAGGGTTACATCAAATATATATTTTCCAATATGTGAATTACATATTTTCATAAAGCCTTCATCAGAATGGCCAGACAATGTTACTGGATAACGTTACTGGATGACATCGATGATTACATGCTTTAACGCAGTGTTTCTCAACCTGGGGGTCGGGACCCCTAAGGGGGTCGCAAGGGGGTGTCAGAGGGGTCACCAAAGGCAATTAGAAAACACAGTATTTTCTGTTGGTCGTGGGGGTTCCGTGTGGGAAGTTTGGCCCAATTCTATAATTGGTGGAGTTCAGAATGCTCTTTGATTATAGGTGAACTATAAATCCCAGCCACTACAACTCCCAAATGTCAAGGTCTATCTTCCCCAAACTGCACCAGTGTCCACATTTGGTCACATTGAGTATCCATGCCAAGTTTGGTCCAGATGCATCAGTGCTCTCTGGATGTAGGTAAACTACAACTCCCAAACTCAAGGTCAATGCCCACCAAACCCTTCCAGTATTTTCTGTTGGTGATGGGAGTTCTGTGTGCCAAGTTTGGTTCAGTTCCATCATTGGTGGAGTTCAGAATGCTCTTTGATATTGTAGGTGAGTTATAAATCCCAGCAACTACATCTCCCAAATGACAAAATCAATCCTCCCCCCAACCCCACCAGTATTCAAATTTGAGCGTATCGAGTATTTGTGGTAAATGAATGAAAATACATTCTGCATATTGGATCTTTACAAGATAATTCATAACAGGAGCAAAATTATAGTTAAGAAGTAGCAATGAAAATAATGTTATGGTTGGGGGTCACCACAACATAAGGAACTGTATTAAGGGGTCACAGCATTAGGAAGGTTGAGAACCACTGCTTTAATGGGTTTTATTTATTTATTATATTGTAATGTTGATTGTTTTTAATGGCACTTTTATGAATGCCTGACATTGAATTGTGCCAATCCGTAACCCGCCTTGAGTCACCGTATGGCTGAGAAAGGTGGGCTATAAATATCGTAAATAAATAAATAAAATAATTGAAAACGGATCTTTTGACACCTCAGAGTAAAAACAGATATCTGCCCTCCCAATTTCAGGAGGCTCCCCAAAAATGGATTAGGGCCTCCACCAAAAGCCAGGACATGAAATGGGTCAAGGTTTAGCCTGAAAGTACAATCCTACTGGATAACAGAGAAAAATTATTCTCATGACACACCCTACACATGGAGAATCAATTGTCCTGTGCCAAGAAATATTAGTATCATAAATTTGATATCTGGGTAACATAAAGCTTTCAGTCTGCCTTCAATTTTCAACTTCCTTTGAAGCAGAATAAGGATCACATCTTTGAAAATGTTATGGGACTTTTTGATTTATACAATCTAGAACAACAATGGGAAACTTCATCTCCACAACGAAAGTACTGCCTGTGCTTTCTTTGTTCAAAATGTTGATTATGAAACCACTATATGAAACCACTTGGCCACGGTAGTCCACGCTCTGGTTACATCCCGTTTAGACTACTGCAACGCTCTCTACGTGGGGTTGCCTTTGAAGACGGCCTGGAAGCTCCAACTGGTCCAACGTGCGTCAGCCATGATACTAACAGGAGCGGGACACAGGGAGCATACAACCCCCCTGCTGTACCAGCTCCACTGGCTGCCGATCTGCTACCGGGCTCAATTCAAGGTGCTGGCATTGGCCTATAAAGCCCTAAACGGTTCCGGCCCAAGATACCTAACTGACCGCCTCTCGACCTATGAGCCCACGAGGACTTTGAGATCTTCCGGGGAGGCTCTGCTCTCGATCCTGCCTGCTTCACAGGCACGGCTGGCGGGGATGAGAGATAGGGCCTTCTCGGTGGTGGCTCCTCGGCTGTGGAACACTCTCCCCGTGGACATCAGACTAGCTCCCTCCCTGCTGATATTCCGCAGGAAATTAACGACCTGGCTGTTTAAGAAGGCGTTTGAACAAGAATTGCAATGATTGGGAATTGACCATAGGAATGAACAACGGAAATTGATACTGGATTGTGGTTTTGGCGATGAGACGACACGGAATGGCTTTTGTAGTAATGATGATGTTTTTGATGAGGATGTTTTCTGATAATGTTGAATTGTGGATTATTTTATACTGTGTCTTATATTTTGCACCTTGTTTTTTGCTATGTTGTACATCGCAGTGAGTCGCCCCTGGGCTGAGAACTGCGGTATATAAGCAAAGTAAATAAATAAATAAATAAATAAATATATGGATTAGATCCAGGCTAGTTTAGCCATGGTATTCCCTGTAGTAACCTACGGATGTGAGAGCTGGACCTTAGGGAAGGCTGAGCGAAGGAAGATTGATGCTTTTGAGCTGTGGTGCTGGAGGAAAGTGCTGAGAGTGCCTTGGACTGCGAGAAGATCCAACCAGTCCATCCTCCAGGAAATAAAGCCCGGCTGCTCACTGGAGGGAAGGATACTAGAGACAAAGTTGAAGTACTTTGGCCACATCATGAGGAGACAGGAAAGCCTAGAGAAGACAATTATGCTGGTGAAAGTGGAAGGCAAAAGGAAGAGGGGCCGACCAAGGGCAAGATGGATGGATGGCATCCTTGAAGTGACTGGACTGACCTTGAAGGAGCTGGGGGTGGTGACGGCCGACAGGGAGCTCTGGCGTGGGCTGGTCCATGAGGTCACGAAGAGTCGGAGGCGACTGAATGAATGAACAACAAAGTTTAGCACACAAACCCACCTGGGCCCAGACTACCTGCAAAATGGCATTTTTTTCCCCAGTCCCACCACCTTTACACACAAGTTGGGCCTTTCCAGAGGATGCTAAAACAAGGCTTTTGTTATCCTTCTATCAGCAAGCAAAGATATTTTCTTTGAAAAAATCCAGAAGGCTTTTAGAACGATTTTACCAAAAGTGCTTTTAAAACTGTGCCGTATATTCATTGTTTTCATTGCACTGCTTTTAACTTTTCATCCTTTTAAACCTTTTTGATATTTGCAACTAGTTTAATTCTTTTTTACTGCTGCCCTTGGTAATCTTTTCAAAAGCTGCCTTGTACTTGCTTTAAATCGCAATCTTGCAAGAGTTCCAGGGAGGTTTGGGGAGAAGGGGATTGGAAAAATGGATTTTTATTTTTATTTTAAAATTGACCTTAAACAAAAGTGGAATCGGGAAGAGAACAAATCAGAACTCAGAAGCTGAAAAACGTTTCTAGAGATCCATTTATTTATTTATCGTATCAGAAGCAAACCGAGGGTACAGTTGTAATGTACTTTGTAAAAAACAAGGTTTAAAAACGTGACATTATACTAAATGTCCTTCGACCAGTAGCTGGCCACTTGGAGTGCCTCTGGTGTTGCTATAAGAAGGTTGCTATAAGTGTATGCATGCCCAGTGTGGAACACATCTCACCATGCTAAAACAGTGGATGTGGCTCTTAATGAGGCATGTCGCATTATCACGGGGAGTCTGTGCTCTACACTACTGGAGAAATTACACTTTTTAGCCGGTATTGCACCACCTGACATCCGCTGGGGAGTAGCAACCAATAGTGAAAGGAACAAGGCAGTGACATCTCCGGCCCACCCCCTATTTGGGTATCAACCAGCACGCCAATTACTTAAATCAAGAAATAGACACTCACTGGAACACCTCAGCAAGCGAGAGTCCAAAAGTGGCAGGCTCAAACCCAGAACCTCAATCAATGGCTGATACAGCCAATAATGAAAGGACCAAGGCAGTGACATCTCCGGCCCATCCCATGTTCAGATATTGGCCAGCACGCCAACACCTTAAATCAAGAAATAGTTTTCTAAGATCTACAGAGTTACTCACAGAAATGCCTCAGCAAGCGAGAGTCCAAAAGTGGCAGGCTAAAACCCAGAACCTCAAGCCATGGCTGATACCAAATGAGAGACTCCCCCCTGGGCACACAGTAAACTGGGCAACTTGGAAGGTGCTGAACAGACTGCGCTCTGGCACCACGAGATGCAGAGCCAACCTTAAGAAATGGGGCCACAAAGTGGAATCCACGACATGCGAGTGTGGAGAAGAGCAAACCACTGACCGCCTGCTGCAATGCAACCTGAGCCCTGCCACATGCACAATGGAGGACCTTCTTGCAGCAACACCAGAGGCACTCCAAGTGGCCAGCTACTGGTCAAAGGACATTTAATAGAATACCAAGCCTGCAAACTTTGTGTTTTGTTTGTTTGTTTGTTTTTAATGCAATACAACTGTTTTGGTTCGCTCCTGACATGATAAATAAATAAAATAAAATAAAAATAAGAATGTACTCCATTGTGCATATGGCAGCACTCAGACTGCATTGTAATAGGTGGTCTGTGATATTTATCTTCTCCATACTCGCATGTTGTAGATTCCACTTTGTGGCACCATTTCTTAAGGTTGGCTCTGCATCTCGTGGTGCCAGAGCTCAGCCTTTTCAGCACCTTCCAAGTTGCCCAGTCTTCTGTGTGGCCAGGAGGGAGTCTCTTTTTTTTTTTTTAATTTTTTTCATTAACCACAAAAGAAATGCTATATACATAAGTAGAGGTGGAACAATATAGTGAAAGAAAAGTAGGAAATAAAGATGTATAAGTCTTAAGAAAAACTACTTCATTCTTTTCTTTAAGCCAGATTCTTTACAGCGATTCAACTTGTTCTTCTCTTTTATTCCTAAACATCTAATAATTTTATTACCTTTATATTCCCTTCATTACAAAAACAATCTCTATAATTCACATAATTACCTTTTTCCCTTTCCCCAGTTGTGCTACCCCTTGTGCTCCCCATCTCCGGAGTTCTTCTTTTCTTTATACTCCCACCAGAACCTCATTTCTTCTGGTGGGGGTTGGTTCCCATCTTCTTATTGTTTCCTCAATAAATATTTTCCATATATTTTCAAAATCACTATCCTTCCTTAGGCCTTTTTTAACCTTTAAATTGCATGTTAATTTGTCATTTATTGCTAATTTCCAAATTTCCTTGTACCATTCTTCTATCTTAATTTCCACCTCTCCTTTCCAATATTTTGCTATTAGTAGCCTTGCAGCCGTTAACAACATTGTTATCAGATTCTTTTCATTTTCCTTCCATTCATCTGTATTGTAAATAGATAACAGTATAGTAGCTGGATTTCTATTAATTTTTTTCTTCATAATACTTTCTATTTCTACTATAACTTTTCCCCAGAAACTCTGTACATATTTGCATTGCCACCACATGTGGATATACGTACCCCTTTCTTGGCAACCCCTCCAACATTTTTCTGAACAACTCTTATCTATATTATGGATCTTTGTCGGGGTCAGGTACCATTTCCATACTATCTTATAGTAGTTTTCTTTTATCCTTTTTTTTTAATTAGAATTTTTTATTAATTTTTATATAGATTACAACGAAAGAGTGAGAACAATAAAGTATAGGAAAGTGAGGAAATAAAGAAAAAAAGGAGAAAAAAGAAGAAACAATATATATATATATATAAAACAAAAAAAATATACTAAAATCCCAAACAACCCCTAAAAAAATAAAATTAAAAAAAATTAAAAAGGGAAAAAAATAAAAAAAATCTACAAAATTACACAAAAAACACACAAAAAAAGAAAAGAAAAAAAAAACGGAAAAAAAACCTGACTTCCATTCCATCTTCTTGGATCATATCTTCTTATTATTCAAAAATATAAAATAAGTTCAAAAAGAAATTGTCTCTCTTGTTTCTTATTTTCCCAAATTGTCCAGATATTCATGGAGATTATCCCAATTCGTTCTTCTTAGTATCATACCTGTATTTTTCTTCAACAAAAAAGTCAATTCATCCATGTCCTTTATTTCTCTGATTTTTTCCACCCATTCCTGTACGGGTGGTGCTGAGTCTTTCTTCCATTCTCTAGCAAAAACAATTCTGGCGGCAGTCGTCATATATGTAAAAAGTTTATCCTCTTGTTCCGTCAGTTGTAGATCTAAATCTGTAAAACCTAACAAATAATACTCCGGTTTTCTTATAAATGTTCTTTTTAAAATCTTTTGTGTCTCTTCATGAATTACCCTCCAAAACTTTACTGCTTCTTTGCAAGTCCACCACATATGGTAGAAGGAGCCAACCTGTTCCAGGCATTTCCAACACTTATCAGAAACTGTTTTATACATTTTAGCCAATTGTTTCGGTGTGGTGTACCATCTGTGGAACATTTTTATCCAATTTTCTTTTAAATCCATTGTGTATGTATATTTTAATTTTTTGTTCCACATCTGTTCCCACTCCCTCATTTGAATTGGTCTTCTTAAATTTTGAGCCCACTTTATCATACAGTTTTTAACCTGTTCTTTTTCAGTCAGCCAGGTAAGTAATATGTTATAAATATTCGATATCACTTTCTTTTCTAATTTTAAAATTTTATCCCATGCTGTTTCCTCCCAAGAGAAGCCAATTAATGTATCTTGATTGTAATATTCTTTAATTTGCATATAATGTAACCAAGTAATATTAGAAATTTTTTGTTTTAATTCCTCATAAGTCTTAACATTGTTTGTATCTTTATTTAACAAATCTTTGTAGGTTGGCCATTTTCTCCATCCTAAAAGTCTTCGCTGATTTGCCTCCATAGGAGAGACCCATAAAGGTGTTTTAGAATAAAGATGTCTTTTATATTTTTGCCATACTCTTAATAGGGATGCTCTCACAAAGTGGTTACCAAAACTATTTTCTTTCTTTTCCCTTTCGTACCATAAATAAGCATGCCATCCTACTCTTAAGTCATTTCCTTCTATATTTAAGAAGTCTTCTTTGTAGTTTTCTTTTATCCTAACTGATAAATTCTTGAGGTGTCTTGCTCTCCATAATTTTTCCCAATTCCTTTCTCCTATTTTTATTCCCAGTTCTTCTTCCCATAGTTCCCTTATTTGTATCCCTTTTCTCTCCCCTTTAATCTCTATTAATATTTTGTATGTAATACTTGTTGTCCCTTTTTGATGCTCATTTTCTTCTTTAGCCAGTTCTTTTAATATTATATTTTCAAATTTCGTTGGTTCTCTTTCCCCTAAGTTCTTTCCTTTCCAATTTTTGAACCATTGGTCCAGTTGGACCCAATGGAGCCATGATATATTTAATTCACCTAGGATTTCCTTAATGGTGCTCTTCTCCTTTATTTGTTCCATCCAACTTCTGATTTTGTCTAATTTCTTCTTTTTCAACTCTTTATTAGGGCTGGGCAACCACGGAAAAATTTGTTTCTAAACTCGATTCGTTTTTTGGGGTTTTTTGCATTTCGATATTTAAAAGAATTCCGAAATTTTTCTTTAAAAAAGTTTGATATTTACGAAATTTTGTAAAATTACGAAACGAATACGAAACAAATACGAAACAAATACGAATCGATTCGTTAATGGCAGACGCAACCGCGCAATACGCTAAAAAACCTCCATATGGGACAGGGGGAACTTCTGAAGCTTCCCTCTCCCTCTGTTGTTGACTGTTGGTGTGATATTTATATTTTTTTTTCACTGATTAAACAAACAACAGCTATAAAACTTGCCCCAGACATGCGGAAATAATAACGAAACGATTTCGAAACGAATACAAAACGAATACGAAGCAATTACGAAATGAATTGAAAAATTCGTTTCGTTTTTTAGATGCTCCTGAATGGTTTGTTATCGCTTCGTAACAAAAAAAATGAATTTTTAACGAATTACGAAATTACGAAACGAAACCGCCCAGCCCTACTCTTTATCTATCACATTTTTTAGATTTTTAGGAAACTTCCCCTCCATTATAACTGGCATTATTTTTGAATTCCCTTTAATTAGGTTTTTCTTATATTTGTTCCATATTGTTAGTATATTTTCCAATGATACATTTCCCATTTGATTAATTTCCTTTTTTGAGTATTCTTTAAAAAATATATTTTCTAATCTCATTTCTATATCTTTATTATTTATTTCCATCCAGTCTGTGTCAGCTTTATTTAGCATCCCTTCCACCACATGTCTCAATTGGTTCGCCTCATAATAAGTTTTGATTTTGGGTAGTCCTAGTCCTCCTTCTTTCTGTAGTTTGTACCAGTGGCATTTATTTATTCTATTCTTTTTCCCATTGTTGCAAAATTTATTTGCTAATTGCTGCCATTTATTCAATTCAATTTCTGAAATTTTGAGGGGTATCATTCTAAATATGAAGTTTATTTTGGGTAGGATTTTCATTTTAAATAAGGCTATTCTGCCAAACCAAGATAGGTGTGCATTATTATATTCAACTAATCTTTTCTCTGTTTCTTTCCTTAATACCGCTAAATTTTTCCTTTCCATCTCACAGATTCTTAGTTACTACTACCCCTAGGTATTTTATATCTTCTTTTAGAGTTATTTTTATCTCCCTGACTTTTGAAATCTTCCTCTTCTTGTTTTGTATAGTTAAATAAAATCATTTCTGATTTTCTCCCATTTATTTTCAGCCCTGTTATTTCTCCAAATTTCGTTATATGTTCTCCTATTATCTTCATTTTATCTGTTATGCCTTTTAAAGTCAAAATTGTGTCATCGACAAACAGGCAATTTTATCTGTTTCTTGTCCTATCACTATTAATTTATCATCATTCCTGATTACATTTGCTAATATTTCTATTATGGTTGCAAATAGTATTGGTGACATAGGACATCCTTGCCTAGTCCCTCTCGTTACTTTTATTCTATCGGGGGAGTCTCTCATTTGGTATCAGCCATGGCTTGAGGTTCTGGGTTTGAGCCTGCCACTTTTGGACTCTCGCTTGCTGAGGCATTTCTGTGAGTAACTCTGTAGATCTTAGAAAACTATTTCTTGATTTAAGGTGTTGGCATGCTGGCTAATATCTGAACAGAGGATGGGCCGGAGATGTCACTGCCTTGGTCTTTTCATTATTGGCTGCCAGCAAATGCCAGGTGGTGCAATACCAGCTAAACAGTATAATTTCTCCAGTGGTGTAGTGCATAGACATCCTGTGATACTGCAGCATGTCTCATTCAGAGCCACATCCACTGTTTTAGTGTGGTGAGATGTGTTCCACACTGGGCATGCGTACTCAGCAGCAGAGTAGTAATGCTCTAGGGCAGATGTCATCACTGTATCTGGTTGTGATCCCCAGATTGTGCCAGTCAGTTTTTGCATGATATTGTTTCTAGCAACCACTTTTTGCTTGATATTCAAGCAGTGCTACTTGTAGATCAGAGAACGATCCAGGGTAACTCCCAGGTATTCGGGTGTGCTGCAATGCTCCAGTGGGATTCCTTCCCAAATAATCCCCAGAGCTCGAGATGCTTGTCTTAAGATAAACAGTAGGCTTGGGCGAGCCAGTTCGTTAATTTCGTAATTTGTTATTAATTCGTATTTAAATGAGCTTACGATCCAATATCGAGCCATGCAGGAATAGTGTGAGGAGTAATTAAGAATCGAAACAATTTTTCCAATTTTCATAATTATTTTCGTAATTTCGTAATTATATTTTATAATATACAATTATAATATAATATATAATATAATAATATAATATAATAATATTATATTAGATTAGATTAGATTATTATAATACTATTTTATTATAGTATTGTATATTATATTATTATATTATATTATAATTGTATATTATAATATAATATATGTAATATATTATAATATAATGTAATATATATAATATAATATATTATAATATAATATAATATACAACAATATAATATAATCATATTAATATAATATAATATAATATAGAATCATAGAATCATAGAATCAAAGAGTTGGAAGAGACCTCATGGGCCATCCAGTCCAACCCCCTGCCAAGAAGCAGGAATATTGCATTCAAATCACCCCTGACAAATGGCCATCCAGCCTCTGCTTAAAAGCTTCCAAAGAAGGAGCCTCCACCACACTCCGGGGCAGAGAGTTCCACTGCTGAACGGCTCTCACAGTCAGGAAGTTCTTCCTCATGTATAATATAATATAATATAATATAATATAATATAATATAATATAATATAATATAATATAATATAATATAGTTGTTGTTTGTTTTATCACACCAACAGTCAACAACAGAGGGAGAGAGAAGCTTCAGAAGTTCCCCCTGTCCCGTTTGGAGGTTTTTTTTAGCATATTGCACAATCGCGTCCGCCATTAACAAATCGATTAGTAATTTTATGAAATTTCGTATATTTCGAAATTTTTTAAAGTAAAATTTCGGAATTCTTTAAAAAAAACGAAACGCAAGGGCCCCCTAAAAACGAAACAAGTTTAGAACCAAATTTTTCTGTGGTTACCCAAGCCTAATAAACAGAGTTTTCATCTAGAGATCCATAGTCCAAGGGCAAAGAAAATTGAGCTAAAAGCAAGAATGATGGGAAACTGCACTGTCAATGGAGGATGAGAAACAGAAAGACAACCCTTTATTTTTTAGTCTTACATAGAAAAACAATCAAGGCAAGAGTTCAACAAGTATATTTCCCAAGATTTTCATTATCTACTTGCTCTAACATCTCTATTTTTGTTAATGTGTGTGTGTGTGTTTCGCCCACCATAAAAACACAACAATAGCAGTTGAAGTGTTGCTTTCGAAATAATATTGAGTCAAAGCAAAAGCTGCTGTTGGTTTTACCTTGACTCAATGCCTTGGATTTCACCCCATGCTTTGCCGCACTCTTTGGTAAGCGAAATGCCAGAGTGAGTGGGTATATCATTCAGTGGGCAAGTAAACAAGTTATTTCTGTAAAGATTGCTGGAGAGGGTTACGCGTAGGATAGTTTTGCTTTTCTCCTCTCCATTTTGTGATTCAGGTTTCCTTCCTGTGTCAATGCAGTTCTCTCCAAGAGAAAGTATGGCGTCTATGGATGAGTCATTTCTTTTGGCTTGTCTCCTTCTGACTACGAGACATAGTTCAGTGAGTCATTTGGGAACATAAGGAAGGCGCTCTCATGTGGGCAAATAATAGCTGCACTCTAAAACAAACCCTTTGCAAGTGTAAGTGTGCCTCCAGATTTGATTCTGGAAAGACAGCAAGTGTGTGTCAACCACCCACAGTCTAGGCGATATTCAGCAAACAATTACCTGGATCCCATTTCTGAACTAAAATATTTATTTATTTATTTTGGTTGCTTCTACCCCGCCCTTCTCACCCCGGAGGGGACTCAGGGCGGCTTACAAAAGCAAGGCACAATTCGATGCCCGCATCACATAACAGCAATAAGACAAATAACATCAGTTAACAGAAAACAGCAATTCTAGCAATAACATCAATTAACAGAAAACAATCATTATTGGAAGGCAAAAACAACCATAAAACCAATAAAAGCAATAAAAGCAATACAAACCATTTCTCCTCATTGACGGTCAGCGTTTCGCAATCTCATAGTTCAAATTCCAATTCCACAATTGTCAGTCTTTTCAGTCCTTTCCATCTGGTTGACCATATCTGGTTGTCAGATTGCCCAAAGGCCTGGTCCCACAACCACGTCTTTACCTTCCTCCTGAAGAAGAGATGTTGATGCCCTAATTTCCCCTGGGAGTGAGTTCCAAAGGTGAGGGGCCACCACTGAGAAGGCCCTGCTCCTCATCCCCATCAGCCTCACTTGTGAGCAGGGCCTCCCCAGATGATCTCAAATTCCAGGGTGGGACATAGAGGGAGATACACTGGACAGATACACTGGACCAGAACCGTAAAGGGTTTTGTAGGTCAAAACCAGCACCTTGAATTGTGCTCGGAACTGAACCGTCAGCCAGTGGAGCTGACACAACAGGGGGGTGGTGTGCTCCCTGTATGTCGCTCCGGTGAGCAATCTGGCTGCCGCTCGCTGGAGCAGTTGAAGTTTCCGAACAGTCTTCAAGGGCAACCCCACATAGTCTATTCGGGATGTAACAAGAGCGTGGACCACTGTGGCCAGATCAGACTTCCCAAGGTACGGGCGCAACTGATGCACAAGTTTTAGACCCATAGTACTTAGGTGATCCCTCATAGCCCAAGGATGATGGTCCTCCAAGTGTAGTGTCTTGGCAGTATGTCTGTAGGTGGCACCTATTCTTGACCCACATGTTCTCCCGCAGTGAGGACATAGGTTTCCAGGTAGAAGGCGATCCTAGTCAGGGTTGGCTTGATGCACCTTCCTCTTGGCATGTTTCTCCCTTTCATCCTCTATTCGTGCTTCTTCGAATTCTGTAGCACTGCTGGTCACAGCTGACCTCCAGCTAGAGCACACAGGGACCAGGGTTTCCCTGTTCTCAGTGTATATGCCACAGTTTTTAAGGTTGGCTTTAAGCCCATATTTAAATTGCTTGACCCCATAGATTCAATTGTTGAATGATGAGTCAACACATAAATAAATTCCATTGATTCCATGAAAATACAGTCAGACCCTAGCATTTGTGGCTTGACTTTTGCTGATTTAATTCTCTGTTATATTGGTATTAAATTTAATACTACTAATAATATGATATTATAAATTCACTAGCTGTCCCCTGCCACGCGTTGCTGTGGCCCAGTCTGTAATGAGAAAGTGTTGGTTTCTAATATATGTAATTTCTTTTTGTTTGTGGATAAACAGTATTTCTTGTTGTTTCTTTGTCAGTGTTGATGGGGAGAGTGTCTGGTTTGCCCATCCTGGAACATGCAAGATATCATTGTTCTTCTTTAAGGGTCCCTTTCAAATCTATGATACTATATATGTGTGTGTGTGAATCATATCTATCTATCTATATGGCTGGATGGCTCTTTGTCAGGAAGGCTTTGATTACGTTTTCTTGCCCTGATGAAGGGAGTTGGATTGGATGACATTAAGTATTTTCTGTTGGTCATGGGGGTTCAGTGTGGTTCAGTGTGGGAAGTTTGCCCTGATTCTGTCGTTTGTGGGGTTCAGAATGCTCTTGAGTCCACAGAGAGCACTGTGGACTCAAGCAATGATGGATCTGGACCAAACTTGGCACAAGAACGCAATACGCCCAAATATGAACACAGATGGAGTTTGGGGAAAATAGACCTTGACATTTGGGAGTTGGAGTCACTGGGATTCACTGTCACCTACAATCAAAGAGCATTCTGAACCCCACGAATGACAAACTTCCCACACAGAACCCCCATGACCAACAGAAAATACTTAAGGCCATCCAATCCAATTCCCTTCATCAGGGCAAGAAAATGTAATCAAAGTCCTCCTGGCAGAAATTGAGATAGATAGATAGATAGATAGATGATAGATAGATAGATAGATAGATAGATAGATAGATAGATAGATAGATAGATTAATAGATAGATATGATTCACACAGAGATATAGTATCCTAGATTTGAAAGGGACCCTTAAAGAAGGACTATGATACGTTGCATGTTCCAGGATGGGCAAACCAGACACTCTCCACATCAACATTGACAAAGAAACAGCAAGAAATACTGTTTACCCACAAGCGTAAAGAAATTACATATATTAGAAACCAACACTTTCTCATTACTTTATTTTCCGGATCAACAGACTGGGCCACAGCAACGCGTGGCAGGGGACAACTAGTATATATATACTCGATAAAATAGTAAAGAGTAGAGACATCAGACTGGCAACAAAGATCCGCCTAGTCAAAGCCATGGTATTCCCTGTAGTCACCTACGGATGTGAGAGCTGGACCTTGGGAAGGCTGAGCGAAGGAAGATCGATGCTTTTGAGCTGTGGTGCTGGAGGAAAGTTCTGAGAGTGCCTTGGACTGCGAGAAGATCCAACCAGTCCATCCTCCAGGAAATAAAGCCCGACTGCTCACTGGAAGGAAGGATACTAGAGACAAAGTTGAAGTACTTTGGCCACATCATGAGGAGACAGCAAAGCCTAGAGAAGACAATTATGCTGGGGAAAGTGGAAGGCAAAAGGAAGAGGGGCCGACCTAGGGCAAGATGGATGGATGGCATCCTTGAAGTGACTGGACTGACCTTGAAGGAGCTGGGGGTGGTGACGGCCAACAGGGAGCTCTGGCATGGGCTGGTCCATGAGGTCACGAAGAGTCGGAGACGACTGAACGAATGAACAACAACAACAAAGTCACTCTGAGTCCCCTTCGGGGTGAGAATGGCAGCATATAAATGTCGTAAATAAATAAATAATAATAAATAATTGTGGATTAAAATAGTCTCTCTAGGATGTTTTAGATACTGATTTAGGAAGTTGATTATAGAGTCATGCTGAAGGAGCTAGTTTCCTAGAGAGATGTCTTCTCAGGTAAAAATAATAGTTTTTTTCAAAAAAAAAAAATCTGTGGTTTTCCTATATTCATTGGAGTCCTGTTCCCTAAACCCCAGTGAATGTACACTAGCTGGGTTTAGCAATAGAGTTCCCACTCATATCCATTTATAATTCTGTTTGCACAATACAGAGTGGACGTCCATGCTTCTCTCTCATCTTTTCAGGTTTTAAATGAAATCATTTGCTCAATTCCTTATGGAATGTAACAACTCATTTGTGCTAATTTATGGAGACCATGAGATCAATTTGCAGAGGAAAGCAATGACAGCACTCCAATCTTCTTGCCACGAAGAAAACTCCATCCACCTCTGATGTCAGCAGGAGTTCCCAACCAATGAAAGCTCGGATCCTGGCTCAGCCATTCCTGAGCCAAACAAAGGAGGGAGCGGGTCTTTTCAATGGCTGTCAAGGGGGATAAAATGTCTGATTCCTTTGGAGTGCAGACTCTTTATCAGACATCCTTTTGGGCCTGAAAAGAAATTAAACCTTTGTCATTGCCTTCAAACCTAGTCTACACTTCTTCTGGCTGCCAAGGTAGCACGGTGTGCCAGGCAATTGATCCACTCTGTTCCTTAAGCGGCTAGCTGATTTCAGCTACACTTGCATAGTCACAATCACAGTAATATTGCAAACATTGCAAAAGCACCTCAATATAGCTTTATCAGGTGGTAGCTGCTGCAAGCATAAGAAGTCTATTTTTTATTGTTACAATACAGAAGATTGATGTTTGCAGTCCACTTTTGCCAGCAGTCTCTGGTATTAGGTAGAAATGAGACAGGAATGGTTCAATATACTCAAACTTGGTTTTGAAGTCGAACATGACTCCCCCCCCCCCCCCCTCATAAGAGATAGTAACTTATAGTTTTGCTAAGGGCAAGGACGCCAGACTGGATAATAAGGGTTAAGCCTTGGTCAGTTTGGTGTGTATCATTTAATCAAGGCTTTATGCTCTATTTTCATGTTTACAGCAGAAAGTAACCAATCTTCCGGGGAGGCCCTGCTCTCGATCCCGCCTGCTTCTCAAGCACGGCTGGAGGGGACGAGAGATAGGGCCTTCTCGGTGGTGGCTCCTCGGCTGTGGAACGCCCTTCCCATGGACATTAGACTAGCACCATCTCTAATGGTATTCCGCAAAAAAGTGAAGACCTGGCTGTTTGAGCAGGCGTTCGAATGATTAGTGCAATGGTTGGTTAATGAACATAGGAATGGAACAATGGATGACGAATTTGGATCATGTTTTCTGATGATGAGACGATAGTGAATGGTTATTGTAGTAATTGTTTATTAATTGCGTAATGTGTTAGGTAGTTAACTGTTTTTATATTGTAGCGTTGAATTTTTGCTGTTCTTATTTGTTGTAAACCGCTGTGAGTTGCCTTCGGGCTGAGAACAGCGGTATATAAGCAGAGAAAATAAATAAATAAATAAATTTATTACTGAAAATCATGCCACAAAAGTATTTGAATTTTCCCATCTGAGGCACACCTGGGCTCCTGATGGTCCCCCATCTCACAAACAAGGGACTCTCTTTCCCCCTCATGGATATTTCCCTTTATGGACCTTCCTATGAATAATATGAGCTATGGACACTGGGGAAGGTAGTTGGGTTTACTCTCTGTATTATGATTTCTATATTTTCATATTTTCTCCTGTATTTCTATATTTCCCCTCATGTTTTCTGACCTTGCCCTGAACCCTTTACCCCCTTCCCCTCTCCTTGGGGGAAATCTACAAGGAAGCTGCCCTGCCTCTGGAAAAGCAATCAGCGATCATGAAAAGACCCTTATCTTTGGACATTCTTTGCATGGACAGTAGTAAAGGAAATCCTTTTGTCTTCGGAGTTGGGCCACCATTAGGATTTCTGTTTGGCAGACTTTTTAACCATATAACAATGGGGAGAATAAGATCTTAGAAAAGTCCTCTTTTTCTCCAAGCCGTTTTTCTTTCAAACTTCTCCACAAAGAACTTCCACCCAAAGAACTTTGTGTCATATCTGATGGCGACAGGAAAACTCGGATTTCTTTAACATATGTTTATTGCCTTCACTGATGAACACAATAGAATGGCTTGGCTGGCAGACCCCCCACCCGGATCTCGCTAAGCCTCAGGGACAATTTTGTCATAATCCAATCCAGAATGCATTGTCTCCCTTCATCCCGCCTCCCTCCCTTCTGATTCGCTGGAGCGTCAAGGCAGCAGGAGCCACCTGATAGGCTCTGGTGCCCCGCGAAAGCCCTTTGATTGGCCCTGATGCATGCGGGACGGCCAAGCCTCCTCCCAGCTGTTTGCGTATCAGCCAATCCCCTTCGAGCTGGGGGGGAGTGGGAATTTTGAAACTCACAACTCTGTATTTTCTATAAAAATTGCCTTTACTTCTGTAACCACATGCTCTCCTTGGCGAATGATTGCCGCTCTGCATCCTTTTCAGCTGAATCGCTAATAAACCTCGTGGCACTTCCTTCAACTTGGTGAGACCTTTTATTGGGAAAAATCAGGGATTGGGTGCTTCTCTGTCTCGCCAGGGAAAAAGAACTCTTTGATGAGCCTAATTGGTCTCTGCCTCCTGGCAAAGACCCCTAAATTCCTGCTCTATAACAGTTTCATCCACAAATTTACTCTAAATATTGTCTATAAAATTACCTCCAGACAATGTGGGAAAGGTCTGTACAAACCACTAATGAATTTTATTATTTATTTATTTGCAGTATTTGTATACTGCTTTTCTCACCCCAAGGGGGACTCAAAGCGGTTTACACATAAGTAATGGCAAAAATTCAATGCCAATACAAACAATTACAATTATACATTACAATTAGACATAAATCAAATTAAAAATACATCCATGAGCAATAAAACAATCATTAAAACAATAAAACAGTCTCGTCCGTCGAATCGCCGTTCCAGTCATTGTCTTTCCGAAATGCTGCATACATTTACTTCTACTGCCTGAAGGCCTGGTCCCAAAACCATGAATTTTTTTTCTAAAAGCCAGGAGGGAGGGAGCAGATCTTACCTCATTTGGGAGTGTGTTCCATAGGCAGGGAGCCACAGCCGAGAAAGCCCTGTCTCTCTTCCCCACCAGGCACATCTGTGCTGTTGATGGGAGTGAGAGCAGGGCCTCCCCGGATGATCTTAGATTACGAGGTGGGACGAAGGGGTGGATGCGTTCGGACAAGTAAGCTGGGCCACAACCGTATAGAGCTTTATAGGTCAAAACCAGCACTTTGAATTGGGCTTGGAGATGGACCGGCAGCCAGTGAAGCTGGCATAGCAGGGGGGTGGTATGCTCCCTGTAGGCATAGTAGGGGGATGGTATGTTCCTTGTAGCAGGGGGATGGTATGCTCCCTGTATACATGTATCCCCGTATTTTGTGTTTAAAGTTGAGTTCCATCCTCAAGATACCAACATATGTACATGATTCAAGGTGCAAAAACTTTACGAATATTGTCTATAAAATTATCTATTGTGTAATTATGTGTACAGGGTGTATATGAAACATAAGTGACTTTTGTGTTTAGACTTGAGTGCCATCTACTAACTACTAACAGGAGCGGGGTACAGGGAGCATACTACTCCTCTGTTGCATCAGCTCCACTGGCTGCCAATCAGCTTCCAAGCACAATTCAAAGTGCTGGTGTTGACCTATAAATCCCTAAACGACTCCGGCCCAATTTACCTGTCCGAACGGATTCTCCCCTATGAACCATCAAGGTTATTAAGATCTTCTGGAGGGGCCCTGCTCTCGGTCCCTCCTCTTTCACAATCGCGATTGGTGGGAACGAGGGACAGGGCCTTCTCGGTGGTGGCTCCTCGTCTCTGGAACTCCCTCCCAATGGAGATTAGATCTGCCCCTTCCCTCCTGACTTTTAGAAAGCGGGTAAAAACATGGCTTTGGAATACTGCATTCGCAGAATGATGACTGAGTCAATAACTGCTGACCACACGGGCGGATGGCGATGAATTTATGATTTATTCTGATGAACTGACCTTTTGTAAGTTGTATAATTGTATTTTAATGTATTTTTGTACTATTGTATTATGATGTTTAGTGGTTTATCTTATTGTATTTTAACCCTCTGCTGTTAGCCAGCCTGAGTCCCTCTTCGGAGATTGAGAAGACCGGGTTATAAAAGCTCGAAATATATAAATAAATAAATCTCCAATAAGGTTGTGCTTTCATGTAGAATTGGTATTTGTTTCTGCTTGTTTGAACCCAAGGCCCTCAGTTCCTGTTTTCACTTGCCTCCCAAAACTGGGTGCGTTTCCGAATGAATGTTTTTGCTCTGTGTACAAAAACATGAACATGTTTAGTCCATTGGCAGCAACAAGGTTAAGAAAGCACCCATTATTTATTTATTTATTTATTTCCCACACTTTTATCCCGTCCTTTTTCAGCCTGAAGGCGACTCAGAGCGGTGTACAAACTGGCAGCAATTAGATGCCGAACACACATAAATACATCATTTAAAACAGGTTAAATCACATAATAAAATTCATATAAAAACAATTTAAAACTGTAAAAATCAATGACATTATGGAACGGGAGACTTCCCAAAGGCTTTCCTTCCATATCATAGAATCATAGAATCATAGAATCAAAGAGTTGGAAGAGACCTCATGGGCCATCCAGTCCAACCCCCTGCCAAGAAGCAGGAATATTGCATTCAAATCACCCCTGACAGATGGCCATCCAGCCTCTGTTTAAAAGCTTCCAAAGAAGGAGCCTCCACCACACTCCAGGGTAGAGAGTTCCACTGCTGAACAGCTCTCACAGTCAGGAAGTTCTTCCTCATGTTCAGATGGAATCTCCTCTCTTGTAGTTTGAAGCTATTGTTCCGCGTCCTAGTCTCCAAGGAAGCAGAAAACAAGCTAGCTCCCTCCTCCCTGTGGCTTCCTCTCACATATTTATACATGGCTATCATATCTCCTCTCAGCCTTCATTAAGACTTGGATTTGAAAAAGCATCAGAGTTACCACTCTTTCTGGTTCTTTTCCCTTTGTAGAGGAGGAGACCAAATTTAACTCTTAAAGCTGTTTTATAGGGCTGGGCGGTTTCGTTCGTTAATTTCATAATTCGTTATTAATTCGTTATTTTTTTTTTATATAATGAAGCGATATTGAACCATTCAGGAGCAACTAAAAAACGAAACGAATTTTTCCAATTCGTTTCGTAATTGTTTCGAAATTGTTTCGTAATTGTTTCGTTATTATTTCGTTATTATTTCCGTATGTCTGGTGCAAGTTTTATAGTCGTTGTTTGTTTTATCAGAGATAAAAAAATAATTATCACACCAACAGTCAACAACAGAGGGAGAGGGAAGCTTCAGAAGTTCCCCCTGTCCCATTTGGAGGGTTTTTTAGCGTATTGCGCAATTGCGTCCGCCATTAACGAATCGATTCGTTATTGTTTCGAAATTGTTTCGTAATTTCCGAAATTTCGTAAATATCGAACTTTTTAAAAGAAAAAATTCGGAATTCTTTTAAATAACGAAACGCAAAAAACCCCCTAAAAACGAATCGAATTTAGAAACAAATTTTTCCGTGGTTGGACAGCCCTACTGTTTTACTCTCGAGAAGAGGTGAATGTGGCTTGGCTTTGAGGCTCCTGTCTGTCTCCCCAAGAGAGAGGCCGAGGGAGGGAGGGAAGGAAGAAGAAGAACTTTATTTTTCTACCCTGCCTCCATCTCCTCAAAGGGACTCTCAAGGCGGCTTACATGGGGCCAAGCCCAAAGCAACATACAATTAAAAAGAGAACAATAACATATTAAAATAGCATAAAAACAGCATAACAATAATAAACAAGCATCATAAGCAACAACAGACTCATTTGGGGGGGGGAGGGGGCCAATATGTGAGACTAGTTAAAGGATAGGCTGGCCAATAAAGTGGATAGAATGTATAGTAGCATAGCAATAGAGCAATTAAACAGGATCATTTCAGCTTAACTATTATTATTTCGCATCAAAAGCATTGCATAAATTAGTATAAAACCGATAAAAATAGAAGGAGCACAGGAGGCTAAAAATCTTTTGACCAAAAACGGGCAACAGCAATGGCATTGTCTGTAGCCTCCAACAATTCTTCCTCTGTACATGAGGCAGGGCATAGTGGACAAGCATACAGATGTGGAGTTGTCTGTTCTGCTCCACACTCGCACAAGGTGGAGGATTCTTTTAGGTAGCGCCATTTTGCCAGGTTGTCTTTTGATCTGCCCACTCCTCTTCTGAGTCTGTTCAGGGACTTTCAAGTTGCCCATTCTTGGTTTGGAGGAAGACCCTCGTGGGGAGCCATCCAATTGGGGTTTCCTGGTCTAGCTGCCCAGAGGGATACCCTTGCTGTTGCTGGGGGGACACCAAGAGGAGTGGTAGTTCTCATGAAGCTTTTCCTTGATTTGAGTCTACTGGGAGGAGGCTGGTAGCCATGTAGTGGGTGGTTTCACAGTGTTTGGTAGCCATGTAGTGGGTGGTTTCACACCTTTTTATTCTCACATTTAGCAGCAACGTCCCATCACACATCTAGCTAGCTTGTAGAGTTTATCAACAGGTGTAAGTTTAAGACATCCTGTGATTATTCTGCATGTTTCATTCAATGCTGTATTCACCTGCTTTGCATGGGCAGACCTATGCCAAACAGGGCAGGCATACTCGTCAGTTGAGTAAGACAAGGCTAGGGCTGATGTTCTTACTAATTTTGGGCCTGCACCTCATGTGCTGCCAGTAAGTTTCTGCAGGATGTTATTGCGTGCAGCTACTTTGTGCTTGGTGTTCAAGCAGTGTTTCCTATATGCTAGTTTCGATCTAAGATGACACCGAGATATTTAGGATGGAAACAATCAAGCTCTTGACCTTCCCAGGTGACTTTCAATTTCCTGTTGGCTTCACGGTTGCGTAGGTAGAAAGCACACACTTGTGTCTTAGCAGGGTTAGGTTTAAGTTTCAGCTTAACTTAAAAGTGTAGTAATCAAATATAGTAATTTAGATTCAGTTCATGGAAAGTTCCTTGGCCCTTGGCTGCATGTGCTTTGACTTGGTCCCCCTTCCTTCCGCCAATGTGAGCTGGAAGACGGGCTGTTGCTGATGCTAAAGTTTTCCATGTTGGTGGTGGAGGAAGCGGTGGCCAGACCTGAGAGGGTTAAAGATACCCCTCTTTCCGGGATTGTTTGTTTGGTCTTATAGAATCATAGAATCAAAGAGTTGGAAGAGACCTCATGGGCCATCCAGTCCAACCCCCTGCCAAGACCACACCTGGAATATTGTGTCCAATTCTGGGCACCACAATTCAAGAGAGATATTGACAAGCTGGAATGTGTCCAGAGGAGGGCGACTAAAATGATCAAGGGTCTGGATTACAAGCCCTATGAGGAGCGGCTTAAGGAGCTGGGCAAGTTTAGCCTGAAGAAGAGAAGGCTGAGAGGAGATATGATAGCCATGTATAAATATGTGAGAGAAAGCCACAGGGAGGAGGGAGCAAGCTTGTTTTCTGCTTCCTTGGAGACAGGGACGCGGAACAATGGCTTCAAACTACAAGAGAGGAGATTCCATCTGAACATGAGGAAGAACTTCTTGACTGTGAGAGCCGTTCAGCAGTGGAACTCTGCCCCGGAGTGTGGTGGAGGCTCCTTCTTTGGAAGTTTTTAAACAGAGGCTGGATAGCCATCTGTCAGGGGTGCTTTGAATGCAATATTCCTGCTTCTTGGCAGGGGGTTAGACTGGATGGCCCATGAGGTCTCTTCCAACTCTTTGATTCTATGATTCTACAGGTATTTCAAAATCCAAAACTCTTCTGGTCCCAAGCATTTAACATAAGAGATACACAGCCTGTTGTTTGCAAGAAGGATGCTACAGATGCTGTCCTTTTCCCCATCTTCTATACTACTAGTTTTCTTAATTGAGTTCCCCAATGAGCCTTATTAATAAGGAACTGAAGCCCAACCCAAGGCCATTCTGGAGCCTTCAAGGGAAACAAAGAATCAGGAGAAAATCAACTCGGCCTCAAGTCAAGGGCTGGGTTTTCTGATCTTCCCTGAAGCTCTGGCTGCACACTGGACGCACAAAAGAATCTCTATTGCCTTGGCAACAAAAATTCCTCAATGCGACAGAGTCAAGGAAAAAAAAATCCCCTTCATCAGACCCCTGCAGCTAAGGGAATAAGCTTGAAAGATGTCATCCAAGATGCTTTTCTTCTTATTTACATTTGTTAAAAGAAAGAGAGGCCGAGGGGGAAAGAGGGAGGATGAGCCATCCATCCTCTCCAAATGAGACCAAAAGGGAAAAAAAAGGACCGATGTGAATTTCAGACATGTCCTTCTCATTTCCCTCCCATATGTTTTGAGGTATTAAAAGCAGCAGGGGTCATTATGAGCAACTCACTTCATAGACTTTCTTGGGCAGTAGAGAATTTTCATACAGCGAGAGATAGAAATTGCTCCTGGATGGCGATACGTTTCCTTGGTCACAGGTGGTAACATCTTGCAGCTCATGGGTTAGCACGTCGTTGAGCCTGCTTTGAGTTAAAATCAGATTTTCCCTTTTTAAAAACTAGCTCAAAAACGATCTTCAAAATAGATCTAGCACCATGGAAATCCCCTCTAAAGTTTTGACTAAAAACCAGAGCAGCTTCATTCTGCCACTATTAGTTAAATGGCTAGATCAGACACATATTAAACCATATTCCTTTGAAACAAGGGTTCCATGACCTTCAGATCAAAAGCTAGTTGAATCTTAAAGTTAGAAAAGACCACAAGGACTACTTAATCCAATACCCTGCCATGCAGAAATAAAGAACAAAATCACCCTAGAAAGACGTCCATTCAACTTCTGGTTTAATACTTCCACAGAAGTAGAATCCACTATCCTCTGAGGCAGTATATTCTTCTATTGCAGTGATTCTCAGCCTTTCTAATGCAGTGACTCCTTAATACAGTTCCTCATGTTGTGATGACCCCCAACCATTAAATTATTTTCATTGCTACTTCCTAACTGTAATTCTGCTACTGTTATGAATATGGCTCCGGTCCAGTGTACCTGTCCGAACGTATCTCCTTCTATGTCCCACCTCGGAGTTTAAGATCTTCTGGGGAGGCCCTGCTCTCGGCCCCGCCTCTATCACAAGTGAGGCTGGTGGGGACGAGGGACAACTCCCAAATGACAAAATCAACATGACAAGGTGAGAAAGGATAGGTAATTTGAGGGGGGGGGGGGGACGTGCGTGCAGACATCCTGGATCTCTAGTAAAGTGCATTGCGAAGCATATTGCCTGGAGTTTCCTTATTCTGGGAAGGCACACTGGAACAACCATGTTTTCAAACTCCTCCTAAAAACTGCCAAGGTTGGGGCATGCCTGATGTCCTTGGGGAGAGAGTTCCAGAGTCGGGGGCCACCACCGAGAAGGCCCTGTCCTTCGTCCCGACCAATCACGCTTGCGATGCAGGTGGGATCGTGAGCAAGGCCTCTCTGGATGATCGAAGGAATCGCGTGGGTTCGTACACAGAAATGCGGTCACACAGGTAGGCGGGTCCCAAACCATTCAGGGCTTTGTAGGTAAGAACCTGCACCTTGAATTGGGACCAGAAAATGAACAACAGCCAATGGAGCACCTTAAACAGTGGGGTTGACCGCTCCCTGTAAGTCGCTCCAGATAGTAACCTGGCTGCCGCCCGTTGTACCAATTGTAATTTCCGAGCCGTCTTCAAGGGCAGCCCCATGTAGAGTGCATTACAGTAATCCAATCTGGAGGTGACTAAGGCATGGACCATCCTGGCCAGATCCGACTTCACAAGGTACAGTCGCAGCTGGCGCACGAGTCTTAATTGTGTGAAGGCCCTCCCAGCCACCACCGACGCATGGGCTTCAAGCGTCAGCAATGAGTCCAGGAGGATGCCCAAGCTGCAGACCTGTGACTGCAGGGAGAGTGCAACCCCGTCCGGCACAAGTTGATGACACCCTAAACCCCAATCCGGCTTGCGATCGACCAGGAGGACCTCTGTCTTGGAACATTTTCAACCAATTTTCTTTTAAGTCTTATTCGTATACTTTAATTTTTTATTCCAAATAAATTTCTTGAGTGGAGAGGAGTTACTGGAACTAAGTTTTGAACTATTTTAAGAGTAACCATACACTTCTATGCAATATTGCAACCGCTAAGCTAGTGCTTGTATTGTCAAAGTTCTCTCAAATAAACAACATTGTTCTTTGTTCACAACAAGTGTCTCAAGTGTGCCTCTGTGTGAGAAGTTCCAAAGCAGTTTACTGAAGAAAACAGAGTTAAACAGTGGCAGCATTTGTTTAAAAAGAAATCTCTGTAGTTTTACCTCAGAGTACAGAGCCCTGAGTGTGAATCCAGCACATTCTAGCCTAATCAAACTTCAAGCCAAAAGCTACACATCTCTTTTAAGTGTGGTGGTAGCCAGTGTTCATTTAAAAAAGTTTTCTAGCCAGAAGATCATTCTAGCATTTTCAGTTTTTGATTTTACTTTTAATAATCCAATCCTATTACAATTGGTTGCAAGTGTTGGGATTTGTTAATAAATAATCCCTAAATCCATTATCCCAAACTACTCAGAAAAGGGAATTCTTCTCTCTCTGTTTAAAGGATTTTTGACTAAAATTTCTACACATATGCATAAGTATATAAGATATATGATGTCACTCCTAGACTCTGAACATGGAATCATAGAATCACAGAGTTAGAAGGGATGACAAGGGTCATCCAATCCAACCCCTTGCCACACATCAATACACAATCAAAGGACTCACAACAGATAGCATCCAGCCTCTATTTAAAAACCTTCAAAGAAGGACACTCCACCAAACCCTAAGGACCTCATTCCATGGATTCTGAGCTCTGTTTCCATGCATTTCAGAAACGGAGTCCCACAGAGTCCCACAGAGACCTTAAGGGAACTTCCAGTGGGACTCTGTTTCTACAGCACATAGAAACAGAGCCCAGGATGTCTTTTGAGAAGTTGGGTGCTAACTCATCAAAACATTTGGTGACTCCAAAGAGGAGAAAGCAGGAGAAACAAAGGTAAGGACAGACCTCCATGGGAAAGGACATGGGATGGCTGGCCATTCCAGAAGATGGACCTTGATGGGAGGGAACAGAGTAAGACAGATCCCTCTGCTTTCCTCCCACTCACAGGATGAGGTATCGTCCAAACAGGGGCGGCACGTCCATTACGCAAAGTAAGCGGTCGCAGTACACTTTTTTTGCCAGGGGTGCAGGAGGCGCCTCTGTAAATGCCACTTGAGGAGAGCCCTCTTGGCTCACAACAGCCCTAGCAGTCCGGGGGGAGCCTCGGCTTCCTTGCCTCACTGCTGGGCGATCCTCTTCCCCAAGGGGCTGGGCCCTTGAGCCTCACTTAGCCCCTCTTATTTCTGCTCCATATCAATGATTGGTTGGGGGGGGGGGGAGGCAAAATACTGTTTGCTTACCATTGAAAATTACCTAGGGCTGCCTCTGCGTCCAAAGACAGCATAGTCTCTCTTGTTCAACATCTCTTATCATCAGGAAGTTCTTCAAAATATTCAGGTGGAATGTCTTTTGCTTCAGCTTGAATACATAGCTCTGTGACTTAGTCTCTGGAGCAGCCGAAAACAAACAAGTCATCTCTTTTTGCAATATGAGAGCCTTTCAAATATTTGAACATGGCTATCATATCACCTCTTGACCTTCTCTTCTTCTTGCTAAACATGCATTACAGGCATCCCAAGCCTTTAGATCACTGTGGTGATATGAACATTCCTGAATTCTGGTTTATATTTGATTGCTTTTCAAAGTCAGTTCAGAGTCTTCCAAAGCATAGCTTTTTTCAATTCGGCTCTGCACCTGAGAGACCTTTGTGTGTTTACTGATTCTGCATGTAAACTCAGCTTCCCAAGTGACATTAGTGTCAAACTGCTGTAGAATGACATTGAAAGCATTCATCTTCCCTCCTTCTTTTGTTCTGTGGTTTTATGTCCATCTGCCAACAAATCAATGCTGAATAAAGATCTGAGATGAAAAGTCCAGAGAAGCACCTACAAAGGAACATATCCAGGTCTAGCTATTCTCTTAACAATTCTTTTTTCCTTGTGAATGACCTGATATTAAGAGTGGGGTGGATGAGGTTTGGAACGTTTTTCATCTACACCAGTGTAGGGGCCGGGACCCTTTCGGGGATCGCAAGGAAGGTGTCAGAGGGGTTGCCAAAAACCATCAGAAAACACAGTATTTTCTGTTGTTCATGAGGGTTATGTGTGGGAAGTTGGGCCCAATTCTATCGTTAGTGGGGTTTGGAATGCTCCCAAATGTCAAGGTCTATTTTCCCCAAACTCTACCAGTGTTCACATTTGAGTATATTGAGGATTCGTGCCAAGTTTGGTCCAGATCCATCATTGTTTGAGTCCACACTGCTCTCTGGATATAGGCGAACTACAACTCCAAAACTCAAGGTCAATGCCTACCAAACCCTTCCAATCTTTTCTGTTTGTCATGGCAGTTTTGTGTGCCAAATTTGATTCAATTCCATCGTTGGTCGATTTCAGAATTGTAGGTGAATTATAAATCCCAGCAACTACAACTCCCAAATGACAAAATGAATCCCTCGCCAACCCCACCAGTATTCAAATGTGGGCATATTGGATATTTGTGCCAAATTTTGTTCACTAAATGAAAATACATCCTGCATATCAAATATTTACATTATGATTCATAACAGTAGCAAAATTCGTTACGAAGTAGCAATGGAAATAATGCTATGGTTGGGGGTCACCACAACATGAGGAACTGTATTAAGGGGTTGTGGCATTAGGAAGGTTGAGCACCACTGATCTACACCAAGAAGAGCTTAAAATACATTGAAGATTAACTTAATCAGATGTTTCAGAATTAAGAGAAAAGCTTACTAAAATGGTGAAATTGAATTGACATATTGCCAAGAATGAATTTGGGATGTCATTGTTTTGGAAGAGTCTTGATGTATATCATCCAGAGATGGCTAGATGTTCTGTTATCAATGATGGTAAAGGTTGTAATCTCAGCTTTAAAGATGCTATTGAAATACTGAAATTATCTTAAGACACCCTAAAAACAGACTGAATTTAGAATGCATCCACACCCCCATTAGAATGCATACACACAAACCATTAGTTGAATTTAGAATGCATCCACACAAACTATTAGTTGCCCTTGTAACCACATGCTACACACTGAAACTGGTTTAACAGTCCCTATTCTCAGCAAAATTCCAAACTTGCAAGTCTTCCTAGAATTTGTGGGAGCTGCCATCACCATGAATGTCTGTGAAAACTATTTTATAATATACTAGCTGTCCTCTGCCACGCGTTGCTGTGGCCCAGTCTGGTGATCTGGAAAATAAAGTAATGAGAAAGTGTTGGTTTCTAATATGTGTAATTTCTTTATGCTTGTGGGTAAACAGTATTTCTTCTTGTTTCTTTGTCAGTGTTGATGTGGAGAGTGTCTGGTTTGCCTACTCTGGAATAGGCAACATATCATAGTCCTTCTTTAAGGGTCTCTTTCACATCTATGATACTATATCTGTGTGTGAGAAAGAGAATCATCTATCTATCTTTATGACGGGATGGCTCTTTGTCAGGAGGGCTCTGATTACATTTTCTTGCCCTGGTGAAAAGAGTTGGACTGGATGGCCTTAAGTATTTTCTGTCGGTCATGGGGGTTCTGTGTGGGAAGTTTGCCCCATTTCTGTCGTTTGTGGGTTTCAGAATGCTCTTTAATTGTAGTGAACTATAAATCCCAGTAACTACAAATCCCAAATGTCAAGGTCTATTTCCTCCAAACTCCATCTGTGTTCATATTTAGACATATGGGATTTTTGTGTCAAGTTTGGTCCAGATCCATCATTGTTTGAGTCAACAGTGCTCTCTGGATGTAGGTGAACTACAACTCCCAAACTCAAGGTCAATGCCCACCAAACCCTTCCAGTTTTTTCTGTTGGTTATGGGAGCCTTGTGTGCTAAGTTTGGCCCAATTCCATCGTTGGTGGAGTTCAGAATGCTCTTTGATTGTAGGTAAACTATAAATCCCAGCAATGACAATTCCCAAATGACAAAATCAATTTTTTTGAGTGGAGGCCATGTTTGGTTAAATTCCATCATTAGTTGAGTTCAGAATGCTCTTTGATTGTAGGTGAACCATAAATCCCAGCAACTACAACTCCCAAATGTCAAGGTCTATTTCCCCCAAACTCCATCTGTCTTCATATTTGGGCATATGGAATATTCGTGCCAAGTTTGGTCCAGATCCATCATTGCTTG
Organism: Anolis sagrei; assembly: GCF_037176765.1. Lineage (NCBI taxonomy): Eukaryota > Metazoa > Chordata > Lepidosauria > Squamata > Anolidae > Anolis > Anolis sagrei. Next base: position 68,951,687 of record NC_090034.1, read on the forward strand.
AGTCCACAGTGCTCTCTGCATGTGGGTGAACTACAATTCCCAAACTCAAGGTCAATGTCCACCAAACCCTTCCAGTTTATCCTGTTGGTCATGGGAGCCCTGTGTGCTAAGTTTGGCCCAATTCCATCATTGGTGGAGTTCAGAATGCTCTTTGATTGTAGGTAAACTATAAATCCCAGCAACGACAATTCCCAAATGACAAGATCATTTTTTTGAGTGGAGGACATACATTGGATTGTTAGGTGTCTTGTGTCCAAATTTGGTGTCAATTCCCCCAGTGGTTTTTGAGTTCTGAGGGTATCACAAACGAACATTACATTTTTATTTATATAGATAGTGTATGTAGGCCCCTAAGTGATTGTAATCATTCTCCAATAATCCTGAATGATTCACCATAAATTCAAAATATTGGTAATCTCTGTCTTAATAAAAGTTACTGTATATGGCCTACTTAGAGTTCTCTTTCAGAAGGATCATCAGAGTTCAGGCCCCTTCTACACTGTCCTATATCCCAAAATCTTATCCCAGATTATCTGCTTTAAACTGGATTATATGAGTCTCCACTGACAGATAATCTGGGATAAGCAGATAATCTGGGATCATATCCTGGGATATAAGGATGGAGTCGAAGGGGCCTCAGTCTTCTTCAAGTCTGAATCAAACATGAAGACTCAAAAGAAGTTTGCAGGAAAGGAAGCCTCAATCATGTCTATCAGCAGCTAGCTCTTGAGTAGGTATGATTTCCCACTATATGTATGATGTACTCTATTTCCAAATGTCAATTTAACTGCTGTTATTTTATGCAAATTGCTCTCTTTTTTCCATCTCTTTTCTGTGACACATTTCTTTTTTCCAATGATGCTGTAGTGTAGATTAGGAGCTCTGTGTCCTTCAAGGTGTTTTGAACTGCAGTGGCTGCCATTCATCAGCATTTCCGATACTGGTGAGGGGTTATGGAAGTTGTAGTCAGTGACACAACAATGAAGGTGGGCATGATTTTCTGACCCGTTCCTCTCCAGCCCAGTTGTAATGAGCTGAGGGTAGACCAAGGTGGGAGAGAAACCATGTCTGATCATCTCATTTCCAGAAACAGTACTAGAGAAGGAAGCCCCTCGGGTGCTGGACGAGTGCCTGACCGCTGTGGCGGTCTGGATGAGGAGGAACAAGCTGAAAATTAATCCCGACGAGACAGAGGTCCTCTTGGTAGATCATAAACCAGATTGGGGTATAGGGTGGCAACCTGTGTTGGACAGGGTTGCACTCCCCCTGAAGTCACAGGTCCGCAGTCTGGGTGTCCTCCTGGATTCGTCACTTACGTTTGAGGCTCAGGCGTCGGCGGTGGCCGGGAGGGACTTTGCACAATTAAGACTCGTGCGCCAACAGCGACAGTACCTCGTGAAGGCGGATCTGGCCAGGGTGGTCCATGCCTTAGTCACCTCCAGATTGGACTACTGCAATGCACTCTACGTGGGGCTACCCTTGAAAACGGCCCGGAAATTTCAATTGGTTCAATGAGCGGTGGCCAGGTTGTTAACCGGTGCTCCTTACAGGGAGTGGTCAACCCTCCTGTTTAAGGAGCTCCATTGGCTGCCGTTCATTTACCGGTCCCAATTCAAGGTGCAGGTGCTTACCTACGAAGCCCTAAACGGTTTGGGACCCACCTACTTGTGTGACCGCATCTCTGTGTACAAACCCACACAATCTCTTCGATCATCTGGAGAGGCCCTGCTCACGTTCCCACCACCATTGCAAGCGCGATTGGTGGGGACGAGGGAGATAGCCTTCTCGGTGGTGGCCCCTCGACTCTGGAACTCACTCCCCAAGGACATTAGGCAAGCCCCAACTCTGGCAGTCTTTAGGAGGAGCCTAAAAACGTGGTTGTTTCAGTGTGCCTTCCCAGAATAAGGAAACTCCCAGCAATATGTCCCTAAACGCTCTTTATTAGTGATCTAAGATTGTCTGCACACTCATCCCTCTCCAAAAACTTCTACCTCAGTTCCATGTTACCTTGTCATGCCCAGCATTATTTTTTTTAAAAAAATTAATTATTACATTTGGCCCAGCCATAGGTTTTTAAACGTGTTGTGTTACTGTTAATGTTTATTGCTTATTTTTGCTTATGAGTTATTTATTGTTTTGTATTATTGTTGTTATTGTTTATTGTTGTATTGTGGGCTCTGCCTCATGTAAGCCGCACCGAGTCCCTTGGGGAGATGGTAGCAGGGTACAAATATAGTAATATTATTATTATTATTATTATTATTATTATTATTATTATTATTGAGAAGGTATCTTCTGGTCCTGGCATATACCAGGATGAAAGGAATTTGAATCAAAGTGACAAACCTTCTGAAGCTACCCCACAAAAGATGCCTCCCTGGGAAGTCTGTCAAATGAAAGGACAGGATGCTACCGTATTCATCAGCACATTCCATATTCAAACTTCTACAAACATCTCCAGAACTTCAGAAGAAGAAATAACAAGATGAATCAGAGTCTCAGTTGAGAAAAGTGGAATTCAAATGATTCGGCATGTTGGGAAGAAGTAAAAATCTGAAGCATACACAGGATTATGATCATACTGACACTTCTTGAAAAGGAAGGTAGCAGGTCCACAAAACAAAACTATCCACCTCTTATCGGGCTATTGCTGGTACAATATCTTTCCCTGTCCAGTAGGCCTGGGTAACAACGCAAAAATTTGTTTCTAAAATCGATTTGTAATTGGGGTGTTTTTTTGTTTCGATATTTAAAATAATTACAAAATTTTCCAAAAAAAAAGTTCGGTATTTACGAAATTTCGTAAATATTTACAAAACATTTTGTAAAGATGGCACCCTTTTTTTTTCAATATTTTTTAAATATTTTTTAAATTTAATTATTAATTTAGTAGAATAGGGAGGAGAAATTATTATTGAGGGAAGGCAGGCACTCACTCTGGCGGGCCCTCTCGCTCGCCGCTCGCTCGCCGCTCGCCCTCTCGCTCGCCCTCTCGCCCTCTCGCTAGGATGGGTTCCTTCCAGGAGGGGCTCTTTTTCCCAGGCTGCCAAACTACAACTCCCAGGATGCTACAGCATTGAGCCAATGTGGTGCCAAACCTCATCCAGGTTGCAGTGTAGATGGCTGCAGGATGGAGGGGTTTCCTGCCTCGAATTGAGAGAGAGAGAGAGAGAGAAGAGCAAGCAAGTGAGCCTTCTTTGGAAGAGAGCTCAGAACCCCCCTGCGAAAGGTGAGAGACAGAGAAAGAAGAGAAAAGGAAAGAAAGAGAAGGAGACCTCCCTCTCGCCCTCTCACTCGCCCTCTCGCTCACCGCTTGCCCTCTCACTCACCCTCTCGCTCGCCGCTCGCCCTCTCGCTCGCCCTCTCGCTCGCTTGCTCAGCCGGCGCCGAGAGAGGAGAGCTCCCAGCAAGCCAGGCGGCCATCTTACGTATTTCCGAAATGGACGGAAATACAAAATTTTTTGGCGCCTGCCATTTCGATATTTAAAAACACTTCCAGGTTTAAAAATAAGTTTTGTAATCATTTTGTAATTCAAAAATTAACGAATTTTTTAACGAATTACGAATTAACGAAACGAATTGCCCAGCCCTACTGTCCAGATCTAGTAGTGTCTCCATGGCTAGTGAGCCCTGGGTGGTTTCAGCATCTTGTCCTACTAGACCACTCTTGCTCTTTAAGATATTCAACAGCACCAGGGCTAGTTGGGTTGGGACCACTCCCCTATTGGAAATCCCAAAACATATTGGAAATAAGTGCTCCATAACCATATTGAAAAGGTGAAAATCTAGGGAAGTAATGTTACCCCTCTATTCTGCTTTGGTTAGACCACATCTGGAATATTGTGTCCAATTCTGGGCACCACAATTATAGAGAGATATTGACAAGCTGGAATGTGTCCAGAGGAGGGCGAGTAAAATGATCAAGGGTCTGGAGAACAAGCCCTATGAGGAGTGGCTTAAGGAGCTGAGCATGTTTAGCCTGAAGAAGAGAAGGCTGAGAGGAGATATGATAGCCATGTATAATTGTGTGAGAGGAAGCCACAGGGAGGAGGGAGCAAGCTTGTTTTCTGCTTCCCTGGAGACTAGGACACGAAACAATGGCTTCAAACTACAAGAGAGGAGATTCCATCTGAACATGAGGAAGAACTTCCTGACTGTGAGAGCCGCTCAGCAATGGAACTCTCTGCCCCAGAGTGTGGTGGAGGCTCCTTCTTTGGAAGCTTTTAAACAGAGGCTGGATGGCCATCTGTCAGGGGTGATTTGAATGCAATATTCCTGCTTCTTGGCAGGGGGTTGGACTGGATGGCCCATGAGGTCTCTTCCAACTCTTTGATTCTATGATTCTATGAAAATAATGTCATACAATTTGGCAAATGTGAATCTCCATGAACATGTAGAGACCACGTTGTGAAAACCACTAGTCAAAAGCACGACCTTGTTAGAAATCAACCCTTTGAACAAGTGATATTTGTAAGCATTCATGTAATGACACACAGGTAACTCAGCTGTTAAACTGAAGAACCATGTCTTTAAACTGCCAAGGATAAAGGCATGCCACTACAAAAATATATTGGGTGAGCAGAGGATGGGTGTTTCTTTGAAGTAGAATTTGCAATTGCAATTGCCCAAAAGATATGCACTCAGGCAAAAGTATGATAGCTGGGACTCTACGCTAGATGTGAACCGCGAGTCAGAATTCATGAAGGGAACACGTATGCGAGACAGCGCAGTGAGTGAGAGATACGGCTGCGAGGGAGGGAGGAGGACGGGGTCTACGGCTCACACATCCTGTCCTCCCAGAGCCCTGGCTCCTCCACTGTCAGAAAGCGGGTGGGGGAAAGCACAAGAAGAGGGAAGGTGGGCAGAATCCGGTTCCTGCCGCTCTGTTCACACTAGGGCCTTGTAATTTATTATTTATTTATTTATTTCAGGTACTTTTTCCCCGCTCTTCTCAACCCCCGAAGGAGGACTCAGGGCGGCTTACAAAAAAAGGCACAATTCGATGCCTATACAAATTACACATAATTTACAAAACCATAGTTAAAAGCAGTTATCACAGTTAAAACAATCAAACAACCAGTACATAACACATCATATAAAACATCATATAAAACTATTCTCGTGATCAGCGTTTCGTCTTTCAGAGTTCCATAAATCTAATCCATTAATTATTTCCTGGTCATCGTCAAAGTTCTTTCTTTATCTGCCTGATTGTCCGAATGCCTGGCCCCAGATCCATGTTTTTAGTTTTTTCCTAAAGGAAAGGAGCGATGTTGCAGATATAATTTCCCCGGGGAGTGAATTCCACAGGTGGGGGGCCACCACCGAGAAGGCCCTGCTCCTCGTCCCCACCAATCTCACTTGTGATAGAGGCGGGGTCGAAAGCAGGGCCTCCCCAGAAGATCTTAGACTCTGGAGTGGGACGTAGAGGGAGATCCGTTTGGACAGATACACTGGGCCGGAACCGTATAGGGTTTTGTAGGTCAAAACCAGCACTTTGAATTGTGCTCGGAACTGGATCGGCAGCCAATGGAGCTGACACAACAGGGGGGTGGTATGCTCCCTGTATGATGCCCCGGTGAGCAGTCTGGCTGCCTCCCGCTGGACTAGTTGGAGTTTCCGAGCAGTCTTCAAAGGCAACCCCACGTAGAGTGTGTTGCAGTAATCTTGTAAAAACCTTCCCTGGCCACCAGCACACTTTCCGCCCTTGAAGAAAGCAGCCCCAGCAGCTGGGAGTAGTCCAAGCAGACTCCCCTTCATTAATTCTGACACAAGTTGAGCGACCAGCGTACGGGTTCCAGCTACGCATAGGGTCCCAGCTATCATACTTTTGCTATGCACTCCCTTGAAACCTCTTAGTTAAAATATGCACTCAAGAGACAAAACAAAGTAGTTTTCTTTAAAAATAACATCTCGGGTTTACTAACAAACTTCTTGTATTCAGCATACTAGTCCATAGTCCAAACTGTATAACTGTACTCACTGCAGTCTGAAAGGAGACACACTACATCGACCTCCATTGAGGTATAAAAGCATACACTTCTCTACTAAATTCTCTAAACACCCACTGCTTTCATTGAAGAGCAAACACATACATCCACCTCCACTGAGGTGTGAAGCAAACTGAATACAAAATGGAGTCCTGAGTCTGAAGCCCCTCCCACACCAAAGAATCATAAAATCATAGATTTGGAACAGACCTCATGGGCCATCCAGTCCAACCCCCTGCCAAGAAGCAGGAATATTGCATTCAGAGCAGATGGCCATCCAGCCTCTGTTTAAAAGCTTCCAAAGAAGGAGCCTCCACCACACTCTGGGGCAGAGAGTTCCACTGCTGAACGGCTCTCACAGTCAGGAAGTTCTTCCTAATGTTCAGATGGAATCTCCTCTCTTGTAGTTTGAAGCCATTGTTCCGCGTCCCAGTCTCCAGGGCAGCAGAAAACAAGTTCGCTCCCTCCTCCCGATGACTTCCTCTCATGTATTTATACATGGCCCTCATCATGTCTCCTCTCAGCCTTCTCTTCTTCAGGCTAAACATGCCCAGCTCTTTAAGCCGCTCCTCATAGGGCTTGTTCTCCAGACCCTTGATCATTTTAGAAGCCCTCCTCTGGACACATTCCTTCTTGTCAATACCTCTCTTCAATTGTGGTGCCCAGAATTGGATACAATATTCCAGGTGTGGCCTAACCAAGGCAGAATAGAGGGGTAGCATGACTTCCCTAGATCTAGACACTATGCTCCTATTGATGCAGGCCAAAATCCCATTGGCTTTTTTTTGCCACCACATCACATTGTTGGCTCGTGTTTAATTTGTTGTCCACGAGGACTCCAAGATCTTTTTCACATGTACTGCTCTCGAGCCAGTCATTGTCCCCATTCTGTAACTTTGCATTTCGTTTTTTCTGCCTAAGTGGAGTATCTTGCATTTGTCATTGTCTTGATTAGGTTGAGTCGGAATCTTCATTACTCGGAATGAATTCTGATAAAATTCCTTTCGAAGCTATTTGGGAAACCCGGAAGTATCCTTGCTATTTTGAAGCTTTCTTCGCCATTTCTCTTACGAATCAGTAAGTGAGTCGGAAGGTTTCCTTTCCCTCCCTTTCCTTTCTCAATGGCTTCTCTGTGTAGTCTGACACAGAGGACCTCTGCAGGAGTCTACCAGATACCATGCAGTTGTGGACAAGTCTACATAGGGACCACCAAATGCAGCATTGCCCAAACACGAATCAAGGAACATGAAAGGCACTGCAGACTACTTCAGCCAGAGAAGTCAGCCATAGCAGAGCACCTGATGAACCAACCTGGACACAGCATATTATTTGAGAACACAGAAATGCTGGATCACTCCAACAACCACCATGTCAGACTACACAGAGAAGGCACTGAAATCCACAAGCATGTGGACAATTTCAACAGAAAGGAGGAAACCATGAAAATGAACAAAATCTGGCTACCAGTATTTAAAAACTCTAAAATTATAACAGCACAACAACAGAGAGGAAACAAACAAGGACATCTAATCACCTCTCAACAAAAGATTGCTCCAGGCACTGCCAGGCAATCAAATGCTAATCAAGGTAGTCAGTTGAAACATTCACACCTAGCTCCAGCAGACAAGAGTCCTTTGCCTTACCCTGGTCATTCCACAGATATATAAACCCTTTTTCCTAGTTCCAACAGACCTCACTACTAGGCCTGGGCGGTTTCGTTCATTAATTTTCTAATTCGTTAAATATTCGTTATATTTAACAATTACAAAATGAATACAAAATATATTTTCAAACCCGGAAGGGTTTTTCAATAACGAAACGGCATCCTCCATCCTTTTTACGAGCTTCCGCCCGTTTCGGAAATGATGGAGGATGCTGGGTGCCCTGGGAGCCAATCCGGCGCTCCCAAGCACCCAAGCAGTGCATCGTGGCTGATTGTGATTGGGCGAGCAGCCCTTTAAAAGCGGCTCTGCGCAGCCGCATTGCTCATTGTTGCGAAGGCGAGGGAGAAGACGGGAGGTCGGGGAGGGCGGCTTGGATTGGCTTGGCTTGGCTGGCTAAGCTTGGATTGGATTCATTCCTTGGATTCATTCCTTGGCTGGCTAAGCATTGATTCATTTGCTTTCATTTTTGCATTCCTTAATTCTGTTGTTGGGAGAGCGAGGGCGGTTTTTGTTAATTTGTTCATTTTCCATTTTTAAATATTTTTGAAAAATACCTTCCTTTTATTCTTAAAAAAAAATCAAAAAATATTCTAAAAAAAGAAAAGACCCTTGTGTGCCTGTGTGTGCGTTTCTCCCTGTCCTGTGGCTGTGTTCGTGTGCCTGTGTGTGCGTTTCTCCCTGTCCTGTGGCTGTGTTCGCTCCACAGCAGGGCGAGCATTTTGTTAATTTTCCATTTTTAAATATTTCTGAAAAATATTTCTCTTTTATTCTTCCAAAAAATCAAAAAATATTCTAAAAAAAGAAAAGACCCTTGTGTGCCTGTGTGTGCGTTTCTCCCTGTCCTGTGGCTGTGTTCGTGTGCCTGTGTGTGTGTTTCTCCCTGTCCTGTGGCTGTGTTCGTGTGCCTGTGTGTGTGTTTCTCCCTGTCCTGTGGCTGTGTTCGCTCCACAGCAGGGCGAGCATTTTGTTAATTTTCCATTTTTAAATATTTCTGAAAAATATTTCTCTTTTATTCTTCAAAAAATTCAAAAAATAACCTAAAAAGAGGCCATCTTAACGAATCAATTCGTTATTAATGTTTTACGAATAACGAAATTTCGTAAATGCTTTGGGCATGCGCTAACGCGGGCACCATCTTAACGAATCGATTCGTTATTGCTTAACCACCAACAATAACGAAATTGCGTAAATGCTTTGGGCATGCGCTAACGCGGGCGCCATCTTAACGAATCGATTCGTTATTGCTTAACCACCAACAATAACGAAATTTCGTAAATGCTTTGGGCATGCGCTAACGCGGGCGCCATCTTAACGAATCGATTCGTTATTGCTTAACCACCAACAATAACGAAATTTCGTAAATGCTTTGCGCATGCGCTAACGCGGGCGCCATCTTAACGAATCGATTCGTTATTGCTTAACCACCAACAATAACGAAATTTCGTAAATGCTTTGGGCATGCGCTAACGCGGGTGCCATCTTAACGAATCGATTCGTTATTGCTTAACCACCAACAATAACGAAATTTCGTAAATGCTTTGGGCATGCGCTAACGCGGGCGCCATCTTAACGAATCGATTCGTTATTGCTTAACCACCAACAATAACGAAATTTCGTAAATGCTTTGCGCATGCGCTAACGCGGGTGCCATCTTAACGAATCGATTCGTAAATATTTATGAAATTTCGTAAATACCGAACTTTTTTAAGGGAAAATTTTGTAAATATTTTAAATATCGAAACAAAACCCCCCCCCAAATACAAATCGATTTTAGAAACAAATTTTTCCGTTGTTACCCAGGCCTACTCACTACCTCTGAGGATGCTTGCCATAGATGCAGGCGAAATGTCAGGAGAAATGCCTCTGGAACATGGCCATATAGCCCGAAAAAACCTACAACAACCCTTCCTGTATTTGTCAGCATAGGCACTTTTCTTGTCACACAGTGCTCCCACCAAAGGGTTTGGGCTCTCCACACACATTTGATCAGGACACATTAGATGATGTGGCTAAGCCACACAGTCCTTTTTTTCTGTCAAGCACCTTTTCCTTTCTTATGCATTCGAGAAGAAACTGGGGGAAGCAAAAGAGCATCTGTTTGCGGATCGAGCCAGCTGTTGGGTGCTTGGAATTATTTTTCTCATAGACAAGTGATGTTCCAAAGGGGCCAGGATGAAAGTAGATGCCTCTTCAGTGTAGCATGATGCATTGCCATCAGGGTTGCTGGGAAACCAAGCACTTCTAAGGCAGTGAAGCAATTCATGCTTGTGAAGTTTTTTCCTCTTTTTTAATTAAAAAAATAGCACAAAAATGTGAAGCGTCCAGTTCTCTGATCTATCAATCACGATAACTTTGCAGTTGTATTTTTCAAAGGTTTCAACTGTCACTGGTGTGATTGTCACAAAATCTGAGCATTTGTGATTAATTATTCACACCCAGTAGACAAGCAGAATCTGTGGTCACACCGTGTAGGGATAACTGCTCACTTACATGGCCTTGAAAGAGGATTACACAAATTCTTGGAGGGAAAGAGTTTCAGCAGCTGCAGGTTGCAATGTCTAAATACAACTTGTGAAATCCCAGTTTCTAAGCAAATCAGAGGAAGAAGGCAATTCTCCTCCTGCTGCACCTGGGGGCTTCTCATGGTTGGTAAAAGAATACTAAACTATATAGTTTTTGCCTTCTTCTAAAGGAGCGTTTCTCCACCTGGAAGTCAGGACCCCTGGGGATCGCCAAAGACCATAAGAAAACACAGAATTTTCTGTTGGTCATGGGGGTTCTGTGTAGGAAGTTTTGGGCAAGTCTATCATTGGTGGAGTTCAAAATGCTCTTTGATTGTAGGTGAACTATAAATCCCAGAAAATACAACTCCCAAATGTCAAGGCCTATTTTCATCAAACTCCACCAGTGTTCACATTTGTGCATATTGAGGTTTCATAGAATCATAGAATCAAAGAGTTGGAAGAGACCTCATGGGCCATCCAGTCCAACCCCCTGCCAAGAAGCAGGAATACTGCATTCAAATCACCCTTGACAGATGGCCATCCAGCCTCTGCTTAAAAGCTTCCAAAGAAGGAGCCTCCACCACACTCCGGGGCAGAGAGTTCCACTGCTGAACGGCTCTCACAGTCAGGAAGTTCTTCCTAATGTTCAGATGGAATCTCCTCTCTTGTAGTTTGAAGCCATTGTTCCGCGTCCTAGTCTGCAAGGAAGCAGAAAACAAGCTTGCTCCCTCCTCCCTGTGGCTTCCTCTCACATATTTATACATGGCTATCATATCTCCTCTCAGCCTTCTCTTTTTCAGGCTAAACATGCTCAGCTCTTTAAGCCGCTCTACATAGGGCTTGTTCTCCAGACCCTTGATCATTTTAGTCGCCCTCCTCTGGACACATTCCAGCTTGTCAATATCTCTCTTGAATTGTGGTGCCCAGAATTGGACACAATATTCCAGGTAAAGTGGTCTAACCAAAGCGGAATAGAGGGGTAGCATTACTTCCTTAGATCTAGACACTATGCTCCTATTGATGCAGGCCAAAATACCATTGGCATTCAAATCACCCCTGACAGATGGCCATCCAGCCTCTGCTTAAAAGCTTCCAAAGAAGGAGCCTCCACCACACTCCGGGGCAGAGAGTTCCACTGCCGAACGGCTCTCACAGTCAGGAAGTTCTTCCTCATGTTCAGATGGAATCTCCTTTCTTGAAGTTTCGTGCAAAGTTTGGTCCAGATCCCTCATTGTTTGAGTCCACACTGCTCTCTAGATGTAAATGAACTATTTATTTATTTATTCATTTACTTCATTTGTATACCGCTCTCCTCAGCCCTTAGGCGACTCAGAGCGGTTTACAACCAAATCAGTATACAAAGTGCACAACATCAGCATTTAAAAGCGGTAACCATGGCAACTACATCAATATAACAATACATCAATACATCAATATAACATCAATGCATCAATATAACGAATCCATCAGGTCTCATCAGTAAAGTCATAATTCGATCTCATTGTCCATTATTCCATGTTCCAATAATCAATCAATTAATTGCACTGCTTAATTAAACACCTGTTCAAAGAGCCAGGTCTTCACTGTCCTCCTGAATGCCAGTAGGGAGGGGGCCGATCTAATGTCTGCGGGAAGGGCATTCCACAGCCGAGGGGCCACCACTGAGAAGGCCCTGTCTCTCGTCCCCTCCAGCCGTGCTTGTGAGGCTGGCAGGATCAAGAGAAGGGCCTCCCCGGACGATCTTAATGTCCTAACTGGTTCATAGGGGGCGATGCGTTCGGACAGATAGGTCGGGCCAAAACCGTTTAGGGCTTTAAAGGCTCCCAAGGTCAGTGCATACCAAATCCTTCCAGTCTTTTCTGTTGGTCATGGGAGTTCTGTGTGCCAAGTTTGATTCAATTCCATTGTTGGTAGATTTTAGAATGCTCTTTGATTGTAGGTGAATTTTAAATCCCAGCAACTACAACTCCCAAATGACAAAACCAGTCCCCCTACCAACCCCCCTAGTATTCAAATCTCGGTCTATAAGGTATTTTTTGCCAAATTTGGTCCAGTGAATGAAAATACATCCTGCATATCAGATATTTACATTACAATTCATAATAGTAGCAAAATTACAGTTATGAAGTAGCAACGAAAATAATGTTATGGTTGGGGGTCACCACAACATGAAGGGGTCCCACCATTAGGAAAGTTGAGAACCACTGTCCTAAAGGGTTCTTCTTATCCAGAGGATGTTTCATATAGCATGGCTTTGTTTTAACTCAGTAAATCAGAAGACGACTAAAATTGAAAGAGCATTTTTGCAAAAACTACCATAGACACGATCCTCAAGTGTAAAGGGTAATAATATATCACTGATATACTGATGAAAATAAAAGAAATATCATTGAACACAAAGGTCAGGATTGTGCACTGCTCCTGCCGTTAGGAATGCCTGTCTCCATTACTCCGTCGTTTATGAGTTTCTTCCTTACAAACATACCTGTGTTTATTTCTATCTCATCCTGAATTTTATCATTATCTGTACATGCGGCCCGCTCATTGTGACCGTGTTTGATTTTTTTCCTTTTTATTTTTTTTATTTCTGCTTTACTTATCTTTTTGTGATGTTTATTTCATGCTTTTGTGTTTTGTGTTATGTTGTTGTTATGTTACTGTAAATGCACTACCGGGCTTGGCCTCATGTAAGCCGCCCCGAGTCCCCTTTGGGGAGATGGTCGCGGGGTATAAATAAAGATGATGATGACGATGATTACTATTATTATTATTATTATTACTATTACTATTATTATTGACCATGACATATCTTTTGATCCATTGCCTTGCTGCTGTTGGAGTCAGGGGACAGCTTTAAATTGGCTGTCCTCCTTTCTTCACAACCGTGGACAGCGAGTGGAGAGGGGAGGCTTGGTCTCTGAGAGGTCCCCTCTATCTTGTGGGGTTCCTCAGAGGACCATTCTCTCTCCTCTGTTGTTTAACATTTATATGCGACCACTTGCTCAGCTGGTTCAAGATTTTGGGCTTCAGTGTTACAGTACGCTGATGAAACTCAGCTGGTGCTGAAGATGGAAGGCCGACTGGACTCTGTACCTGATTATTTCCATCAGTGCCTCGAGGCCGTTACTGGATGGCTGCATGCCAGCAGGTTGAGGGTGAATCCAGCAAAGACAGAGATCCTATGGCTGGGTCAACCGGGCAGTGGGGATATCCAGCTGCCTACCCTGGACGGCGAGGCGCTATGCCCGTCATCATTGGCAAAGAGTCTGGGAGTCCTTTTGGACCCTCTGCTGACGATGGAGGCCCAGGTCTCCGCCGTTAGCAGAACCGCCTTTTTTCATCTGCGGCAGGCTAGACGGCCGGCCCCCTACTTGTCCAGGGACAACCTAGCTACGGTGATCCAGGCTACGGTCATCTCAAGACTGGACTACTGTAACGCCCTCTACATTGGCCTTCCTCTGTCGGTGATCCAGAAGCTCAAGCTGGTACAAAATGCAGCTGCTCGGCTTCTTGCGGGAATTCCAATGAGATGCTACATAACACCAATCTTACGGCAGCTGCATTGGTTACCAATTGAGCACCGAATCACTTTCAAAGTGATGGTACTCACCTTTAAGGCCTTGCATGGTCTGGGGCCGATGTACCTGAGGGGCCGCCTCACCCCCTACCAACCCCAGAGATCCCTCCATTCTGAGGACCAAGATCTATTGGAAATTCCTAGTGTCAAGACCTTGTGTCTAACAGCAACCAGACGCAGAGCCTTTTCAGCAGTGGCACCATCACTCTAGAATACTCTGCCACCTTGCGGGACTTATCAGCTTTCCGCAGGGCATGTAAGACATACCTGTTTCGACAGGCCTTTGATTTTTGATATTGCTGTTTTTAAATTGTTTTAAATTGTTTTTAAATTGTGTTAGATTTTAGCCATTCTTGTAAGCCGCTCCGAGCCCTAGGGGAGTGGCGGCATATAAGTTCGAATAATAAATAAATAAATAAATAAATAAATGTTACTGTAAATGCACTACCAGGCTTGGCCACATGCAAGCCACCCTGAGTCCCCTTTGGGAAGATGGTGGTGGGGTATAAATAAAGATTATTATTATTATTATTATTATTACTACTATTATTATTATTGACCATGTCATATTGACCATATTTCTGATTTCCGTGTATGATTATGAAAGCTGGACAGTGAATAAAGCTTCTAGGATGGAATCAGCTCATGTGAGGTTTGGTGGAGGAAGAGGGTTCTACAGATACCCTGGATTTCTGAAAAAGACAAAAGAATGGGTCTTGAACAAGCCAAACCTGAATTCTCCCTAGACTAAACAGTAGGCCTGGGTAACAACGGAAAAATTTGTTTCTAAAATCGATTCGTTTTTTTGGGTTTTTTTGCGTTTCGATATTTAAAAGAATTCCGAAATTTTCCTTTAAAAAAGTTCAATATTTACGAGATTTCGTAAATGGTAAAATAATTACAAAACAATAACGAAACAATAACGAATCGATCCGTTAATGGCGGCCGCGATCACGCAATACGCTGAAAAAACTTCTGAAGTTTCCCTCTCCCTCTGTTGTTGACTGTTGGTGTGATATTATAATTTTTTTTCACTAATTAAACAAAAAACAACTATAAAACTTGCCCCAGACATGCGGAAATAATAACGAAACGACCTCAAACCAATAACAAAACGAATACATAACGAAATACGAAGCATTTACGAAACGAATTGAAAAATTCGTTTCGTTTTTAAGTTGCTCCAGAATGGTTCGTTATCGCTTCGTTAACAAAAAAAATAACGAATTTTTAACGAGTTACGAATTTACGAAACCGCCCAGCCCTACTAAACAGAGATTCCAGAATTGTACTTTAAGGGATGAAATGTTTCTTCTACTTGAAAGCTTTGAGTTCCCTTAGCTAGGCATGAAATGTTTGGATCTGCTCCTTAGACCTCCAGAATGCCCTGCCAGATTTCAGGAGCCAGTGTAATTGTCTTGCATCCTGCTACAGGCACATAGCCAGGCACTCCTGGAACCCCATTTTGGGCTCTTCTAGAAGCTCCTACCCATGGCCATTCATGGGTAGGTGCTTCTATTGCTCTGTTGTGAGTCTAAAAGTGGTTCAGCATAATGTAGCTCTCAATGCAGAAATACTGCATTCAGCTGATCACTGCAGGATTGAAGTAAGGTATGATATCTCTTGCTGATCTGTACCTCTTTGTGCCAGTGATAGGCAAACTGCCATAGCCTTGATTTCAAGTTCTGTATCTATGCAAGGTGATTCTGGGCTCAGGTTTCCTAGAGCCATCTGTTTGGCTAATGTGGAAAATGGGATGCTGGACAAAATTAGTCTTGCATCTGATCCAACAGGAATCTTCTTATGTGCTCTCAGCATTCAGAGAAAGCCAATCAGGAGATTTTGGGAGATATGGCAGGGACGGCCAATGACATTCATATCATGCTCACAACAGAATCTCCTGCAGCAGAGCCTGTACTTTACTTAGGCGATCCCTCGCTTTCTGAGGATGATTGTCTTCCAATATTCTTGTGGGTCCATATGTGGCTGTGGAGCCCTATTCTTGCTCTGCATCTTCTTCCGTAGTGAGGGCATTGGTTTCCAGGTGGAAGGCGGTCTCGGCCAGGGTTGGCTTGACGCGCCTTCCTCTTGGCACGTTTCTCTTTTTCACCCTCCACTCGTGCCTCCTCAAATTCTGCAGCACTGCTGGTCACAGCTGACCTCCAGCTGGAGCGGTCAAGGGCCAGGGCTTCCCAGTTCTCACTGTCTATGCCAGAGTTTTTAAGGTTGGCTTTGAGCCCGTCTTTAAATCTCTTTTCCTGCCCACCAACATTCCGTTTTCCATTCTTGAGTTCGGAGTAGAGCAGCTGCTTTGGGAGACGGTGGTCGGGCATCCGGACAACATGGCCGGTCCAGCGGAGTTGGTGGCGGAGGACCATCGCTTCAATGCTGGTGGTCTTTGCTTCTTCCAGCACGCTGACGTTTGTCCGCTTGTCTTCCCAAGAGATTTGCAGGATTTTCCGGAGGCAGCGCTGATGGAATCGTTCCAGGAGTTGCATGTGACGTCTGTAGACAGTCCACGTCTCACAGGCATAGAGCAGGGTTGGGAGGACAATAGCTTTAAAAACAAGCACCTTGGTATCCCTACGGATGTCCCGGTCCTCAAACACTCTGCTTCATTCGGAAAAATGCTGCGCTTGCAGAGCTCAGGCGGTGTTGTATTTCGGTGTCGATGTTGACTTTGGTGGAGAGGTGACTGCCAAGATAGTGGTTACTTAATGAAATGTAAGTCATGTGAACATTACTTTGACTATCTTGTATTAGTTATATATTGATTTAATGTTAACATAACAATAGGGGTGCTATAGCATATCTATTTTATGTATGTTGTTCTTTTCATACATGTAATTGTAGTATCAGAGACTTGTTTCCTGTTGAAATGTTAAGAAGAATTCATTAACTGAATAATAATAATAATAATAATAATAATAATAATCTTTATTTATACCCTGCCTCCATCTCCCCAATAGGGACTCGGGGCGGCTTACATGAGGCCAAGCCCAACAACACGATACAATAACTAAAATCAAAACACACACAATAACTTGATAAATTACATAAAACATAAAAATACAGCAAACAATATAAAATTAAAATCAATCTTAACACAGTGATTGTGACAGTAACAGTGAGCGGGCCACATGTACAAAATAAAATACTAAATCTAAGAAACTAAAATCACAGGGTGAGATAGGGATCGAGCAGATTATTTGTGAAGGAGAAACTCTTTGGACATGTGGTCAAGAAAGGTCTTCGTACAGGAGAGGAGGAGGTATACTCTAAGGACAAATGTTGAGGGGTAGCAGCAATCTCAGATTATATGGTTAATCACCAAAAATACAACGGAAGAGCCAGGTTTTGAGGTTCCTCTTAAAGCTTTCTAAGGTGGGGGCTCGCCTAATCTCATCGGGAAGTGTATTCCAAAGTCGAGGGGCTACTGAGGAGAAAGCTCTCCCTCTTGTTCCCTCAAGGGAACAACCCCCTGCCAAGAAGCAGAACTATTGCTTTCAAATCACCCCTGACAGATGGCCATCCAGTCTCTGTTTAAAAGCTTACAAAGAAGAAGCCTCCACCACACTCTGGGGCAGAGAGTTCCACTGCTGAATGGCTCTCACAGTCAGGAAGTTCTTTCTCATGTTCAGATGGAATCTCCTTTCGTGCAGTTTGAAGCCATTGTTTCGTGTCCTAGTCTCCAGGGAAGCGGAAAACAAGCTTGCTCCCTCCTCCCTGTGGCTTCCTCTCACATATTTATACATGGCTATCATATCTCAGCCTTCTCTTCTTCAGGCTAAACATGCCCAGCTCCTTAAGCCGCTCCTCATAGGGCTTGTTCTCCAGACCCTTGATCATTTTAGTCGCTCTCCTCTGGACACATTCCAGCTTGTCAATATCTCTCTTCAATTGTGGTGCCCAGAATTGGACACAATATTCCAGGTATGGTCTAACCAAAGCAGAATAGAGGGGTAGCGTTACTTCCTTAGATCTATACACTATGCTACTATTGATGCAGGCCAAAATCGCATTGGCTTTTTTTGCTGCCACATCACATTGTTGGCTCATGTTTAACTTGTTGTCCACAAGGACTCCAAGATCTTTTTCACACGTACTGCTCTCGAGCCAGGCATTGTCCCCCATTCTGTATCTTTGCATTTCATTTTTTCTGCCTAAGTGGAGTATCTTGCATTTGTCCCTGTTGAACTTCATTTTGTTAGTTTTGGCCCATCTCTCCAATCTGTCAAGATGGTTTTGAATTCTGCTCCTGTCCTCTGGAGTATTGGCTATCCCTCCCAAATTGGTGTCGTCTGCAAACTTGATGATCATGCCTTCTAGCCCTTCATCTAAGTCATTAATAAAGATGTTGAACAGGACCGGGCCCAGGACAGAACCCTGCGACACTCCACTTGTCACTTCTTTCCAGGATGAAGATGAAGCATTGGTGAGCACCCTCTGGGTTCGTCCATTTAACCAATTAAGTGGAAGGTAAAAGGAAGAGGGGCCGACCAAGGGCAAGATGGATGGATGGCATCCTTGAAGTGACTGGACTGACCTTGAAGGAGCTGGGGGTGGTGACGGCTGACAGGGAACTCTGGCGTGGGCTGTTCCATGAGGTCACGAAGAGTCGGAGACGACTGAACGAATGAACAACAACAACAAGATCCACCTCACCGTAGTTTTGCCTAGCCCACATTGGACTAGTTTGTTTTCCAGAAGGTCATGGGGGACCTTGTTGAAGGCCTTACTGAAATCCAGGTATGCTACATCTACGGCATTCCCCGCATCTACCCAGCTTGTGACTCTATCGAAAAAAGAGATCAGATTAGTCATATCAATTCTCCTCCATCCCAAAGTCTGAATGGATTGAAGTGCCTTCAAAACTCCTTTAATGTTCAGAAAGTCTGGAGTGGACACTGCTCAATCCTAAGCAAGTCCCCACAATACTGTCTCACCCCTTAACATTTTCTCCCTTCTGCTACAGCAAGTGAAGGACACTCCTTTCAGTCTATCAGATCTTCATCCACACACAAAACCTCTGCACCTGACAAACTGTAAACCCATTTTAGATTCAGGCCTGCTGTTGTTTCCCCTCTTTATCAAGCTCAATGAGTAACTGGCCTTTTTCAAACCCCCCTCAGGCTTTAGAGAAAGAGGAAAACAAAAATAAAACATAAAACCCTCACAAACTGTTTCTGAAATCACTTTTTTAAAAGCATGTTTTTCTCCGTGTTGGGCGCACGCTGGGTGTGAGTGTTCTGACAAGGCTTCCGAACCCTTGGATTTACACAGCTGGGAGCTATCCATTCTCACAAAACACACACATGTGCCACCTTTATTAGTACAGTGCAGTAGTGTAGCCTACTGTTAAGTAGGAAATATTAAATCTGCTTTTCACCCTCCGCAGCTACATGGCAAGCAGAGGAAGGACTGCAATTGTTGAAAACAGCACTGGCTAAATTAGCTCTCATTTATTCTGGCTATTAATAGTTTATGGATGCATGTAACACGCACACACAGAGACACACACACTTTCAGATAATTAATCCACTTTTTCACTGTTACCCACAAAATTTTGGATTACAAGCAGCCCTGACAATTCTGTTAATTGCCATGGCATGGATTATCCATTAAAATGTAAGGATTCCGACCTTTTCCCACACCCATGAAATTTTCCTCTCTTCCCCAAATCTCCACCATTCCGGAGAGTGAGACACTTTAAATTGTCTATATGTCAAACTCTATTATATGTTGGGCTCACATTCACTTTTTATATGCCTAAACTGTACAGTAGGGCTGCATATTTGAAGACAGCTCGGAAGCTCCAACTAGTCCAACGCTCGGCAGCCATGATTTTAACAGGAGTGGAGCGCAGGGAGCATACAACCCCCCTGTTGCGCCAACTCCACTGGCTACCGATCTGCTACTGGGCTGAATTCAAAGTGCTGGCGTTGGCCTTTAAAGCCCTAAACGGTTCCGGCCCAAGCTACCTATCTGACCGCATCTCTGCCTATGAACCCACCAGGAGTTTGAGATCTTCCGGGGAGACCCTGCTCTCGATCCCGCCTGCTTCTCAAGCTCGGCTGGCGGGGACGAGAGATAGGGCCTTCTCGGTGGTGGCTCCTCGGCTGTGGAACGCCCTTCCTATGGACATTATACTAGCACCATCTCTAATGGTATTCCGCAAAAAGGTAAAGACCTGGATGTTTGTGCAGGCATTTGAGTAATTTAGTGCAATCTGGTAATGGAACATAGGAATGGAACAATGGACGACGAACCTGGACTACGCTTGAATGATGAGAAGATTGGGTACGGTTGTTTTTTGTAATAATTGTGCATTGTAATTGCTTATTGGTAATTTATGGATAATGTGTTAAGTCAATTGTTATATGTTGTATGGAACCACTGCTGTTTCTACTGTTTTTACTGTTTGTGAACCGCCGTGAGTCGCCTTCGGGCTTGAGATACAGCGGTATATAAGCAAAGCAAATAAATAATAAATAATAAATATTATACATGTGGTTTGTTCCAGGACCCTTTGTGTAGTATATAATGTGGAACCCTGTTTTTCTTATCAATGTTTTGTGTTTCCAGTGTCATCAATAACTTTTCTTTTCTTTTCTTTTTTGAAAATATGTTTATTATAATTTTGCTTACAAATATTTTAAAAGCCGAAAAAAGGTCTTTAAGGGAAGGGTGGTTGGGAATGGTTGGGTATGGGGGTGTGCGAGGAGGGGTTAGGAGTGAATTGGGGAGTGGGGAAAGAAGCGACTGAAAATCAAAGATAGAGGAGAGAAGAAGAGGAGGAAGGAAAAAGGAAAGAGAAGAGAAGAAAAAAGAAAAGAAAGGAGATAAGAAAAGAGAAAGAGAGGGAGAGACAGATACATAGCAGTTAAAAATCAGATTAAAGACAGTTTCTTTTTGTTGACTTCCACCTTTATCTTTCCTGGGTAATTTTGGTTTTCACACTGGTGCCGTACTTTTGTTTGGTGTTGCTCATTTCTTTTTTTGGATTTTTCAAATCTCTGGTTTCTTTTTTTCAGTTCTATAACTTGTACTCACTTAGGAGTATCAAGTCTTCGTGGGCTTCGTTGTGATTCCTTGTAATTTTTGTAAAGGGTCCAGTCTGTTGGGTTTATTGGTTTTAGATAGTATGTTAATAAGTCCATATCCACTACTACAAAAGTAGTAAAACCATAACTTTTAATAAACAGTATTTTTTACCAAAGAGAACAGCTCCCAAGAAATCTCTATACACTCCAGTATGAGTCTGTGGTCAACTTCAGAACCTAGGAATATTGATTAATACCCCTTAATAATCAAATTGGCAAAGGTTAAACCCATAAATGTGGAGAGCTGACTATTTGAAAAGGAAGGTACAGGCAAAACAGCCTCTGTGTATTCCTTGCTTAAGAAAACTTTATGGAAATTCTTGGTATCACCATAAATTGACCATCTCTATGCAGATGACACTCAACTCTATTACTCTTTTCAACCTAATTCCAAGGAAGCTCCCTGCATCCTAGATCAGTGCCTGGGCAGTGTGATGGACTGGATGAGGGTTAACAAGCTGAGGCTTAATGCAGACAAGCCAAAGGTCCTCCTGGTCAGTCACGAGGTCGATCAAGGCATAGGGTAGCAACCTGTGCTTGATGGCATTACACTCCCCCTAAGGACACAGGTCTGCAGCTTGGAGATCTTCCTGGACTCACTGCTGACCTTGGAAGACCAGGTATCGGCAGTAGCTAGGAGTGTCTTTGCACAGTTAAAAATTGTGTGCCAATTGTGACTGTTCCTCAAGAAGCCTGACTTGGCCATGGTGGTCCATGCCTTGGTTACATCTAGAGTGGGTTACTGCAATGCACTCTTTGTGGGGCTGTTTTTGAAGATTGCTCAGAAATTGCAACTGGCACAAAGGTCAGCAGCCAGGTTACTAACTAGAGCTTGTTACAGGGAGTGGATGACACCTCTACTGAAGCAGTTCCACCAGCTGCTGATAAATTTCTGGTCCCAATTCAAACTGCAGGTGATCACCTATAAAGCCCTAAACAGGGTGGGTCCTGCTTATATTTTTGATATCCCCCTATGAACCGGCACAGGTTCTTTACTTACTTACTTAGGCAATCCCTCGTTTTCCGAGGAGGATTGTCTTCCAATATTCTTGTGGGTCCGTATGTGGCTGTGGAGCCCTATTCTTGCTCTGCATCTTCTTCCGCAGTGAGGGCATTGGTTTCCAGGTGGAAGGCGATCTCGGTCGGGGTTGGCTTGATGTGCCTTCCTCTTGGCATGCTTCTCCCTTTCGCCCTCCATTCGTGCCTCTTCAAATTCTGCAACACTGTTGGTCACAGCTGAATGCCTGCTGGAGTGGTCAAGGGCCAGGGCTTCTCAGTTCTCATTGTCTATGCCAGAGTTTTTAAGGTTGGCTTTGAGCCCATCTTTAAATCCCTTTTCCTGTCCACCAACAGACGGTGGTCGGGCATCCAGACAACGTGGCCGGTCCAGTGGAGTTGATGGCGGAGGACCATTGCTTCAATGCTGGTGGTCTTTGCTTCTTCCAGCACACTGACGTTTGTCCACTTGTCTTCCCAAGAAATTTGTAGGATTTTCCGGAGGCAGCGCTGATGGAATCGTTCCAGGAGTTGCATGTGACGTCTGTAGACAGTCCGTGTTTCACAGGCATATAGCAGGGTTGGTAGGACAATAGCTCTATAAACAAGCACCTTGGTATCCCTACAGATGTCCCAGTCCTCAAACACTCTCTGCTTCATTAGGAAAAATGCTGCGCTCGCAGAGCTCAGGCGGTGTTGTATTTCGGTGTCGATGTTGACTTTGGTGGAGAGGTGGCTGCCAAGGTAGCGGAAATGATCAACATTTTCTAATGTTACACCATAAAGCTGTATCACTGGCATTGGAGAGGGCTTGGCTGGTGTCTGCTGGAACAGCACCTTGGTTTTTTCAATGTTCAATGACAGGCCGAGCTTCTCGTATGTTTCTGCAAAGGTGGGCACAGGTTCTAAGATCTGCCAGAGAGGCCCTTCTCTCCCTCCTGCCTCCATCACTTAAATAGGCCAATGCAAGAATGCTTTGTGCAGGATCTCCCTTGTCAATATGTGCCCAATGTCCTCCCCAGTCAATAGATACTGGGGAGGAAAACCACCAGAGATAAAAGCCCAGTGTATGCACTTTTGAATCAAAAGGTACCGGCCTTTTTGCTCTTGTTAAAAGATGAAGAAAGATCTTACAGTAATTGACTTCTTTAAAACACAGGGTCTTGTCATGTCGAGATGCTCCTTCACATTGAAGATGAGAAAGGCTGCATATTCTTTGCCTCCTTTGTGCCGGGAAGCCTGATGTCACATCAAGACCAGGGGGATATGTGATGAACTTGAAAAGTTCCTTCTCCCGGCGGCTGCCATTGCCTCCTCCTCTTCTTTCTGATTTATTATTCCTTCCCCCTAGTGTTTCTGTGATTTGACGGCAGGCATTGCCAGTTGGCCTGCGACGACGACATCCAGTGTTTCGTGGATTTAATTTTCTGCCTTTCATGTACTGACAGGCTCCCATTTTGGGGAGGGAATTTCCCAAGGGTGTGATGCTTGGAGTTCAGATTGGGAAACATTCCATCTTCCGAGGAGCAGTACAACACATGACCTCAAGGTAAACATCTGCTACAAGGAAGGTGAGCAGCTGATGACCCAGCTGGAGATGGGATCCTGTTTCGAAAGAGCCGGGTAATGTGGCGAGACAGACAAGCACATAAAGAAGCATCACAGAAAACATGATTCCCCTCAATCCTTTGCTTTCTCATGACAGGGAAACCCTCTGCAAGGGCTGTGATGGAGAATGGCTTTAACATTCCATTACGCACCATCTCTTTGAAAAGCTGCCATGTTCATCACATTCATGGGTGAATTCCTAGGATAATAACAGTCCATTCTAAATAAATACAGTCAAGTCCCCCACATCCATTGGGATTAGGAGCACAAGACCCCCATTGCATAGTGTTGCAACTTACTAGTGCATTGTTCCTCAACCTTCCTAATGCCGCAACCCCTTAATACAGTTCCTTATGTTGTGGTTACCTCCAAACATAACATTATTTTTGTTGCTACTTCATAACTCTAATTTTGCTACTGTTATGAATCATAATGTAAATATCTGATATGCAGGATGTATTTTCAAATCCCAGATACCCGATATGCTCAAATTTGTTGGCCTCACAGTTTTTAGGTGTGGTTTGTTACTGCCTGGGAAATTCCTTTGTTGAGAGGTGATTAGGTGTTCCTAATTGTTTCTTGTCTGGAGTTCCCCTGTGTTTGAGTTTTGTTATTTATATACTGTTTTAATTTTAGAGTTTTTTTAGCACTGGTAGCTGGATTTTGTTCATTTTCATGTTTTTTTTTTTCCCTTTCTGTTGAAATTGTCCACATGCCTGTGTATTGCAATGGCTTCTCTGTGTAGTCTGGCATGGTAGAGAGGTCCAGCATTTCTGTGTTTTCAAATAATATGCTGTGTCCATGTTGGTTTAACAAGTGCTCTGCTATGGCTGACATCTCTGGATGAAGTAGTCTGCAGTGCCTTTCATGTTCCTTGATTCGTGTTTGGACAATGCTGCGTTTGGTGGTCCCTGTGTAGACGTCTCCACAGCTGCATGGTATCCGGTAAACTCTTGCAGAGGTGAGAGTGCATTCAACAATTCATGTAAAGTTGGGGCTAAATCCCCAGTCTAGGTGGGATCTGTAGGACTAGAATCCTTAGCCAAAACAGCTAATGCTAGGAGTAGATGTCTAACTACATTTATTCATAGAACTTTCCCACTGCAGGTATAGCTAATCACATGATACTGAGCTGAAAGCTTCATCTCTTCGGAATCCTAGTTCCCAATACTGTTAGACTGCCTTGGGCAACAGACTCGGTGTGTCATGAAATGCGACAAAATTCTTAGCAATTTAATTTATTCTTATGGGGATTATTCCTGTAAGTCAGGGAGGAGGAGGGGGTGATTGTGGGATTTTCTACCTCCAGTGTCAAAACAACTTGGCTGGTTTTAGATATCAAAGAGGGATGACATTTTGCTCTGCCTCAGGCAGCAAAATGACTTGAACCAACTCTGTAGGGCTCTGGGATGATTGCATTCAAATTTCCACAAAATGTGACCTGACACCAACCTTGTGGTCACTCTGAGGTTGTTGGCTGCAGGCATTCTCTGTGCAAGGGATATTATGCTACGCAATGCCTAAAATGGTTGCATAGATCAGCACTAAACTATGATTTTAACATGGAAAGCTCAAGATTTGAGCAAAATAGCATTGTATATGTGTGTGATTCAGTATTCTCTCCAACTTGTTTCTTTGATGGACTTATTACTATCAATAACACGGACATAATGGGCAGCAGGCATCTATGTGCCAACCATGATGCTGAAATCCCTTGATATGATGTAACTCCAGCATAGAGTAGAGCAGTGGTTCTCCGCCTTTCTAATGTCATGATCTCTTAATACAGTTCCTCATGCTGTGGTGACCGCCAACCATAGAATCATAGAATCAAAGAGTTGGAAGAGACCTCATGGGCCATCCAGTCCAACCCCCTGCCAAGAAGCAGGAATGTTGCATTCAAATCACCCCTGACAGATGGCCATCCAGCCTCTGTTTAAAAGCTTCCAAAGAAGGAGCCTCCACCACACAGAGAGTTCCACTGCTGAATGGCTCTAACAGTCAGGAAGTTCTTCCTCATGTTCAGATGGAATCTCCTCTCTTGCAGTTCGAAGCCATTGTTCCATTGCGTCCTAGTCTCCAGGGAAGCAGAAAACAAGCTTGCTCCCTCCTCCCTGTGGCTTCCTCTCTCATAATTTATACATGGCTATCATATCTCCTCTCAGCCTTCTCTTCTTCAGGCTAAACATGCCCAGCTCCTTAAGCCGCTCCTCATAGGGCTTGTTCTCCAGACCCTTGATCATTTTAGTCGCCCTCCTCTGGACACATTCCAGCTTGTCAATATCTCTCTTCAATTGTGGTGCCCAGAATTGGACACAATATTCCAGATGTGGCCTAACTAAAGCGGAAGAGAGGGGTAGCATTACTTCCCTAGATCTAGACACTATGCTCCTGTTGATGCAGGCCAAAATCCCATTGCCTTTTCCCCCATTGGCTTACCAACCATAAAATTATTTCCGTTGCTACTTCATTGATGTGGGGGTTACCACTTCTGATTTACTGAATTGGAAGTTTACACATAACTACACATAATTGTGTTACTGTTATGAACTGTACTGTAAATATCCGATATGCAGGATGCATTTTCATTCACTGGACCATATTTGGCACAGATATTCAATACACCCACATTTGAATACTGGTAGGGTTTGGGAGCAATTGATTTTCTCATTTGGGAGTTGTTGCTGCTAGTATTTATAGTTCACCTACAATCAAGGATTCCCCGGTGGCGCAGTGGGTTAAAGCGCTGAGCTGCTGAGCTTGTTGACCAAAAGGTCGCAGGTTCGATTCCGGGGAGCGGCGTGAGCTTCCGCTGTCAGCCCTAGCTTCTGCCAACCTAGCAGTTCGAAAGCATGCAAATGTGAATAGATCAATAGGTACCGCTCCGGCCACATGACCATCGAGGTGTCTATGGACAACGCCGGCTTTTCGGCTTAGAAATGGAGATGTTTCAACTGACCACCTTGATTAGCATTCACACCTTGAAACATTCACACCTAGCTCCAGCAAACAAGAGTTCTTTGTCTCACCCTGGTCATTCCACAGATATAAAAACCCTTTTTCCTAGTTCCAACAGACCTCACTACCTCTGAGAATGCTTGCCATAGATGCAGGCGAAACTTCAGGAGAGAATGCCTCTAGACTATGGCCATACATGCCGAAAAAACCTACAACAACGCAGTGATTCCGGCCATGAAACAACACATTATTATTATTATTATTATTATTATTATTATTATTATTATGTGAAACACAACAAGATGAGTCCACAGCAGACATTCTGCTGGCTGCTGAACTGGATCACACATCGGACACTTCCCAAGTGTCTAGGACTGTGTGATGTATCGGTGAATAATGCATGCAGATCCCAGTAAGGTGGCCTTCTGCAGCTAGCAGATGGTAATTTTGTCAGCGTTGATTGTGTATAAGTGCAGGCCAAGGTCTTTAGGCATTGCACCCAGTGTGCCGATCACCACTGGAACCACCTTTACTGGCTTGTGTCAGAGTCTTTGCAGTTTGATCTTTAAATCTTCATATTGTGTCAGCTTTTCCTGTTGTTTCTCTGCAATCCTGCTGTCACCTGGGATTGCAACATCGACAATCCATACTTTGTTTTTTAACACGACCGTGAGGTCAGGAGTATTGTGCTCCAAAACTCTGTCTGTCTGAATTTGGAAGTCCCAGAGGAGTTTGACATGTTGTTTCTCTGCAATCCTGCTGTCACCTGGGATTGTGACATCGACGATCCATATTATTATTATTATTATTATTATTATTATTATTATTGTGATGGGAACTGTTTTGCACCTCCTGAAACATGATGCAAGATAAAGGTAATCTTGATTTGAAGATTAGCACAAAGCTTTGGGTTGTATGTACACTGTTGCAAGTCAACGTAACAGCTGTATAGCATGTGCAGTGTATAACCAAGGCATGTGAGATGTGTGCACTGCATCCAGCCTGAGAGTTGTTCACATCACTACTGTGGCATATTGTTGTAGTAAAACTTAATGATACCCTACTCTATATTAAAGGCCTGCAATCAGGTTGAGGGAAAGAGACCTATTCAGCTTCTGATTGGGACACAAGGAGAATATTTCCCTCTCTTCCTACCAATTGAGCAAAGCTGTAGCAATCAAACAAGGAACCCCATTCAAGTCCTTGTTTTAGTATTGCACATTGGCGGGAGAGAGTGAAAATGTCATCTTACTTTCACCCTGATTGGAAGCTGCAATTGACTTCCTTTGCCTGATCCAGTGATTGTCTCTTAAGGAGGACTAGGCGAGCAAGTAGACAGGACATGCGCCCCTTCTACACTGCCATGTAAAATCTAGATTATTTGCTTTGAACTGGATTATATGGCAGTGTAGACTCATACAATCCAGTTCAAAGCAGATAATGTGGATTATCTGCTTTAATAGTATGAATTATATGACAGTGTAGAAAGAGCCTTAGTTACAGTGACATAACAGATGTAACTAAGATGTCTGTTGCTAATGAAATCGATAGGAACTTTAGAAGGGTCTACCCCAGGAGGAGAGACCCTGCGGCCCCACCAAAGAGGGATCACTACGTTGGTGAGAAAAGAGAAGCCTAATTTTAAGCAAGTTATTTTCCCTAAGTTCCCAAAAAGAATCTCAGCAAAGTTGAAGAAAGTGCCACCGAGATGTTTATTAGCGATTCAGCTGAAAAGGATGCAAAGCAGCAAACATTTGCCAAGCTAAGCATACATGTACAGAAATAAATGCCATTTTTATAGAAAAAAACAGAGTGTGGGGTTTGAATCTCCCACTCTGCCCCCCCCCCCGGGCCTGGCTTGAAGGTGATTGGCTGGCGTTTCAACAACTGGGAGGAGGCTTGTCTGCCCCTCAAGTGCCTGGGCCAATCACAGGTCTTCTGCCGCCTTGGCGTGTCGACGAATCAGGAGGGAGGGAGGTGGGACAAGGGAATACAATGCATTCTTGAATGGATTATGGAACTCAGGAAATGTCCATGTGGCTCAGCGAATCCTAAATGGCCTTCAAGCAAAACCTGTCTATTGTGTCGTGGTTGATCTGAGATAAGCATTGATCACTTAATCCGCGTTTTCCTCTTGCGGTCAGACAGGGGCACAAAGGGGGAGATTTTGGGTGAATGTCTTTAATGGAAAGGCTTCAAAGAAAACTGGTTGGGGGAAGAGGATTTCCCAAAGGTCCTTGTTTCCTCCCATTGTAATGTGATTAAAAAGTCTGCTAAATGATTCTCTTCGTGATGGCCCGACTCCGAAGTCAAGAAAATAATTCTTTGTTAATTTTCCATGCAAGAAATGTTCTGAGATAAGGGTCTTCACAATTGCTAATTGCTTTTTGCAAAGGCAGGGCAACTTCCTTATACATTTTCCTCAAGGAGAAGGGAAGGGGGCAAAAGGGTTAGGGCAAGGTCAAATACATGAAGGGAAATATAGAAATACAGGAGAAAATATGAAAATATAGAAATCATAATACAGAGAGTAAACCCAACTACCCTCTCCCAGTGTCCATAGTTCATATTATTCATAGGAAGGTCCATAAAGGGAAATATATCCATGAGGGGGAAAGAGAGTCCCTTGTTTGTGAGATGGGGGACCAACAGGAGCCCAGGTGTGTCTCAGATGGAAAAAGTCAAATACTTTTGTGGCATGATTTTCAGTAATAAATTGGTTACCTTCTGCTATAAACATATGAAAATAGGGCATAAAGCCTTGAATAAATGATACACACCAATCTGACCAAGGCTTAACCCTTATTATCCAGTCTGGTGTCCTTGTCCTTAGCAAAACTATAAGCTATGGGCATCCCTCTCAGCCTGGTCATAGCTAACTTCTACATGGAACACTTTGAAAAACAAGCCCTGGAGACAGCAACAAAAAAGCCCATGATATGGTTCAGATATGTGGATGACACTTTCACCATTTGGAGCCATGGAGAAGAAGAACTCAACAGGTTCCTGGACCATCTTAACAGCATCCACCCAAACATCCAATTCACCATGGAAAAAGAAAATGAAGGAATACTGCCTTTTCTAGATGTCCTAATCATTCGTAAACCAGATCAACAGTTGGGTCACAGCGTTTACAGAAAACCCACACACACAGATAGATATCTACATAAAAACTCCAACCATCACCCAAGTCAAAAAAGAAGCACCATTAAAGCCTTGGCAGACCGTGCAAAAAGAATCTGCGAACCCCTCCTCCTCCAAGATGAACTGAACCACCTCAGCTGGGCTCTACAGGCCAATGGATACTCCACCTCAGACATCAGAAGAGCTGCAAGACCAAGAACAAGCCACGAGAGTAAAGATGAAGATCCACCCAGAGGAAAAGTGTTCTTGCCATACATCAAGGGAACAACTGACTACATAGGGAAGCTGATGAGGAAACACAACATACAAACTATCTACAGACCCGCCAAGAAAATCCAACAAATGCTACGTTCAGCAAAGGACAAGAGGGATCCTCTCACTTCTGCAGGAGTCTACTGTATTTGAACTCCCACCATGAAATAAAGAGTCAGACACAAGAACATGGATCTAAAGGGCCATTTTCTGACCTATTTATTGAAAGAATTTGCAGTAAGCTGTAGAGGGAAAATCTGTAAAAATGCAACATATAACTCATGGCTTAATGGCCACCTAGTGAGCCTAGTCCCTGGGCCAGGTGTCACTTCCTCTGACCACCTCCAAGGACAAGCGTGCACCAAGGATCCCGAGGGCCAAGCAAAATTCTTTGTCTGCACCTCTCGGCCGATCATAGTTGGAAAGCCATCATGAGGGAGCGCTCCCTCCCAAACCTCAGAGTTTTTCAAGAGTGAGAACCCTCAATCAAGCCCCAAGGGTAGCTCCCATTTTATGAAAACCTCTGGGGACTTTTGCGGGAGTCCACCCTTCACCCCCTAAGGCGGGGGTGCCACGGTGCCTACCATAAACATTTCACCTTTAACATGCCATGGAAACTTATTAATACTCAAGGAAACCTATTTAAATGACACCACCCAAAAGCCAATTACCACACCCATCTGAAACAGTATGAGGTAGGCGAAAAAACCCCCAATGCAAACTTGGGGGAAAAAAATCCTACCCGGCCCATGTGCGACCAGTCTATACTCACACTGTCCATAGGGAGGGAGGGTGGGTCACGCCATCCAAAGGAAACTGAAAGAAGAACAGAGCAGCCTCACCCAACTTTCTGCTCCGCCCCCTCACATGCATGGGCCAGCAACTACCTGGCCCAAACCAAGTCTGCCTCCTTCATGGGGTAATTCAAAATGCCCTCCCGCATCCTAAGCTTTGCTTGGCTGCGGGTGGGGCACCATGCAGCTGTGGACAAGTCTACATAGGGACCACCAAACGCAGCATTGCCCAAACACGAATCAAGGAACATGAAAAGCACTGCAGACTACTTCAGCCAGAGAAGTCAGCCATAGCAGAGCACCTGATGAACCAACCTGGACACAGCATATTATTTGAGAACACAGAAATGCTGGACCACTCTCACAACCACCATGTCAGACTACACAGAGAAGCCACTGAAACACACAAGCATGTGGACAATTTCAACAGAAAGGAGGAAACCATGAAAATGAACAAAATCTGGCTACCAGTATTAAAAAAACTCTAAAATTGCAACAGCACAACAGCAGAGAGGAAGCAGGCAGGGACATCTAATTACCTCTCAACAGGGGTTTGCCCCAGGCACAGTCAGGCCATTGCATGCTACTCAAGGTGGTCAGTTGAAACATTCACACCTAGCTCCAGCAGAGAAGAGTCCTTTGTCTCACCCTGGTCATTCCACAGATATATAAACCCTTTTTCATAATTCCAACAGACTTCACTACCTCTGAGGATGCTTGCCATAGATGCAGGCGAAACGTCAGGAGAGAATGCCTCTATACCATGGCCATATAGCCCGAAAAAACCTACAACAACCCAAAACTATAAGTTATTATCTCTTATTGGGGGGGGGGGGGGGGTCATGTTCAACTTCACTAATGCAGAAGATTCCGAGTTCCAGCGGTGCTGTTCTCATTCCATTTTTCCCCATCAACACTTTCTGTTCTTTTGTAAGGGAGTGTTTATAGTGTACATACCCCCATGTTGTTGGAGCAAACAACTGTAGCTTATAAGCAATTGATATTAAAATGATGAAATGTAGTAAAATACGATAGCAGCATACAAGGCACGAGAATCGATGCAGCAAATTAAAACAGATGAAAACAGAAGCTAAAAACCAATAAAAAGATCTACAGTGCCATTAAGGATGATCCATGTAGGGTGCTTAAAAGCAACCGGCTTGGTGCCAGGTAAACATATCTTGGGAGAAGTTTCCATTATTTAGTCGGCACCACATTAAATCATTTGCCTGACCTTAGAAGGTAAAGGTCTATGGAAGGACAAGGAAAGTTGGACTCACATTTTTCCCACTGACTTCAGTGTTGCACCACAAAGTTAATGTCATCCAGTGAGGTACTCAGATATCACTCCCCTTAGACTTTCTTCTAAGGCAGAATGACCACAATGTTTTAGCTAAAATCTCAAAAAAAATGACCAGATTAGTAACTATTAAAAAACCACCAGCAGCAAAAACATACCATGCTTGTATGTGGTACCTGCAGACAAAGCACTGGGATTGTGGTGCAGCTGGCTGAGTGTCAGCTGCATTAAGATCACTCTGAGTTCGAAGCCAGCTCGGGTTGGAGTGGGTTTCCAACCAATTATGTGTAGCCTGTTGTCGACCTTTGCAACCCGAAAGACAGTTGCATCTGTCAAGTAGAAAAATTAGGTACCACCTTAGTGGGGAGGCTAAATTAACTAATTTATAAGGCCATAAAGAAGACTCCAGCAAAGCATTCCAGCGGGGAAGCATGCGGGGAATGCGGAAGCACTTCATCAGCATCGCAGGTGGACAATGAAAGCGACAGCTCCCCTGGCGGCCAGAAAAAGTGAAATATGTCTGTATATGTGTACGTCTGTATATGTTTGTATGTCAAAAATTGGCATTGAATGTTTGCTATATATGTGTACTAGGCCTGGGTAACAACGGAAAAATTTGTTTCTAAAATCGATTCGTTTTTTGGGGTTTTTTGCATTTCGATATTTAAAAGAATTCCAATTTTTTTTAAAAAAAAAGTTCGATATTTACGAAATTTCGTAAATGGTAAAAAAATTACAAAACAATAACGAAACAATAACGAAACAATAACGAAACAATAACGAAACAATAACGAATCGATTCGTTAATGGCGGCCGCGATCGCGCAATACGCTAAAAAAACTTCTGAAGCTTCCCTCTCCCTCTGTTGTTGACTGTTGGTGTGATATTATAATTTTTTTCCACTAATTAAACAAAAAACAACTATAAAACTTGCCCCAGACATGCGGAAATAATAACGAAACGGCCTCAAACCAATAACGAAACGAATACATAACGAAATACGAAGCATTTACGAAACGAATTGAAAAATTCGTTTCGTTTTTAAGTTGCTCCAGAATGGTTCGTTATCGCTTCGTTAACAAAAAAAATAACGAATTTTTAACGAATTACAAATTAAGGAAACGAAACCACCCAGCCCTAATGTGTACACTGTAATCCGCCCTGAGTCCCCTGCGGGGTGAGAAGGGCAGAATATAAAAGCTGTAAATAAATAAATAAAGGCATGTGATTCAAAACATCATTGCAATTGGGTAATAAATACAAACTACATGTGCATTAGAACAGTGTTTCTCAACCTTCCTAATGCTGTGACCCCTTAATACAGTGCTTTATGCCGTGGTGACTCCCAACCATAAAATTATTTTCGTTGCTACTTCACAACTAATTTTGCTACTGTTATGAATCGTAATGTAAATATCTGGTGTGCAGGATTTATTTTCATTCACTGGACCAAATTTGGCACAAATACCCAATACACCCACATTTCAATACTGGAGGGATTGAGAAGGGATTCATTTTGTCATTTGGGAGTTGTAGCTGCTGGGATTTATAGTTTACCTAAAATCAAAGAGTATTCTGAACTCCACCAATGATGGAAATCAACCAAACTTGGCAACCAAAACTCCCATGATCAAGAGAAAATACTGGAAGGATTTGGTGGGCATTGACCTTGAGTTTTGGAATTATAGTTCACCTACATCCAGAGAGCACTGGGGACTCAAACAATGATGAATCTGGACCAATGAATATTCAATATGCCCAAATGTGAACACTGGTGGAGTTTGGGGAAAATAGACCTTGACATTTGGGAGTTGTAATTGCTGGGATTTATAGTTCAACTACAATCAAAGAGCATTCTGAACCCCACCGATAGAATTGGGCCAAACATCCCACACAGAACCTCCATGACCAACAGAAAATACTTTGTTTTCTAATGGTCTTTCACGACCCCTCTGACACTTCCCTTGCAACCTCCCCCAAGGGCCCTGATCCCCAGGTTGAGAAACGCTACCTTAGACCTTCTTCTATAGCAGCACAACCACAATATTTTAGCTAAAAATCCAGAAAATTTGACTAAATCGGTAACTATTAAAAAAAAACAGCAGCAGCAAAAACAACAGACCATGCTTGTAGTACCTGCAGACAAAGGCGTATGATTCAAAGCATTATCACAGTTGGGTAATAAATACAGACTACGTGTGCATTAGAAGGTTCAAAAAGTAAATCAGCATAGAGTTCTCTCCTTGTAGGTATACGGACACAGAACATTTAAGCTGGGATAGCAAAATTGTTTGTCTGGTTATATCAAACTACTTACTTAGGCGATCCCTCATTGGACGAGTAGGATAGTCTTCCAGGATCAGTGTTCTGGTGGGTCTGTAGGTGAATGTGGAGCCCTATTCTTGATCTGCATCTTCTCCCACAGTGAGGGCATTGGTTTCCAAGTGGAAGGCAGTCTCAGTCGAGGTTAGCTTGACACACCTTCCTCTTGATACATTTCTCTATTTTACCCTCTATTCGTGCCACTTCAAATTCTACAGCACTGCTGGTCACAGCTGACCTCCAGCTGGAGCGCTCAAGGGCCAGAGCTTCCCAGTTCTCAGTGTCTATGACAGAGTTTTTAAGGTTGGTTTTGAGCCCATCTTTAAATCTCTTTTCCTGTCCACCAACATTCCATTTTCCATTATTGAGTTTGGAGTAGAGCAACTGCTTTGGGAGACGGTGGTTGGGCATCCGGACAACGTGGCCGGTCCAGCGGAGTTGATGGCAGAGGACCATCGCTTTAATGCTGGTGGTCTTTGCTTCTTCCAGCACGCTGACATTTGTCCACTTGTCTTCCCAAGAGATTTGCAGGATTTTCCGGAGGCAGCGCTGATGGAATCATTCCAGGAGTTGCATGTGACGTCTGTAGACAGTCCAGGTTTCGCAGGCGTATCGCAGGATTGGGAGGACAATAGATTTATAAACAAGCACCTTGGTATCCCTACGGATGTCCCGGTCCTCAAACACTCTGTGCTTCATTTGGAAAAATGCTGCACTCGCAGAGCTCAGGCGGTGTTGTATTTCAGTGTCAATGTTGAATTTTGTGGAGAGGTGGCTGCCAAGGTAGCGGAAACTATCAACATTTTCTAATGTTACACCATTAAGCTTGTTGAGATTAATTTCACAATTCAGCAGCAGATCAGTTGCACAACTTCAGCGCTTTCCAGTAGCTTCGTCCTGCACAGTATTTTCAGTCAACTGCTCACACAAACTGCAGTCACTCTGGAACTCTTTTACAGGCGCTTGAGCACATGCCCGGCCATTGTCAGTTTTACTATTGTTTTCCCCTCCAATCTAGATGACACTACAAACTTACCACAGCACACAGTTATATCTTGTCTCAGCAGACAGGTTCTTTTAATCAATTACATAGAGCCTTCGACAAACAGCATCACAGCACAAGGAGAGAGATATACACTGTACATGACTTCCTTATATACAATTCTATACAATTACACATAGCAATCTCTGATTGGTTCCCAACTCATTAACTTAACTCAGACCCCGGATTGCATCATTAACAATCACCTGGACCAGGCCAGAACACATTCCCCAAATGATTCGCTATATACAGTTAATGCATGACTCAGCATTTCCAATAGAAACCTATTAGCAGTGCATGACTCAGCTATATTACATTACAATGCATTGTAAAACCTGACAAAGCTGTATTTCTGGCATTGGAGAGGGATTGGTGGTGACTGCAGGAAGAGCACTTTGGTGTTCTCGATGTTCTCAATGACAGGCCGAGCTTCTTGTATGCTTCTGCGAAGGTGTTTAGAGTGGCTTGTAGGTCTTCTTCTGAATATGCACAGATGACATTGTCATCAGCATATTGGGGTTCTATAACAGATGTTGTAACCTTGGTTTTGGCTTTCAGTCTGCTGAGGTTAAATAGCTTGCCATCTGTCTGATAGATGATTTCCACTCCGGTAGGAAGCTTCCCGTCAACAAGATGAAGTATCATAGCGATGAAATGGAGAATAAAGTTGAGGCAATAACACATCCCTGTTTGACACCTGATTCCACCTTAAATGGGTCACTTTGAGAGCTATTGCTGTCCAAGACTGTTGCCATAATGGAGGAGCTGCAGGATGTTCACAAATATGTTAGGGCACCCGATTTTTTGGAGGATGGTCCAGAGAGTGCTGCGATTCACTGTGTTGAATGCCTTTGCAAGGTCGATGAATGCCATGTACAAAAATCATATGCAAAATCAACCACTGTATATCTAACTACAGAGACTTCTAAAAATAAAAAAGATACATTTCTCTAGAAACACAGCAGAAAAATATATAGACCAGTGGTTCTCAACCTGTGGGTCCCCAGATGTTTTGGCCTACAACTCCCACAAATCCCAGCCAGTTTACCAGATGTTAGGATTTCTGGGAGTTGAAGGATAAAACATCTGGGGACCCACAGGTTGAGAACCACTGATATAGGCAATCATTTTGGTATCAGCGCCTCTGATGTTGCAGCTTCAAGCTTGCACTCTTTGCACCCTGCCTGGTGTGCCCAATTTTTAAGGCCCAAAACATCTGAAAATCTAAGGTTTACACAGCTAATCTAGCAAGAAGAACTTAACTGATGAGCAAATATATTGGTGAGAAGATGTCCTTTCTCACCTGGAATATTGTGTCCAATTCTGGGCCCCACAATTGAAGAGAGATATTGACAAGTTGGAATGTGTCCAGAGGAGAGCGACTAAAATGATAAAAGGTCTGGAGAACAAGCCCTATGAGGAACGGCTTAAGGAGCTGGGCATGTTTAGCCTGAAGAAGAGAAGGCTGAGAGGGGATATGATAGCCATGTATAAATATGTGAGAGGAAGCCACAGGGAGGAGGGAGCAAGCTTGTTTTCTGCTTCCCTGGAGACTAGGACGCAATGGAACAATGGCTTCAAACTACAAGAGAGGAGATTTCATCTGAACACGAGGAAGAACTTCCTGACTGTGAGAGCCGTTCAGCAGTGGAACTCTCTGCCCCAGAGTGTGGTGGAGCCTCCTTCTTTGGAAGCTTTTAAACAGAGGCTGGATGGCCATCTGTTGGTGGTATTTGAATGCGATGTTCCTGCTTCTTGGCAGGGGGTTGGACTGGATGGCCCATGAGGTCTCTTCCAACTCTTAGATTCTATGATTCTATGATTCCGGTTGTTAGACATTTAGTGACTCATCCACCAAATGTTTCAAGACCAATGCAACACAAAAGAATTCCGCTAAGCTTTTGCCAATACTCAATTCACAGCTCCATCTTCCTAAGAACTCTTGTCAACTTTTCAGAGTGAGAAAGGTTTATTTCAAGAGAGTGTTGGGCTGCTTAAAGAAATATATCCTAGTTGTAGCTGACCACTTGAGTCATTTTTTGTGTTTTTATGTGTGGGTGTTTTAGACTGAAGTGTGTTTCAACCCTGAG
This sequence comes from Anolis sagrei, assembly GCF_037176765.1. Taxonomy (NCBI): domain Eukaryota; kingdom Metazoa; phylum Chordata; class Lepidosauria; order Squamata; family Anolidae; genus Anolis; species Anolis sagrei. The sequence goes on from NC_090034.1 coordinate 68,989,031, forward strand.
CTTGTAAAAGGCAGGGCGAGATAATGAAAGAACTGCATTTGTCATGTTCTTTTCTGCTCTCATGGACATGATGTTGGAGGAATCAAAGGGCACGAACACATGTTACGAAGTAGGGAAAATATACTGCAACTGCTGTTCAAGAGAACAACAGATAAATCTAATGTGGGTGCCAAGTAAAGTAGACCCATGGAAATGAATGAGACTTGGCAGTCACAAATAGCATTAGTTACCTTGATTTCAGCAGTCCACTCAATAGAGAACCTAAATCAAATTTAGACCTAAAAGACCCTGAAAGGCTACACTAGATAGATGGAATCCTATTACTGACAAATGCTGACATAATGTTCTGTTATACAAGAGAATGTACTTGATGTACTGGGTTGTTGTAGGTTTTTTCGGGCTATATGGCCATGTTCTAGAGCAGTGGTTCTCAACCTGTGGGTCCCCAGGTGTTTTGGCCTACAACTTCCAGAAATCCCAGCTAGTCTACCAGCTGTTAGGATTTCTGGGAGTTGAAGGCCAAAACTTTTATTTATTTATTTATTTATATTATTTCTATCCCGCCCATTTCAGCCCGAAGGCGACTCAGAGTGGTATACACAGTCGGCACAATTCGATGCCGAAACAAATTACATACATTAATAAAGCAAAAACATCAAGTGCAATTAAACATAAACGACAGTGCATAATAAACAATTTAAAAAGAAACTATGTCCTCTCATTCAAATCTTCATCCGTTACATTACCTTGGCCGTTCCTGGGTCAATTTCCAACTCTAGTTTGTCTGTTCCGAATGCTTGCTTAAAGAGCCAAGTTTTTACTCTTTTTCAGAAAGTCAGCAGGGAGGGGGCTGATCTAATATCCCTAGGGAGGGTGTTCCACATCTGGGGGGCCACCACAGAGAAGGCCCTGTCTCTTGTCCCTGCCAGACGTGCCTGCGAAGCAGGCGGGATCGAGAGTAGGGCCTCTCCAGACAATCTTAAGTTCCTGGGGGGTTCGTAGGGAGAGATGCGTTCAGATAGATAGACTGGGCCATAACCGTTTAGGGCTTTATAGGCTAAAGCCAGCACTTTGAATTGAGCCCGGTAGCAGACTGGCAGCCAGTGGAGCTGATTCAACAGAGGAGTTGTATGCTCCCTGAGCCCTGCTCCTGTTAGCAACCTGGCTCCCGCATGCTGGACCATTTGAAGCTTCCGGGCCATCTTCAAAGGCAACCCCACGTAGAGCGCGTTGCAGTCATCTATACAGGATGTAACCAGAGCATGGACTAATTTGTGTGTTTTGTTGAAGATCTAAGCAATAATAAAGAACTTTGTTAAACTTTCCAAGTTTCTAAAGACTTTGTTCAGGAAAATCCATAGGGCCTCTCAGCCGAGGCACCCCAGCGTCCCGCAGGGCACAAAGAGCACGTCCTGTTTTAAAAGACAATTGCTATAGGCCCAGCGCGTGTCAGCACATATACGCTTATATGTATATACACATAAACATGTATTAAGGGGCATTCCAAAGATAAGATTTCATTGTAAACATGATTGCTATGTTTGTTTGTTTTTTAAAGGAGGAGTGGGGCTTGAACATGCACCATTGAAAAGCTGGCTCTCCCTTCCCAGCAAGATAAGGAAAGCCGCCTTTTGAAAACGCGTAATATCTGCTGATGTCCAGCTGCGAGCGGCTCTCATTCCTTCAAGGGGTTGCTCACTGAGAGAAGAGATAATTGTTTTTAGCATCCTCTCTTCTCTGCAGCCTTACCCCATGGGAATAAAGACAAAAAAAATCCTTCATTAGGAAAAGTGAAATCCTTTCATGGTGAAAATTAAGCTTGGCACCTGCGAGGTCTGTTTTGTCCAACATGTTGGCTGGAGTCTTGCTGAATGGAGTGTGCAAGTATGCCAGCTTAGGGACTGGCACCCACATGGCAACAAGAGGAAAATAGCCACAGGCGCTTTGAGAACAAGAGGAACCGAAGCAAAAGTCACCCTTCTCACAAGAGACAGCTGGTCTTGTCCACTCTTACAATGTTTGAAATTGGCAGGAAAGCTTGCTTTGGCAACAGAAATGGCTTTCATCACCTTAGTGTCCTTAAACTGCTCCCCAAAGTGTCTTGCAGTGGTGAAAATGGACCATTATGCAAACATAAGTCACCATCAGGATTCATACATGGTCAGCTAGTGGCCTCCGGAGAGTCCAAATGTGGAGCACAAATGCAGCAGTGGCTTCATACATTTCCTAACCATTGGTTTTCAAAGGTATACGGCCTCAAGCAGAATAAAACAATAACAACTCAAGGTTCATTGATGGGAGAGACATAAATATGCTGAATAACAATACATTTCTGTGCATCTACACAGAAATATCATTTCTTCCACAGGGAAAAAAAAGTGTATTCCTATACAAAAATGCAGGCCTTAGGACCCCACAACATTCTCACTCAGATGATTTACTGAGAAAACAGCATTTTCTATGTAAGGAAAAATATTTTCGACAGAGAAAATCATGTTTATAGAATCATAGAGCTGGAGAACACAAGGGCCACCCAGTTGAAGCCCATTCCGCAAAAGAATATTATTTCCTGTGCAGAAAACAGTGTTCTCTGCCAAAAAAGGCCATCTGTAAATTTAAAAGAAAACTAATCCCAAACTGGGCCCACAGTTCGTGGCACAGTGGGTTGAATCGCTAAGTTGCTGAACTTGCTGACTAAAAGGCTGGCGGTTTGAATCTGGGGAGCAGGGTGAGTTCTTGCTGTTAGGCCCAGCTTCTGCCAACCTGTGAGAAGATCAATAGGTATGGCTCCGTCGGGAAGGTAGCGGCACCCCATGCAGTCATGCCGGCCACATTACCTTGGAGCTGTCTATGGACAATGCTGCGGGAAGGTAATGGTGCTCCATGCAGTCATGCTGGTCACATGACCTTGGAGGTGTCTATGAGCAACACCAGCTCTTCGGCTTAGAAATGGAGATGAGCAACACCTCCCAGAGTCAGGCATGACTAGACTTAATGTCACAGGAAACTTTATCTTTACTAATCCCAAGTTACTAATGGGTTTCAACAACTCAGTGCTATGGGGTTTTTTCCATGTCAGGAAACTGCAAGTTGCTTAAGAAACTACAAGTCGCTTTTGGTGTGAGAGAACTGGCTGCCTGCAAGGATGTTGCCCAGGGGATGCCCGAATGTTTTAATGTTTTCCCATCCTTGTAGGAAGCTTCTCTCATTTCCCTGCATGGGGAGCTGGAGCTGACAGAGGGAGCTCAACCCACTCTCCCCGGATTTGAACCGCTGACCTGTCAGTCAGCAATCCTGATGGCACAAGGGATTTGGTAGGGCACCAGCACTCTTTTTCATAGGAAGTTAAAGACCTTGTAAATTTGAAACTCCCATGCTTCCATAACACTGTGCCACAACAGTTAGAGTGGTGTCAAACTGCATTCATTCTTCAATGCAAATGCAGTTCTACATGAACTTATTCAACAACAGAATAATCCTATGCATGTGTATTCAGTTCAATGAAATGCATTCAGTTCAATGGGATGACTACCAAGTAAGGGTCTACCAAGCTTCAATATGTCCAAATATTTGGAGACAAGAAAAAAACCTTTCATCTCATATCACATTTCTTTTTCCCAACCTTCATTCTCAAGTTCCCAATTAAAGTGAAACCTCGGTATCCACTGGGATTTGGTTCCAGGACTACTTGGATATTAAAATCCATTGATACTCGAGTCCCATGATATACAATGGTGTGGTAAACTGGTGTCCCTTGTACAAAAACAGGGATACTTTGGGGATACTTCCAAGCTGTGGATGGCTGAATTTGTGGGTGCAGAACAAAGGGAGAGAGTGGGACAACTATTAAAAGAAAACCAACAAAAATGCACATTTTAGACATGTATTTGTTTCACTGCCTTGTTGAAATTCCACAGGAGCAAGTCTTAGTGAAAGAAGATTTTAAAAAAGAAAGAAAGAAACCCTCCAGATCTTATTAAAGTCAGAAGTGGACGGGTAGATGTATTAATGTCTTCTTCTTGGCCGTTAGAAGGCTACACTTATTTACACTTATCCTGAGCATCAAACACAAATATATCAAGGCTCAAATAGCTGCCTCCCGTCTTGAAGGAAATGAGAAGTCTTCCCATTGTATACTTATCTGTTTCTGAAACAAGGTGATTGAAGGTAGGAGCGGTGAAATGGTGGGGATGGGAAGGAGAGAAACTGCCTGCAGGCGGTCAAGCTTATTTCTGTATTGTCGAAGGATTTCATGGCCGGAATCACTGGGTTGTTGTAGGTTTTTTTGGGCTATATGGCCATGTTCTAGAGGCATTCTCTCCTGACGTTTCACCTGCATCTATGGGAAGCATCCTCAGACGTAGTGAGGTCTGTTGGAACTAGGAAAGTGGGTTTATATATCTGTGGAATGACCAGGGTGGGACAAAGACCACCTTGATTAGCATTTGATGGCCTTGCAATTGTTGGTCTGTCTTGTTAGTGCCTGGGGCAGTTGAGGAAACACAACATACAAACTATCTACAGACCCACCAAGAAAATCCAACAAATGCTACGTTCAGCAAAGGACAAGAGGGATCCTCTCACTTCTGCAGGAGTCTACCATATACCATGCAGTTGTGGACACGTTTACATAGGGACCACCAAACGCAGCATTGCCCAAACACGAATCAAGGAACATGAAAGACTACTTCAACCAGAGAAGTCAGCCATGGCAGGGCACCTGATGAACCAACCTGGACACAGCATATTATTTGAGAACACAGAAATGCTGGACCACTCTCACAACCACCATGTCAGACTACACAGAGAAACCATTGAAATCCTCAAGCATGTGGACAATTTCAACAGAAAGAAGGAAACCATGAAAATGAACAAAATATGGCTACCAGTATTAACAAAAAACTAAAATTACAACAGCAAAACAACAGGGAGGAAACAATCAGGGACATCTAATCACCTCTCAACAAAAGACTGCCACAAGCACTAACAAGTCACACCAAACAACTGCCAGGCCATCAAATGCTAATCAAGCTGGTCTTTGTCCCACCCTGGTCATTCCACAGATATATAAACCCATTTTCCTACTTCCAACAGACCTCACTACCTCTGAGGATGCTTGCCATAGATGCAGGCGAAACAGGAGAAAATGCCTCTAGAACATGGCCATATAGCCCAGAAAAACCTACAACAACCCAAGCTTGTATCTGTTTCATTCCAGAAAACTGCTTTATTTATAGGGCAAAGTGAGTGGGATTGACCTTCCCCTAACTCTTTGATCATCCCCCTTTCAATGCTGCAACGTGGTGAAGTTGGGTTCAAGAAGTTTCCATCCATATTTTTGTTGTTGTTTATTCGTTCAGTCGCTTCCAACTCTTTGTGACCTCATGGACCAGCCCACGCCTGAGCTCCCTGTTGGCCATGGCCACCTCCAGCTCCTTCAAAGTCAAGCCAGTCACTTCAAGGATATCATCACCTTGTCTGTGATTGGCTCCTCTTCCTTTTTCCTTCCATTTTTCCACAGCATCATTGTCTTCTCTCTTTTAAAAAAATATAATTTTTATTGTAGGTTTTCAAGGGTACATCTGAGAGTTGTTATTCATCAGCATGCTATATTTTAATATTAAAAGTATTGGGGATTAGGGTAGGGAAAAAAGGGGAGGGGGGAGAAAAGGAAAAGAAAAAAGGAAGAGAGAAAAAAAGGGGAAAATGGGGGGGGTTGATTGAGGGTCAGAGTGAAGGAAGGTTAGGACGCCTCATAGATATGGGACTTGGGGGTACTGCTTTGCAGTGGCTCCAGTCCTTTCTTGAGAGACGGTCCCAGAAGGTGTTACTGGGTGACACCTGTTTGGCCCCACAGCCGTTGTCATGCGGAGTCCCTCAGGGTTCAATTCTGTCCCCAATGTTGTTTAACATCTACATGAAGCCGCTGGGGGAGATCATTCGGAGTTTTGGACTGAGGTGTTATCTCTACGCAGATGATGTCCAGATCTGTCACTCCTTCTCACCTGTCACCAAGGAGGCTGTCCAGACCTTGAATCGGTTTCTAGCTGCTGTGTCGGACTGGATGAGAGCTAACAAATTGAAACTGAATCCAGACAAGACAGAGGTCCTACTGGTCAGTCGCAAGGCTGAACAGGGCATAGAGTTACAACCTGTGCTGGACGGGGTTACACTCCCCCTGAAGATGCAGGTTCGCAGCTTGGGAGTGATCCTGGACTCATCGCTGAGCCTGGAACCCCAGGTTTCAGCAGTGGCCGGGAGCTTTTGCACAACTAAAACTTGTGCACCAGTTGTGCCCGTACCTTGGGAAGTCTGATCTGGCCACAGTGGTCCACGCTCTTGTTACATCCCGAATAGACTACCGCAACGCACTCTACGTGGGGTTGCCCTTGAAGACTGTTCGGAAACTTCAACTGGTCCAGCGAGCGGCAGCCAGATTGCTCACCAGAGCGACATACAGGGAGCATACCACCCCCCTGCTGTGTCAGCTCCACTGGCTGCCGGTTCAGTTCCGAGCACAATTCAAGGTGCTGGTTTTGACCTAAAAAACCCCTTTATGGTTCCGGTCCACTGTATCTGTCCAAACGTATCTCCCTCTACGTCCCACCCTGAAATCTGAGATCATCTGGGGAGGCCCTGCTCTCGACCCCACCGCTATCACAAGTGAGGCTGGTGGGGACGAAGAGCAGGGCCTTCTCAGTGGTGGCCCCTCACTTGTGGAACTCACTCCCGTGGGAAATTAGGGCAACGACATCCCTCCTCTCCTTCAGGAGGAAGGTAAAGACGTGGTTGTGGGACCAGGCCTTTGGGCAATCTGACAATTAGATTTAGACAACCAGATGGATAGGACTGAAAGGACTGACAATCGTGGATTGGAATTTGAACTATTGCAAAACGCTGACCGTCAATGAGAAGAATGGTTTGTAGTGGTTTTATTGCTTTTATTGGTTTTATGGTTGTTTTTGCCTTACAATAATTATTGTCTCTATTAATTAATGTTATTGCTAGAATTGCTGTTTCTGTTAACTGATGTTATTTGTTTTATTGCTGTTATGTGATGCGGGCATCGAATTGTGCCTTGCTTTTGTAAGCCGCCCTGAGTCCCCTCCGGGGTGAGAAGGGTGGGGTAAAAGCAACCGAAATAAATAAATAAATAAATAAAATAATATTTAATTACTTATTTTCCCCCTTATGGCTGTGATATTAGGTCGTCTAGTTCTTCTCCTCTCAAGGCTGCAATTAGTTGATATTGAAATATTTTTTGACTGGAGACCAATCTGTAGTTATTGAATCGGCGTTTTGTTTAATTTTTAGGAGTTGAGTGAGGTTATCCATATTCATTATGTCTAGTAGCTTAAGCGTCCATTCGTCTATTGTTGGTGGCTCTTTATTCTTCCATTTTCTGGCTAGAACCATTATCGCCACCGTGGCCATGTGAAAAAATAGTCTTTGTTCTTATCTATATCAAAATCGAGCATCCTCAAAAGATAGTATGCAGGTTTCATTTCTATTTTTAAGTATAATATCTTATTTAGTATTTCATGTACCTTCCACCAAATGTTTTTAGACTTCTCACACGTCCACCAGAGATGAAAGAAGGTTCCTTTCTTGCTATGGCATTTCCAGCATGAATCAGAGAGAGTCTTATAGTATTTCGCCAGTTTGCTTGGTGAGAGGTACCATTGGTACATCATCTTAATACAGTTTTCTCTTAGATCATATGAGTTTATCCATTTTAACTTGATGTTCCATATCCTTTCCCAATCTGAGATTCTGATTGGATGTCCTATGTTGGCTGTCCATTTTAACATACAAGTTTTTATTTGATCCTTCTCTGTTGACCACCCTAATAGGGTTCTATATAGCTTGGTGATCACCTTTTTTCCGGAATTGATTATTTTATCCTAACTTTTTTCTTCTGGCCTGCACCAATAGGAGCATAGTGTCTAGATCTAGGGAAGTAATGCTACCCCTCTATTCCGCTTTGGTTAGACCACATCTGGAATATTGTGTCCAATTCTGGCCACCACAATTCAAGAGAGATATTGACAAGCTGGAATGTGTCCAGAGGAGGGCGACTAAAATGATCAAGGGTCTGGAGAACAAGCCCTTTGAGGAGCGGCTTAAGGAGCTGGGCATATTTAGCCTGAAGAAGAGAAGACTGAGAGGAGATATGATAGCCATGTATAAATATGTGGGAGGAAGTCACAGGGAGGAGGGAGCAAGCTTGTTTTCTGCTTCCCTGGAGACGAGGACGTGGAACAATGGCTTCAAACTACAAGAGAGGAGATTCCATCTGAACATGAGGAAGAACTTCCTGACTGTGAGAGCCGTTCAGCGCTGGAACTCTCTGCCCCGGAGTGTGGTGGAGGCTCCTTCTTTGGAAGCTTTTAAACAGAGGCTGGATGGCCATCTGTCAGGGGTGATTTGAATGCAACATTCCTGCTTCATGGCAGGGGGTTGGACTGGATGGCCCATGAGGTCTCTTCCAACTCTTTGATTCTATGATTCTATGATTCTGATTCAAAGCCTAGTTTTTTGTCTTTGTTGAAGGCCTCCTTGAGTTGTCTATACTGGAACCAAGATAGGTCTCCATATAATATTCTTATTTCTTCCTGTGTCTTCATTTTAGAAGACAGAAGAAGAAGACAGAAGAATGAAGCACCATTGTCTTCTCCAAGCTTTCCTGTCTTCTCATGATGTGGCCAAAGTACGTCATCTTTGCCTCTAATATCCTTCCCTCCAGTGAGCAGTCAGCCATTATTTCCTGGAGTATGGACTGATTTGATCGTCTTGCAATCCACAGTATTTTCCTCAGACACCACAGTTCAAAAGCATCTATCTTCCTTTGCTCATCCATCCCTATGGTCCAGTTCTCATGTCCATATAATGAGGTATTATTCCCAAGTTGGCCTTTTTTAAACACTGGAGTGGCTAAAGAGAACACGCTGTAAGACATATCTGAATTTCAGCAGGTCAAGTCCTCTGGTCCTTTCCCTGTGTCAAAGTCTTTCTGGATCCCACAAACACACCCACCGGTACATTTGGAGCAAAAAATAAGATGTGTTTCTTTCTAAAAGGCATGCTAATTAGAATTCTGCATTTGTGTTGAATCACTATTAGTTTCTGCTTGCTTGTTTTGGAAGTCCCCCATATCCATTTTCCAGCACCTCCCAAAAACGAGAGTGCTGCCAAATGAGGTTTTTGTTCAGCATCCGAAAAAAGGCAGTTCTTTTTGGCTCACTGGCAGCAACAGGGTTAAGTAAGCACCCATTATGGTGGGGAAGGGTGGAACATTCCCACAGACTCTCCTTCCATATCCTTCATTAAGACTTTGTTTTAAAAAAGCATCAAAATTACTATTCTTTTGGGATCCTTTCCCTTTGTAGAGGAGGGGACTGGGTTTAATGCTTTAATGCTTTAATGCTTTAATGCTTTTATAGAGGAGGGGACTGGGTTTAATGCTTTAATGGTGGCGCAGTGGGTTAAAGCACTGAGTTGCTGAGCTTGTTGATCGAAAGGTCGCAGGTTCGATTCCGGGGAGCGGTGTGAGCTTCCGCTATCAGCCCTAGCTTCTGCCAACCTAGCAGTTCGAAAACATGCAAATGTGAGTAGATCAATAGGTACTGCTCCGGCGAGAAGGTAACGGCGCTCCATGCAGTCATGCCGGCCACATGACCTTGGAGGTGTCTACGAGCAACGCTGGCTCTTCGGCTTAGAAATGGAGATGAGCACCACACCCCAGAGTCAGACATGACTGGACTTATTGTCAGGGGACTACCTTTACCTTTACCTTACCTTACCTTTACCTCTACTCTAGAGGAGAAGCAGGACATGGCTTGGCTTTGAGGCTCCTGTGGTGCTGAGTCCGTCTCCCCAAGAGAGGCTGAGGGCGGGAGGGAGAGGAAAGCTCCTTGGCCCTTGGCAGCGTGTGCTTAGGCTTGGTTCCCCCTCCTTCTATCGATGTGAGCTGGAAACCTGGCTGTTGCTACTGATGGGGAGATATTGGAAAAAATAGATATTTATTTATGTATAAACTAGCTGTACCCGCCACGCATTGCTGTGGCCAAATTTCCCTCCCTTTTTTCCTTCCTTCCTTCCTTCCTTCCTTCCTTCCTTCCTTCTTTCCTTCCTTGTCTTTTTTTCTTCCTTTCTCTCTTTCTTTCCTTTCTTCCACACAGCCCTCTAACCCAGAATATCAAGGTAGAAAATCCCACAATATCTGCTTTGAGCTGATTTTTCTTAGTCCACACTCAGATAACGGAACGTTGGTGGACAGGAAAAGAGATTTAAAGATGGGCTCAAAGCCAACCTTAAAAACTCTGACATAGACACTGAGAACTGGGAAGCCCTGGCCCTTGAGCACTCCAGCTGGAGGTCAGCTGTGACCAGCAGTGCTGCAGAATTCGAGGAGGCACGAGTGGAGGGTGAAAGAGAGAAACGTGCCAGGAGGAAGGCACGTCAAGCCAACCCCAACCGGGACCGCCTTCCACCTGGAAACCAATGCCCTCACTGCGGAAGAAGATGCAGAGCAAGAATAGGGCTCCACAGCCACATACGGACCCACAGGGAAACCCATGATGGAAGACCATCTTACTCGTCCAACGAGGGATCGCCTAAGTAAGTAAGTAAAGTAAGTATTCTGGGATAGAGGGCTGTGTGGAAGGGCTCTCTGAAAACCCAGTTTAAAGTAGATGGTGTGGGTTATTGTGCCTAGATATTTTGGTTATAGGGCTGTGTGGAAGGGCCCTGGTTTATCTGAGTCTACACTGCCATATATTCCATATGAAAGATGTTAATGTGGGGTTGTAATCAGGTATGTGGAAGGAGCCTTAGATAGAAATGCAACCAAAGAGCAAACCTAGAAAAGGGATCTTGTTTGTAGGTTGAAGACTGCCTGTAATTCTACAGGGGTGTCTCTTCCTTTCCCTTCGTAAAAGGCCTCAAGGGCTGTAAAGTTGCCCCCCACCAACATGCACCACTCTCCTGAGGCACTCTGTTGATGCTCAGAGGTGGCCTTGACCTGCCCGGCTCATCTTCCTCCTGCTGCTGCTGCTGGAAGGATTTCCTTTCTCCCTCAGTCATTTTCTCTCTCCCTGTGGGGCTTTGGTGGCCTGCTCACCTTCTTGTCTCTGTGCCAAGCAGGGATCCCTTTGGCGGTGACACCAAGCCCAGAATAGAAAGTGATGGGATGGGAAGGGAGGGAAGAGACCTCCAGGGGCCATCTAGTCCACACCCTTCTACCTTATAGGAGAAGCACAACCAAAGCACTCTGGACAGATGGCCATTCAGACTTTGGTTAATAATAGAGTAGTAGGGTAGAAAGAGACCTCCAAAGGCCATCCAGTCCAGCCCCTTCTGCCATATGGGAGAAGCACAACCAAACCACTCCTGACAGATGGCCAGCCTCAGCTTCATAATAATCTGTATCAGGCACATGCACACACACCTTTACCAGCAAAGGGAGTGGGAGTGCTCAATTTGGTGCGGCTGCTCGGGGCCCACTTCTCCCCAAACCGACTCCCTCCTGCACTGTTGGAGCTGCCAGCAATGTACACGGAGGTCTGCCCTCACTGCCAGTAGCACAGCAGCCCGCTGTGGGGCTCCCTCCTTCCTTCCCTCCCTCCCTCTGAGCAGCAGGGCTTCTCCCCGCCTCCCTCCCTATCTCCCTTCCCTGCCGGCTGGTGCTTCTTTCGGCGATGAGGAGAAGCCAATGGGGGTGGGGAAAGCAAGTGGCCAGAGCAAGGAGGACTGTTTAGCCGAGGTGTGAGAGAGAGACGTTGGAGGGGCTCTCCGACGCGCATTCACCCTCCCCACCCCTGTGCGCATGCTCCGTGTTGTCCTCTTCTTTTTTTAGAATTTGTTAGTTTGTTTTGGTGGTTTATTTTAATTTTTATGATTCTTGGTCATACCTTGGGGTATGAGGCATTTCGAGGCCAAATGTGGTGATATTTGGTCCTGTGTTTTTTTCGTTTTTAAGCCACTCACGACGACAACAACATTTATATATATATAGATTGTATGTACTTTACAAGCACTGAAATGTATAGAAAAATCAGGTTCTCTCTCTGTATTAGAAAGAATGCTGAAGGAGATCTGTGTCCAAGGCACGGGCAGGAGGGGGATGAACATTCCAGGAAGTGGGGAGATAAGCCCGTCCTAGTAGCAACAGAGATAAGTAAAAAGTAAGGAGCTGACCCCGCCTCCCTCCTGACAAGTCAAAGTAGGCCCCTTGATTGATGAATGTAAGCTGTAAGCTGTATGCTGCTTTTTTAGAAAGAAATACAGAGACATGCCTTTTGTTTGTTGGAAGATAGAATTTGATATTTCTATGATGCTAAAGTGATGCAGTGAATGATGACAATGTATGTAGAAGCATGTTTCTTTGTTTGCCTGCATTTGAAGTGTATAAAAGGCAGTCAACGCCTTTATTGGACACTCTGGTTGCTTTTGGACACAGCTCCACTCCAGGGTCCCTGCTGGAAATAAAGCCGTACTTTTCTATCTCTGGAAAGGATCTCTCTTGATATTATCTCTTCTATCATGTTGCAACACTACTGCTAAAGTTTCCCATGTTGGTGGTGAAGGAGGATGAGGCCAAACCTGGGAGGGTTAAAGATAATTCTCTTTCTGGAATTGTTTGTTTGTCCTTATCCAGGGTCCTGTGGCACGGAAAGAGAGACTGAGGGAGGGAGGAGGGAGCTCCTTGGCCCTTGGCTTTGCATTTCAAGGTGGCCCAGGGAAGGAAGATCCGATGACTTGGAGCTCAGTTGAGCTAGGAGCACCACGTGGTCACGAAAACAGAGGGGAGCTGGTTATCAGCTCCTGCTTGTTTTCGTGTCGAGCTGATATTCATACCAGGAGGGGACTTCCTCTTCCATGTTTCCAATGGGGGAAAAGGAATGAAAGGCTGGATGAAACAGGAGAAACAGGGTTCCATCCAGGGCCCGGTCCTGTTCAACATCTTTATTAATGACTTAGATGAAGGGCTAGAAGGCATGATCATCAAGTTTGCAGACGACACCAAATTGGGAGGGATAGCCAATACTCCAGAGGACAGGAGCAGGATTCAAAACGATCTTGACAGAGTAGAGGGATGGGCCAAAACTAACAAAATGAAGTGTAACAGGGACAAATGCAAGATACTCCACTTAGGCAGAAAAAACAAAATGCAAAGATACAGAATGTGGGATGCCTGTCTCGAGAGCATTAGGTGTGAAAAAGATCTTGGAGTCCTCATGGACAGCAAGTTAAACATGAGCCAACAATGTCATGTGGCGGCAAAAAAAGCCAATGGGATTTTGGCCTGCATCAATAGGAGCATAGTGTCTAGATCTAGGGAAGTAATGCTACCTCTTTATTCCGCTTTGGTTAGACCACAACTGGAATATTGTGTCCAATTCTGGGCACCACAATTCAAGAGAGATATTGACAAGCTGGAATGTGTCCAGAGGAGGGCGACTAAAATGATCAAGGGTCTGGAGAACAAGCCCTATGAGGAGCGGCTTAAGGAGCTGGGCATGTTAAGTCTGAAGAAGAGAAGGCTGAGAGGAGAAATGATAGCCATGTATAAATATGTGAGAGGAAGTCACAGGGAGGAGGGAGCAAGCTTGTTTTCTGCTTCCTTGGAGACTAGGACACGGAACAATGGCTTCAAAGTACAAGAAAGTAGATTCCATCTACACGAGGAAGAACTTCCTGTCTGTTTGAGCCGTTCAGCAGTGGTACTCTCTGCCTCGGAGTGTGGTGGAGGCTCCTTCTTTGGTAGCTTTTAAACAGAGGCTGGATGGCCATCTGTAAGGGGTGCTTTGAATGCAATATTCCTGCTTCTTGGCAGGGGGTTGGACTGGATGGCCCATCAGGTCTCTTCCAATTCTATGATTCTATCATTCTATGAAACGAAATGCTAATGCAAAAGTATTGTGTTACAAAAATGATGCATTTTCTGTCTGCTCTTGCATCTATTACTTGCAAAAACAGTGACCAAGAGCCTGTATCATGCCACATAATATAACACTCTGTATGTGTATTCAGTTGATGTGTGGTGCTTCTGTATTTGTTAAACAACTAAATGTGCATCGACACTGTAGAATTAATGCAGTTTGACAGTGTATTAACTGTCTTGGCTCAGTGCTATGAGATCATGGAAACTGTAACATTGCAAGGTCTTTAGCCTTGTCTGCCAAAGAGGGTGAATGCCTCACCAAACTACAATTCCTAGCATTTCATAGCACTGAGCCATGGTAGTTAAAGTAATGCCGAATTACATTAATTCTACAGTGTGGGTGCACCATCATAGAAGCGGAAGGGAGGGAGCAGAAGGGACTGCTTTGTTTCCTTTCTGCACTTCTCTAGATGGAGGGAAGAGAAACAGCAATCTTGTTCCTCTTCCTTCTCCCTGGAAGACTGGTTGCAATGAGACGCAGCACTCTCTGTTCAGTTGAAATGAACAGGGCCTTCCATACCATCCCACATGAGATGTATTTATATGCAATTTCAACAAATATGTGTATGTGTCATCGGCAGGATTCTAGCACGGATTTCCCATGATGGTAAATATAGACAACCAAAATTCCGCATTGGAAGATGTATGCTTCAACCACAGTGGGCACCACATCACATTGCGAAATGTCCCTGTCATAGGACACTTCTGCCTCTTTTCAAGCTTGGAGAGGCATGGAGATCATCATATGTTCCTGGGCACAACACTGCCTGAGCTCTGCGAGTGCAGCATTTTTCTGAATGAAGCAGAGCGTGTTTGAGGACCGGGACATCTGTAGGGATACCAAGGTGCTTGTTTATAAAACTATTGTCCTCCCAACCCTGCTGCGAAATGTGGACTGTCTACAGACGTCATATGCAACTCCTGGAACGATTCCATCAGTGCTGCCTCCGGAAAATCCTGCAAATCTCTTGGGAAGACAAGCGGACAAACGTCAGCATGCTGGAAGAAGCAAAGACCACCAGCATTGAAGCGATGGTCCTCCGCCATCAACTCCGCTGGACCAGCCACGTTGTCCGGATGCCTGACCACCGTCTCCCAAAGCAGTTGCTCTACTCTGAACTCAAGAACGGAAAACAGAATGTTGGTGGACAGGAAAAGAGATTTAAAGATGGGCTCAAAGCCAACCTTAAAAACTCTGGTTAGACACTGAGAACTGGGAAGCCCTGGTCCTTGAGCGCTCCAGCTGGAGGTCAGCTGTGACCAGCAGTGCTGCAGAATTTGAGGAGGCACAAATGGAGGGCAAAAGGGAGAAGCGTGCCAAGAGGAAGGCATGCCAAGCCAACCCTGACCGAGACCGCCTTCCACCTAGAAACCAATGAACTCACTGCGGGAGAAGATGCAGGTCAAGAATAGGGCTCCACAGTCACCTACAGATCCACAAGAATACTGATCCTGGAAGACTATCCTACTCGTCCAATGAGGGATTACAGAAGAAGAAGAAGAAGAAGAAGAAGAAGAAGAAGAAGAAGAAGAAGAAGAAGAAGAGGAAGAAGAAGAAGTTGTTGTTCCTGGGTTGAGAAGAGGCAGAAATGTCCTGAAAGGAGGGAACTCTGAACACGGGTCAGCAATCCTGTACAGAGTTCTTACCACTTATTGCTCTATACTCCCATGGTTCCAACTGAAAAATAGGTGGGATGGAAACCATGAAAGTTTCCCAACCTGTTTCATTGTCCAACCATCAGCAGTCTCTTATATCATATGGAGTTTGGTGAAGAACAATATGATCCCATGGAAAGAAATGGTTTTAACCTGGAGCACTGCCTCTTATATCCAATGGATTTTGGGGTAGAGCAATATTAGGTAAAGGTAAAGGTTTCCCCCTGACATTAAGTCCAGTCATGTCCGACTCTGGGGGTTGATGCTCATCTCCATTTCTAAGCCGAAGTGCCAGCATTGTCCATAGACACCTCCAAGGTAATGTGGCCGGCATGACTGCATGGAGTGCCATTACCTTCCTGCCAGAGCTGTACCTATTAATCTACTCACATTTGCATGTTTTCAAAATGCTAGGTTGGCAGAAACTGGGGCTAACAGCGGGAGCTCACCCCACTTCCCGAATTCAAACCTGTGACCTTTCAGTCAACAAGTTCAGCAGCTCAGTGGTTTAACCCACTCTGCCACCGAGGGCTCCATGGAATATAATCCCATGGAAAGAAATGGGTTTAACCTGGAGAATAGGCTCTTGTATCATATGGGATTTGGTGCAGAACAATATTATCCCATGGAAAGAAATGGTTTTAAGCTGGAGCACTGTCTTTTGTATCATATGGGGTTTGGAGAAGGTCAATTTTATCCTACAGAAAGAAATGTTTTTAAACTGGTGTCAGTTTCCTTTAATGTAGGAGGCTTTGTGCAGGGCAAGGGATATCTTGGCTTTCAGATATTGTTGTTTCTCCTTATTTTTTTAAAAAAGTAATACTGACCGTGTGATGAATGTAAGATTAAAGTATTGCCAGCTCTTAGGTTTCCATGCGTGAGTGTCATGGGGAGGCAGAATTCAAAACGGGACTGTTGACGACATAAGAGAGGTGATCCTCTACACTGGAATCATAGAGTTGGAAGAGACCTTATTGGACATCTAGTCCAACCCCCTGCCAAGAAGCAGGAAAATCACATTCAAAGCACCCCCGACAGATGGCCCAGTTCTCAGTGTCTACGCCATTGTGTTGGAAGGGGTCGCATTCCCCCTGAAAACGCAGGTTCGCAGCTTGGGTGTGATCCTGGACTCATCGCTGAGCCTGGAACCCCAGGTTTCGGCGGTGACCAGGGGAGCATTTGCACAGTTAAAGCTTGTGCGCCAGCTGCGCCCGTACCTTGGGAAGTCTGACTTGGCCACGGTAGTCCACGCTCTGGTTACATCCCGTTTAGACTACTGCAACGCTCTTTACGTGGGGTTGCCTTTGAAGACGGCCCAGAAGCTCCAACTAGTCCAACGCTCGGCAGCCATGATACTAACAGGAGCGGAGCGCAGGGAGCATACAACTCCCTTGCTGCACCAGCGCCACTGGCTGCCGATTTGCTACCGGGCTCAATTCAAAGTGCTGGCGTTGGCCTATAAAGCCCAAGCTACCTATCCGAATGTATCTCTGCCTATGAACCCACCAGGACTCTAAGAGCCGTCGCAAACTAGGTTCCTGAGGGAGAAAACCTTGCTAGCAAGTCCCTGACATCATGAGCCTGCGCCTCTCTCCCCGCCCCTTTCTCCGCCCCTTTCTCTTTGCCAGCGTGGTTTTTCCTTTGCTAGGGCAGCATTGCCCGCATTTTCTCTCAGCTGAATTCTGCCAACTGAGAGAAAATGCGGGCAATGCTGCCCTAGCAAAGGAAAAACCACTCTCGCACGGAGAAAGGGGCGGGGTGAGAGGCGGAGTCTCGTGACGTCAGGGACATGCTAGCAAGGTTTTCTCCCGCAGGAACAGAGTTTGCGACGGGCCTAAGATCTTCTGGGGAGGCCCTGCTCTCGATCCCGCCTGCATCGCAAGCATGGCTGGCGGGGACGAGGGACAGGGCCTTCTCTGTGGTGGCCCCTGGGCTGTGGAACGCCCTTCCCATGGACATTAGATCAGCCCCTTCGTTAATGGTATTTTGAAGAAAACTAAAAACCTGGCTGTTTGAACAGGCGTTCAGATAAATAGTGCAATTGAACGATGAATATAGGAAACGGAATTATGGATGACGAATTGGATCACGATTTTAGTTACGAGACGTTAATGTGTTGTTATTGATGTGTCATTATATGTATATTATGCTGTTAATAGTTTTAAATATTGTATGTTGTACGATTGACTTTTTTGCTCTTGTTGTGAACCGCGTTGAGTCGCCTGCAGGTTGAGAAACTGCGGTATACAAACAAAGTAAATAAATAAATAAATAAATGGCCATCCAGCCTCTGTTTAAAAGCTTCCAAAGAAGGAGCCTCCACCACACTCCGGGGCAGAGAGTTCCACTGCTGAACGGCTCTCACAGTCAGGAAGTTCTTCCTCATGTTCAGATGGAATCTCCTCTCTTGTAGTTTGAGGACGGTCGCACATGCTTTCCATCTCAATGTGATGAGGTTGTTGGTTGTAGTTTGGTGAGGTGCCAGCACTCTTTGGCAGAGAAAGTTACTTAGGAAATGATAACTCCCAAGAGTCCAAAGTACGAGGCAATGGCAGTTAAAATAGTGTCAAACTGCATCAATTTGACAATGTAGATGAATCCCATGTCAAAGAAGAGAAAAGGAGGGGGGAACCTTTCATAGAAGAGAATTATTATAGTCTGGGAAAAATGCCCAGCAGACTGAAACTTTTAGAGTCCTCACAATTTATGAGATTGTCCTCAAGCAACTCGTTGTACCAAAGCTGTTTTCAATGCATTTCGATGGCCAGCTTGCAGGAAAAAAAGACAAAATGTCAACTTGCAATTTGGCATGGTGATCCAAAGGAGGACATTTGATGGACACTCTAGAAAAAAATGTAATGCAGAACAAAATATTTGGGTTGGAAGGATGTTAAAAGTGGTTAGAAATGCAAAAAAGAAAAGAAAAGAAAAGAAAAAAAAAGAAAATCTGCAAAAAATAAGGATGGGATGGAAATGGAATGAAATGGAAATATCCCGTATAGACGGAGCCCTGGTGGCACAGGGGGTTAAACTCCTGTGCCAGCAGGACTGAAGACTGACAGGCCGCAGGTTCGAATCCGGGGAGAGGTGGATGAGCTCCCTCTATCAGCTCCAGCTTCTCATGCTCCTCATGAGAGAAGCCTCCCACAGGGATGATAAAAACATCAAATCATCCAGGCATCCCCTGGGCAACGTCCTTGCAGACAGCCAATTCTCTCACACCAGGAGTCACACCTGACACGACAAAAAAAAATCCTGTATAGACTACTGCAACACTCTCTACGTGGGGTTGCCTTGGAAGACTGCCTGGAAGCTCCAAATGGTCCAACACTTGGCAGGCAGGTTACTAACAGGAGCAGCACTCAGGGAGCATACCTCTGTTGCACCGACTCGATTGGCTGCCAGTTTGCTACCAGGCACAATTCAAAGTGCTGGCCTTAGCCTAGGTAAAGGTAAAGGTAAAGGTAGTCCCCTGACATTAAGTTCAGTCATGTCTGACTCTCGGGTGTGGTGCTCATCTCAATTTCTAAGCCAAAGAACCAGCGTTGTCTGTAGACACCTCCAAGGTCATGTGGCCGGCATGACTGCATGGAGCGCCGTTACCTTCCCGCCGGAGCGGTACCTATTGATCTACACACATTTGCATGTTTTAGAACTGCTAGGTTGGCAGAAGCTAGGGCTGACAGCGGAAGCTCACACCGCTCCCCGGAATCGAACCTGCGACCTTTCGATCAACAAGCTCAGCAGCTCAGTGCTTTAACCCACTGCCTTAGCCTATAAAGCCCTAAATGGTTCTGGCCCAACTTACCTGTCCGAACGTATCTCCTCCTATGAATCAGCTAGGACATTAAGATCGTCTGGGGAGGCTCTGCTCTCGGTCCCGCCTGCATCACAAATACGGTTGGCGGGGACGAGAGACAGGGCCTTCTCAGTGGTGGCCCCTCGGCTGTGGAACGCCCTTCCCACAGAAATTAGATCGGCCCCCTTCCTGTTCACATTTCGGAGGAAAGTGAAGACCTGGTTGTTTGAGCAGGCATTTGAATAGGCAGTGTAACTAATATAGAAGTATGGAACATTTGGATTATGAGACTGGATCTTGATTTTAACTATGAGACGAGATGAGATGTTATGATGTTTATTGATTGTTATAGTGTTATTCTTTTAACTTGTTTTTAACTGTTTTTATCATGTTTAAGTATTGTATTTGTTTTGTTAACCGCTCTGAGTCGCCCTGAGGGCTGAGAAGAGCGGTATACAAATATAGTAAATAAATACATTAATAAATAATTTCCCAATTAGCAAATGGAGAGGAAAATCTATTTGTTGGTAGTTTCCATAAGTTGAAGAACATGGGTTTTTTTATATGCAAGAAACCTTTTTCTGTGCAGGATTTAAAAAATAAAAAATGCAAAAGATATGTGTTTTTTGCACAGAAAAAAATATTCTAGAACACTAAGGAATGCTTAAATATACAACTTCCTAATTGTGAGAGCTGTGGTGTGTGATGGAGGCTCCTTCTTTGGAGGCTTTTAAACGGAGGCAGGATGGTCATCTGTTGGGGATGCTTTGAAAGTGATTTTCCTGCTTCTGGGCAGGGAGTTGGACTGGATGGCCCATGAGGTCTCTTCCAACTCTATGATTCTATGATTGTATAATTGTATGGTTGTATGAATATTGCACAAGGTAAAGGTAAAGGTTTTCCCCTGACATTAAGTCCAGTTGTGTCCGACACTCTGGGTTGATGCTCATCTTCATTTCTAAGCCAAAGAACCTGCGTTGTCCGTAGACACCACCAACGTCATGTGGCCAGCATGACTGCCTGGAGTGCCATTACCTTCCCACCGGAGTGCTACCTATTGCTCTACTCACATTTGCACGCTTTTGAACTGCTAGGTTGACAGAAGCTGGGGCTGACAGCAGAAGCTCACACTGCTCCCCAGATTCAAACCTGTAACTTTTTGGTCAAACAGTTTAACAGCTCAGCAGTTTAACTCACTGCACCACACTGTTCACTGTTTTCATTGGGGAGAAACCCAACAGACTTATTCATATTTACATATGACAATGAAATAGCAAAGGATTAATTTCTTCAGGTAGCCTTTCGTTAGAAGATCCACTTGTCTGTTCATTTCATGGTCAGAAGGCACACACAACTTTTTATAGAGTCATCTCATTTACAACTAATCAATCTTCTTGCAGTATCTTTTATTAAAATGTTATTTCATAGTTTTGCTTCCTTTCCCTTTTTTATGCAAGCATACAATACTGGCCGTGCCTAACCCAAATATGAATGCAAGATACATCCATTATTTTGATCATGAAAGTTACTGGACTACCAGCTATTTGGACATGTAAGATAAGGTACTATATGTCTTCTTTCGTATTTACATAATTAAATATTGTATATCCTTTCTTATCTTTCTTCCTTAAATGTAGTAACGGTAATGCTCGAAGGAATTGGCTCCAAATCCCTCCTAGAAGCACCAATGGCTTGAAAAAATTGCCAGTCACTTGGTTGTTGTAGGTTTTTCAGGCTATATAGCCATGTTCTAGAAGCATTCTCTCCTGATGTTTTGCCTGCATCTATGGCAAGCATCCTCAGAGGTTGTGAGGACCTCACATCTCTGAGGATGCTTGCCATAGATGCAGGCAAAACATCAAGAGAGAATCATGGAATCATAGAATCAAAGAGTTGGAAGAGACCTCATGGGCCATCCAGTCCAACCCCCTGCCAAGAAGCAGGAATATTGCATTCAAATCACCCCTGACAGATGGACATCCAGCCTCTGTTTAAAAGCTTCCAAAGAAGGAGCCTCCACCACACTCCGGGGCAGAGAGTTCCACTGCTGAACGGCTCTCACAGTCAGGAAGTTCTTCTTCATGTTCAGATGGAATCTCCTTTCTTGTAGTTTGAAGCCATTGTTCCGCGTCCTAGTCTCCAGGGAAACAGAAAACAAGCTTGCTCCCTCCTCCCTGTGGCTTCCTCTCACATATTTATACATGGCTATCATATCTCAGTCAGGAAGTTCTTCTTCATGTTCAGATGGAATCTCCTTTCTTGTAGTTTGAAGCCATTGTTCCGCGTCCTAGTCTCCAGGGAAACAGAAAACAAGCTTGCTCCCTCCTCCCTGTGGCTTCCTCTCACATATTTATACATGGCTATCATATCTCCTCTCAGCCTTTTCTTCTTCAGGCTAAACATGCCCAGCTCCTTAAGCCGCTCCTCATAGGGCTTGTTCTCCAGACCCTTGAACATTTTAGTCGCCCTCCTCTGGACACATTCCAGCTTGTCAATATCTCTCTTGGATTGTGGTGCCCAGAATTGGACACAATATTCCAGGTGTGGTTTAACCAAGGCAGACTAGAGGGGTAGCATTACTTCCTTAGATCTAGACACTATGCTCCTATTGATGCAGGCCAAAATCCCATTGGCTTTTTTTGCCGCCACATCACATTGTTGGCTCATGTTTAACTTGTTGTCCACGAGGACTCCAAGATCTTTTTCACACGTACTGCTCTCGAGCCAGGCATTGTCCCCCATTCTCTATCTTTGCATTTTGATTTTCCTACCAAAGTGGAGTATCTTGCATTTGCCACTGTTGAACTTCATTTTGTTACTTTTGGCCAATCTCTCTAATCTGTCAAGATCGTTTTGAATTATGCTCCTGTCCTCTGGACTATTGGCTATCTCTCCCAATTTGGTGTCGTCTGCAAACTTGATGATCATGCCTTCTAGCCCTTCATCCAAGTCATTAATAAAGATGTTGAACAGGACCGGGCCCAGGACGGAACCCTGCGGCACTCCGCTCGTCACTTCTTTCCAGGATGAAGAGGAAGCATTGGTGAGCACCCTCTGGGTTCGTCCATTTAACCAATTACAGATCCACCTCACCGTACTTTTGCCTAGCCCACATTGGACTAGTTTGATTGCCAGAAGGTCGTGGGGGACCTTATCGAAGGCCTTACTGAAATCCAGGTACGCTACATCCACGTCATTCCCCGCATCTACCCAGCTTGTAACTCTATAAAAAAAAAAGAGATCAGATTAGTCTGGCATGACTTGTTTTTGATAAATCCATGTTGACTATTAGCGATGACCGCATTTGTTTCTAAGTGTTTGCAGACCACTTCCTTAACCATCTTTCTTTTCTACAGTGGAGATGTACTGTTCTACAATTTCTACAGTGTAGATGTACTGTTGGAAAACCTTGAGATAGGGAAATGGGCGCCACTATAAAACATGCATCTAGATGTTGACTAGTGTCATTATTTCAGTCCTTAACTAGAAGCAAGAGGTGAAAAGCCTTCTTAAATCAAGTCTCTCTTTCGTCCGCCGGGTCCAATCATCATTCGGTTCCACAATGCCGGTGCCCTAAATCCCCATGTCTTTTCCCCCTTCAGTTTCATTAGAAAGAACTGACAAGAGACTTCAGGAAGAGACCAGAGGGTGAAGTACATGGATCCCATTAGCCATTTGTGAGTAGCCTTCCATCAAAGCCTTTAACTGGAGTTTTGAGGCTGATTGGAAGCAAAAGGTGCTGATTAAATAAGAAACTCCATCTGGTTCAAGGGTCCAGCAAAAGGAGAGGGAGAATAGGAAAGAAAGAAAGCCAAACTGAATGCTTTCACCTACTTGTCAATGACATTGCGGTGAGAATGTCTCTCTCCTCGTTCCCTTCCCGATGGCTATCAGGTAATAGGCAATAGCTGATCTGCAGAAAAGAGCAAGCTGTGTGGAAGGATAGGAAAAACACAATGGACTGGATGCATTTCTCTCATTTGGAACCACAAATTGTCAGGGCAAATAAAAAACCTCTGGGGAATGGGCTAAAGTCCTGCTTCAGTATGCTGATGAAGGAGTGCCCATCTACTATATAAATAAAAATGTAATGTTTGCTTGTGGGATTAACAGAACTCAAAAATTACTGGACGAATTGACACCAAATTTGGACACAAGACACCTAACAACCCAATGTATGTCCTTCACTCAAAAAAATTGAAACATCTGGGTGTAAAAAAATTGAAACATCCGGGTGTCCCCTGGGCAACATCTTTGTAGACAGCCAATTCTTTGTAGACAGCCTCATTTGGGAGTTGTGGTTGCTGGGATTTATAGTTCACCTACAATCAAAGAGCATTCTGAACCCCACCAACGATGGAATTGAACCAAACTTGGCACACAGTTCTCCCATGACCAACAGAAAATACTGGAAGGTTTTGGTGGGCAGTGTTTTTTGGTTTTGGAGTTGTAGCTCACCTACATCCCAAGATCACCGTGAACTCAAACAATGATGGATCTGGACCAAACTCTACACAAATACTCAATATGTCCAAATGTGAACACTTTAGCCAATCTGGTTTGTTTGGCTTGGTCAGATGGCCATAATAGCAAGGGTCCAGACGTCACGTTTTTAGTCCATATAGGACCATGTGACAGCCGATCACAGCTCCTCCTCCCCTATTTGGCATCATGTAGCCCACAGAAAGCTGTGTGTGCTTCCTTCACCCTGTTGCTGAAACTCAGGATCCCTTGAAGGGGAAAAAGGAAAGGGTCCCAGGAAGGATGCTTCCTTAACCCCATTGCTGAAACCCAGGTCCCCTTGAAGGGAAGAAGGAAAGGTTCCCAGGAAGGATGCTTCCTTAACCTCATTGCTGAAACCCAGGTCCCCTAGAAGAGAAGAAAGGAAAGGGTCCCAGGAAGGATGCTTCCTTAACCTCATTGCTGAAACCCAGGTCCCCTTGAAGGGAAGAAAGGAAAGGGTCCCAGGAAGGATGCTTCCTTAACCTCATTGCTGAAACCCAGGTCCCCTTGAAGGGAAGAAAGGAAAGGGTCCCAGGAAGGATGCTTCCTTAACCTAATTGCTGAAACCCAGGTCCCCTTGAAGGGAAGAAAGGAAAGGGTCCCAGGAAGGATGCTTCCTTAACCTCATTGCTGAAACCCAGGTCCCCTTGAAGGGAAGAAAGGAAAGGGTCCCAGGAAGGATGCTTCCTTAACCTCATTGCTGAAACCCAGGTCCCCTTGAAGGGAAGAAAGGAAAGGGTCCCAGGAAGGATGCTTCCTTAACCTCATTGCTGAAACCCAGGTCCCCTTGAAGAGAAGAAAGGAAAGGGTCCCAGGAAGGATGCTTCCTTAACCTCATTGCTGAAACCCAGGTCCCCTTGAAGGGAAGAAAGGAAAGGGTCCCAGGAATGATGCTTCCTAAACCTCATTGATGAAACCCACGTTCCCCTTGAAGGGAAGAAGGAAAGGTTCCCAGGAAGGATGCTTCCTTAACCTCATTGCTGAAACCCAGGTCCCCTAGAAGAGAAGAAAGGAAAGGGTCCCAGGAAGGATGCTTCCTTAACCTCATTGCTGAAACCCAGGTCCCCTTGAAGGGAAGAAAGGAAAGGGTCCCAGGAAGGATGCTTCCTTAACCTCATTGCTGAAACCCAGGTCCCCTTGAAGGGAAGAAAGAAAAGGGTCCCAGGAAGGATGCTTCCTTAACCTAATTGCTGAAACCCAGATCCCCTTGAAGGGAAGAAAGGAAAGGGTCCCAGGAAGGATGCTTCCTTAACCTCATTGCTGAAACCCAGGTCCCCTTGAAGGGAAGAAAGGAAAGGGTCCCAGGAAGGATGCTTCCTTAACCTCATTGCTGAAACCCAGGTCCCCTTGAAGGGAAGAAAGGAAAGGGTCCCAGGAAGGATGCTTCCTTAACCTCATTGCTGAAACCCATACTCCCTTGAAGGGAAGAAAGGAAAGGGTCCCAGGAAGGATGCTTCCTTAACCTCATTGCTGAAACCCAGGTCCCCTTGAAGGGAAGAAAGGAAAGGGTCCCAGGAAGGATGCTTCCTTAACCTCATTGCTGAAACCCAGGTCCCCTTGAAGAGAAGAAAGGAAAGGGTCCCAGGAAGGATGCTTCCTTAATCTCATTGCTGAAACCCAGGTCCCCTTGAAGAGAAGAAAGGAAAGGGTCCCAGGAAGGATGCTTTCTTAACCTCATTGCTGAAACCCAGGTCCCCTTGAAGGGAAGAAAGGAAAGGGTCCCTGGAAGGATGATTCCTTAACCTCATTACTGAAACCCAGGTCCACTTGAAGGGAAGAAAGGAAAGGGTCCCAGGAAGGATGCTTCCTTAACCTAATTGCTGAAACCCAGATCCCCTTGAAGGGAAGAAAGGAAAGGGTCCCAGGAAGGATGCTTCCTTAACCTCATTGCTGAAACCCAGGTCCCCTTGAAGGGAAGAAAGGAAAGGGCCCCAGGAATGATGCTTCCTTAACCTCATTGCTGAAACCCAGGTCCCCTTGAAGAGAAGAAAGGAAAGGGTCCCAGGAAGGATGCTTTCTTAACCTCATTGCTGAAACCCAGGTCCCCTTGAAGGGAAGAAAGGAAAGGGTCCCAGGAAGGATGCTTCCTTAACCTCATTGCTGAAACCCAGGTCCCCTTGAAGAGAAGAAAGGAAAGGGTCCCAGGAAGGATGCTTCCTTAATCTCATTGCTGAAACCCAGGTCCCCTTGAAGAGAAGAAAGGAAAGGGTCCCAGGAAGGATGCTTTCTTAACCTCATTGCTGAAACCCAGGTCCCCTTGAAGGGAAGAAAGGAAAGGGTCCCTGGAAGGATGATTCCTTAACCTCATTACTGAAACCCAGGTCCACTTGAAGGGAAGAAAGGAAAGGGTCCCAGGAAGGATGCTTCCTTAATCTCATTGCTGAAACCCAGGTCCCCTTGAAGGGAAGAAAGGAAAGGGTCCCAGGAAGGATGCTTTCTTAACCTCATTGCTGAAACCCAGGTCCCCTTGAAGGGAAGAAAGGAAAGGGTCCCTGGAAGGATGATTCCTTAACCTCATTACTGAAACCCAGGTCCACTTGAAGGGAAGAAAGGAAAGGGTCCCAGGAAGGATGCTTCCTTAACCTAATTGCTGAAACCCAGATCCCCTTGAAGGGAAGAAAGGAAAGGGTCCCAGGAAGGATGCTTCCTTAACTTCATTGCTGAAACCCAGGCTCCCTTGAAGGGATGGAAAGGCTCCCAGGAGCGGAAAGGGGAGCATCATAGGTTCCCCATTGCCGCCAGTGGGCTGGATTGAGCCATAGATATAGATAGATAGATAGATAGATAGATAGATAGATAGATAGATAGATATTATTCACACACAGAGAGATATAGTATCATAGATTTGAAAGGGACCCCTAAAGAAGGACAATTATATGTCGCATGTTCCAGAGTAGGCAAACCAGACAATCTCTACATCAACACTGGCAAAGAAACAGCAAGAAATACTCTTTACCCACAAGCAGAAAGACATCACATATATTCGAAATCAACACTTTCTCGTTACTTTATTTTCCAGATCACCAGACAGGGCCACAGCAACGCATGGCAGGGGACAGCTAGTTGAATATAAGTGGAATCTCACTGGAATCCATTGTTTTGTCTTCTACTCTCTCAAGTAGCAAAAAACAAGTTTGTCCCATCTTCTACATGACATCACTTCAGAAGAAAACATGACATTGAACACAAGTACTAGAGAAAAGAGAACCAGGCATTAAATTGATCAGCTAGAAGAGATGTCGGAATTCCATACAGTGAATGCGAAGGCCCATTTGGCCCTTAGGAACATTCTTTTATGGTTCTTACCGCCCGAATCCCCCTTTTGAAGGAAGGCAGATGGTGTTTTTAGCTAAAAGGAGATGTGAGGGAGGTTTCAGCCTATCCTATACTAAAAACAGATCTACAGACACATATTCGAAAGGTATCTATGTGACTCATTTCATGCAGTTTAATTACAGCACTGTGATTCCACTTCTATCTTCATCCAATCGGATTTGTGGCTTCTGCATAGAAAACGCTCTTTTCTCTGCAAAACAACCATGTGCACATTTTTTCACAGAACAAATCCCCTATTGCAGCATTTTTTCTTTCCCCAAAAGTTCCCCATTTCTGCATTGAATTATTTTTTTCCCGACACAGACAATGCCTTTTCCCATGTCAAAAATCTGTTTTCTATACAAAATGTGCAAATTTTGTGTGGAACAAGTCCCGTAATGCAAATAGCCTACAAAAAAAGACATGATTTTCAAATATTTCCTTGTAGTTGCTGAAATTACCTTTGAGAAATAATTTAGTGCAGAATTGTCAACCTGCAACTCCCAGGATTCCATAGCATTGAGATATGATAGATATTAGGCTTATTTATTTATTTATTTATTTACTTACTTTGCTTATATACCGCTGTTCTCAGCCCGAAGGCGACTCACAGCGGTTTACACACAATAAAAACAGCAATAATTCAATGCATATATAACAATTGACCACTTAACACATTATCCAATTAATAAACAACAAGCAATTACACTAAACAATTATTACAATAACCAGCCCAATCGTCTCATCATCAAAGCGTAGTCCAGGTTCGTCGTCCATTGTTCCATTCCTATGTTCAATTACCAATATTGCACTAGATTACTCGAATGCCTGCACAAACATCCAGGTCTTCAGCTTTTTTCGGAATGCCATGAGAGATGGTGCCTGCCTAATGTCCGCAGGAAGGGCGTTCCACAGCCGAGGGGCCACCACCAAGAAGGCCCTATCTCTCGTCCCCACCAGCCGTGCTTGAGAAGCCGGCGGGATCAAGAGCAGGGCCTCCCCGGAAGATCTCAAAGTCCTGGTGGGTTCATAGGCCGAGATGCGGTCAGATAGGTATCTTGGGCCAGAACCGTTTAGGGCTTTATAGGCCAGCGCCAGCACCTTGAATTGAGCTCGGTAGCAGATCGGCAGCCAATGGAGCTGGCGCAACAGGGGGGTTGTGTGCTCCCTGCGCTCCGCTCCTGTTAGAATCATGGCTGCCGCACGTTGGACTAAGCTTCCGGGCCGTCTTCAAGGGCAACCCCACGTAGAGAGTGTTGCAGTAGTATAGGCGGGATATAACCAGAGCGTGGACTACCGTGGCCAAGTCAGACTTCCCAAGGTATGGGCGCAGCTGGCGCACGAGCTTTAGCTGTGCAAATGCACCGCTGGTCACCGCTGAGACCTGAGGCTCCAGGCTCAGCGATGAATCCAGGATCACACCCAAGCTGCAAACCTGCGCCTTCAGGGGGAGTGCGACCCCGTCCAGCACAGGCTGTAACCTTATGCCCTGTTCGGCTTTGCGACTGACCAGGAGTACCTCTGTCTTGTCTGGATTCAATTTCAATTTGTTCGCCCTCATCCAGACCGTTACAGCAGCCAGGCACCAGTTCAGGACCTTGACAGCCTCCTTAGTAGAAGGTGGAAAGGAGTGACAGAGTTGGACATCATCTGCATACAGATGGCATCGTACCCCGAAACTCTGGATGATCTCTCCCAGCGGCTTCATGTAGATATTAAACAACATGGGAGACAGTATTGAGCCCTATGGAACCCCACAAGACAAAGGTTGTCTGTTTTCTGGGGAGGCTCTTCTCTCGCTCCCGCCCCCGTCTCAGGGAGAGGGCCTTCTCAGTGGTGGTCCCTTGACTGGAGCTCCCTCCCCAAGGAGATCAGGCTAGCACCCTCCCTATCCATGTTTCCTAAGGAACTAAAGACGTACATGTTCTGTCTTGCATTTGATTAACAATTCCCTTAACAGTTGGCCATAATCCATGGCCAAAAAAATATTATGTCCCTGCACTTTACTACTGCATTATTTAAAGTCATAATGTTCCTGTAATAAGTGCTCTTATCCTTACGTTGCTACATGATCTATGTACTTTATTGATTGCCTATTTTCTAACCTATTGCACACCAGCCCACACTCCCACGACGAGACTTGAAGTTATGTCCCAGATTGTTGTTTAAGATGTTTGTTATTATTGCTATAATTTTGTTTTATGTTGATTTATGTTGTTGTTATATTTTATATGCTACTAGCTGTACCCTGGCCACGCGTTGCTATGGCCTCAGAAAACAGGAATCCCGGACATGAAACAATCTGGACTAGGGAACACCTCCCCACAAAGATTTCCTGTAGGAAGGAAGAAGCCAGGCTTTTAAGCTGTAAGGGTTTTCAAAGGTTATGAAAGTAGGGAATATATGTGTATATTAGGGCTGGGTAACCACGGAAAAAATTGTTTCTAAACTCGATTCGTTTCCAGGGGGCGCTAGCATTTCCAAATTCTAAATACTTCCGAAATTTTGAGATTTCAAAATTTCGTTATTTACGAAATTTCGTTAATTTCAAATCGATTCGTTAATGGCAGACGCGATTGCGCAATATGCTAAAAAAACCTCCAAATGGGACAGGGGGAACTTCTGAAGCTTCCCTCTCCCTCTGTTGTTGACTGTTGGTGTGATAAAACAAACAACAGCTATAAAACTTGCACCAGACATGCGAAAATAATTACGAAATAATTACGAAAAAATTACGAAATAATTTCAAAATAATAATGAAACAATAATGAAATAAATTGAAAAAATTGTTTAGAATCTAATTTACTCCTCACAATATTCCTGCATGGCTCAATATCGGATCGTAAGCTAATTTAAATACGAATTAATAACGAATTACGAAATTAATGAACAAAACCACCCAGCCCTAGTGTGTGTGCATGTGTATATATTAGGGCTGGGCGGTTCGTTCGTTAATTTCATAATTCGTTATTGATTCGTATTTAAATTAGCTTACGATCCGATATTGAGCCATGCAGGAGCAACTAAAAATCGAAACGAATTTTTCAATTTATTTCGTAATTGTTTCGTAATTGGTTCGAAATCGTTTCGAAATCGTTTCGTTATTATTTCCGAATGTCTGGTGCAAGTTTTATAGTTGTTGTTTGTTTTATCAGTGATAAAAAAAATAAATTATCACACCAGCAGTCAACAACAGAGGGAGAGGGAAGCTTCAGAAGTCCCCCCTGTCCCATTTGGAGGTTTTTTTTTTTAGCGTATTGCGCAATCGCGTCCGCCATTAACGAATCGATTCATAATTATACAAAATTTCGTAAATTTTGAAATTTTTAAAAGGAAAATTTCGGAATTCTTAAAAAAAACGAAATGCGCTGGACCCCTAAAAATGAAACAAGTTTAGAAACAAATTTTTCCGTTGTTACCCAGGCCTAGTATATATGTGTATATTTGTGTATATGTATCTATGTGTGGTTTGGATGTGTATATATATGTGTGTATATGTTTATGTATGTGCATATGTATATGTGTGTGCATGTGTATATATGTGTTATGTATGTGTTCTGTATGTGTATGTGTATATATATGTGTGTGTGTATGTATATATGAGTGCATATATGTTTGTGTAGATATGTGCATGTGTGTGTTGTTTGTATATGTGTGTAGGCCTGGGCTTACTTGGGCCCTCCAGACATTTTGGACTTCAGTTCCCACAATTCCTAACAGCCAGAACAGCATGGCTGTTAGGAATTGTGGGAGTTGAAGTCCAAAATGCCTGGATGGCCCAAGTAGGCCCAGGCCTGGAGTATGAGATGTGTTACTGAACCCAGTGTCTCTTTGGAGGCCTGTGCAGCCTCTTCCTGGCGTGGCTCCTCCTCCCTCCCTTCCTTCCCTTTCCCTCTCACCTTCCTTGCCTGACCGATGGAAAAGGCTTGCTTGCTTCTTGACTTCTTCTGTCCCTCCATCTGTCCTTCTCCCTCCCTCCCTCCCCCTCCTCTCGCTCTCTGTCTGAGAAGGCTCTCAAGGCTGCCTTTCAGAGCAGCTTTGATGGGCTGTTCTGGCTTGTCGGCTGGGCTCCCGAAGCAGGGATGGGCAGCTGCTTTGCTGTTTGTTTCCCCCTCTCGCCCAAGAGGGGGCGGGGCTAGGTTTTGCACATGCGTGGTAAGGTATTTTTTATTCTTTAAAGAATTTTAAAGCTGTTTTCATGGTTTTGGGGGTTTTTTTAATAGTTGGTCATACCTTGCAGTATAAGAAGTTTGGAGGCCAAATTTGATGTCAATTGGCCCCATAGTTTGTTTGTTTTTAGGCTACTAACGACGACTAGGGCTGGTCAATTCGTTTCGTTAATTCGTAATTCGTTAAAAAATTCGTTAATTTTTGAATTACGAAACGATTACAAATTTTTTTTTAACCTGGAAGTGTTTTTAAATATCGAAACGGCAGGCGCCAAAAAATTTTGTATTTCCGTCCATTTCGGAAATACGTAAGATGGCCGCCTGCCGATGCTTGCTGAGAGGGCGAGCTTTTACTTTTCCTTGGAAGGGAGAGGGGCGAGCGAGCGGCGAGCGAGAGGGGCAAGCGAGCGGCGAGCGAGAGGGGTGAGCGAGAGGGGCGAGCGAGCGGCGAGCAAGAGGGGCGAGTGAGAGGGGCGAGCGAGCGGCGAGCGAGAGGGCCCGCCAGAGTGAGTGCCTGCCTTCCCTCCTTAATAATAATTTTAATTTCTCCTCCCTATTCTACTAAATTAATAATTAAATTTAAAAAATATTTTAAAAATATTGAAAAAAAAGGGCGCCATCTTTACAAAATGTTTTGTAAATATTTACGAAATTTCGTAAATACCGAACTTTTTTTTTGGAAAATTTTGTAATTAATTTAAATATCGAAACAAAAAAAAAACCCCAATTACAAATCGATTTTAGAAACAAATTTTGGCGTTGTTACCCAGGCCTAACGACGACCATTAGCTTTTTATATATATAGATGTTTTAACTCTGTATGACTGGGCTTTTTATTATTATTATTATTATTATTATTATTATTAAACTTTATTTGTACCCCGCTAGCATCTCCCGAAGGATTCGATGCAGCTTACACAGGCCGAGGCCTCAACACACAACGCAACAATACAATCTAAGCAAATCAAACAATTAAAAACAGAATAAAGCAAAGTAAACAACAGGCACAATACACTAAAACACAATAAAACTGGGCCGGGCCAGAAAATGGGTACAAAGATTAAAAGTGCTGATGTGACAGGAGGTGTATATAGTAGGGCTGGGCAACCACGGAAAAATTTGTTTCTAAAATAGATTCGTTTTTTTGGGGTTTTTGCGTTTCGATTTTTAAAAGAATTCCAAAATTTTTCTTTTAAAAAGTTCGATATTTACAAAATTTCGTAAATTACGAAACAATTACGAAACAATTACGAATCGATTAGTTAATGGCGGACGCGACCGCGCAATACGCTAAAAAACCTCCAAATGGGACAGGGGGAACTTCTGAAGCTTCCCTCTCCCTCTGTTGTTGACTGTTGGTGTGATATTTATAATTTTTTTTCACTGATTAAACAAACAACAACTATAAAACTTGCCCCAGACATGCGGAAATAATAACAAAACGATTTCAAAACGATAACGAAACGAATACAAAACGAATTCGAAACAATTACGAAACGAATTTAAAAATTCGTTTCGTTTTTTAGTTGCTCCTGAATGGTTCGTTATCGCTTCGTTATAAAAAAATAACGAATTTTTAACAAATTACGAAATTACGAAACGAAACCGCCCAGCCCTAGTATACAGGGCTTCTAGGGCAAGTGTGATGTGCAATGTGCAGCAATCATTGGTTCTGATAAAATGCTTATGGGACTTGGTGGTGGAGATTTCCTAATCTGGGAAGGCGCATCGGAAAAGCCAGGTCTTCAAGTTCTTTCTGAAGACAGCCAATGTAGGGGCCTGTCTAAGGTCTTTGGGGAGGGTGTTCCAGAGGCGGGGGGCCACCATGGAAAAGGCCCTGTCCCGCGTCCCCACCAAGCGCGCTTGCGACTCCGGTGGGATCACGAGCAAGGCCTCTCCAGTTGAACGAAGTGAACGTGTGGGTTCGTAGATGGAAATTCGGTCACGCAGGTAGACTGCTCCCAAACCGTTCAGGGCTTTGTAGGTAAGCACCTGCACCTTAAATTGGGCTCGGAATATAAACGGCAGCCACTGTTGCATCCCAGTTCAAGAAACAAGACCATAAGATTAAATCCACCACTCTGGACTGTAGGAAAAGCAATCCTTGTTTATTGATGAAAAATTGGTTACAAAAGAAAGGTAAATGCAGAGTAAAAAAAACCACAGAAAAACACAGGAGTCAATAGGATCTCTGAACTTGAGCAAAACTTCAAAAGCCACAAAACAATAACCAAGAGTCTTTTAGCCTTTTACTAACCATGAACTTGGAAACAGAAGCCTCTGGGATTACTGGCCATGGAACACAGGAATTCTGCCAAGACCAGCCACAGTCCCAAACGTTGCTTGACCTAAAGAAGCACCCGGCAGGGATGCTCTTAAACCAAAGAAGCTATTCTTAGAAACGCCCCTTGACTTTTCTGTTTGGGTCTCTTTTTGCTGAAGCCGCTGTGACCTTCGTACAGACTGGGAGACAAATCTGTCTCTCACTATCTGTTCTCTCCGGAGCTCATTATCTAGCCCAGGTGGGGAGATATCACGGCTAACTTCCAAAACATTCTCTTCTAACTGTTGGGTTTCGTTTTCATTCCCACTGAGCTCTGCATCAACAACAGATTCCACACTGTCAGGGTCAGGGAAAGCTTGCTTAGTTTGAAAAACTATCCACACAGATCAGGATCAGGCTGAACCCCAACAGCCACATGGAATATAAATGGCTTGGCCCCATGTAAGTCATCCCAGGTCTCTTCGGGGAGATGGAGGCAGGGTATAAAAACAGTTATTATTTATTATTATTTATTTATTTACAGTTCTTATATTCCGCCCTTCTCACCCCGCAGGGGACTCAGGGCGGATTACAGTAAACACATATATGGCAAACATTCAATGCTAGTTTGACAAACAACATTTAACAGACAAAGGCTATTTAACTTTTTTTTTTCTGGCCGCCAGGGGAGCTGCTGCTTTTCATCGTCCATCAACGACACAGATGAAGTTCTTCCGCATTCCACAATCCCCGGAGTCTTCTTTCTTTATGGCCTCATAAATTAGTTAAATTTAGCCTCCCACACAAGGTGGTCCCTTATTTTCCTACTTGACAGATGCAACTGTCTTTCGGGTTGCAAAGGTCGACAACGGGCTACACAATGGCTGGACACCCACTCCAGCCCGGGCTGGCTTCGAACTCATGACCTTTTGGTCAGAGTGATCTTAATGCAGCTGACACTCAGCCAGCTGCGCCACAATCACCAACAGCTCCAGATTGCTGATATCCACAAGCTGAGATCTCTCTTGATAGTGGGTCCTACAATCATCAGAAACAAGCACCAGGACTTGATATTCTTCATTAATATGAGCCCAGCCTATGGAGAGGGAATGTTAGCAAACGTGGCTGCAGCAGAGATAAAAGTGGTTGAAATGTGGACTGACACAATGGCATCACGGTTTCTCAAGTGATTGCATGACATTGTCCCTCTCGTCTCATCCTTGCAATCTCTTGAGTGCCTTTTGTGTGCATTTTTGATCAGCTGCGCCAGCCCTTGCCTCCTTCCAGCATTCTCCTGCATAATTAGAACATCTACATCTTTCCAATATTTCACTCTGACTCCGTAAAATTTACTTTGATTACTGGCACCTGGACTGTAGACTTGCAAAATTCCTTCAAAATGCTCGCGATAAGCATAATTGCCTCTCATTGTTCCCGCTGAAAATATCTCCCGCTTTTATAGCTGCACTGAATTCAATCACCTTTTGTTGACTCTAGGAATCTTTATAGAGTACTGCGTGTACCGCTGAAAATCCTTGGCGCCTTTTCCTTGCTGAGCAATAAAATGGATGGTTTTTCAAGATGTTTTTTTGAAACAAAGTCCTTCCCGTAAGCAGTTGCTCCCTGGGGTACAGTTACTTTTAAAGTTTTGCACATTGCTGGTTGTCGCCGGTTGGCTTCTTCCAGTAACAAAGGTATGATTTACTGATAGTGAAACTTCCCATTTCACCTCTTTTCCAATCCGGTTGAATTACTTTATCATTGTTATTGTCTACTGATCATTCCTTGCTAAAACGTCATTGATTAACAAATGCCAAATCTATATAAATACAAATGTAATGTTCATTTGTGGGATTCACATAACTCAATAACCACTGGGCGAATTGACACCAAATTTGGACACATAGAATCATAGAATCAAAGAGTTGGAAGAGACCTCATGGGCCATCCAGTCCAACCCCCTGTCAAGAAGCGGGAATATTGCATTCAAATCACCCCTGACAGATGGCCATCCAGCCTCTGTTTAAAAGCTTCCAAAGAAGGAGCCTCCACCACACTCCGGGGCAGAGAGTTCCACTGCTGAACGGCTCTCACAGTCAGGAAGTTCTTCCTCATGTTCAGATGGAATCTCATTTCTTGTAGTTTGAAGCCATTGTTCCGCGTCCTAGTCTCCAGGGAAGCAGAAAACAAGCTTGCTCCCTCCTCCCTGTGGCTTCCTCTCACATATTTATACATGGCTATCATATCCCCTCTCAGCCTTCTCTTCTTCAGGCTAAACATGCCCAGTTCCTTAAGCCGCTCCTCATAGGGCTTGTTCTCCAGACCCTTTATCATTTTAGTCGCTCTCCTCTGGACACATTCCAGCTTCTCAATATCTCTCTTGAATTGTGGTGCCCAGAATTGGACGCAATATTCCAGGTGTGGTCTAACCAAAGCAGAATAGAGGGGTAGCATTACTTCCCTAGATCTAGACAGTATGCTCCTATTGATGCAGGCCAAAATCCCATTGGTTTTTTTTGCTGCCACATCACATTGTTGGCTCATGTTTAACTTGTTGTCCACGAGGACTCCAAGATCTTTTTCACACGTACTGCTCTCGAGCCAGGCATCCCCCATTCTGTATCTTTGCATTTTGTTTTTCCTGCCAAAGTGGAGTATCTTGCATTTGTCACTGTTGAACTTCATTTTGTTAGTTTTGGCCCATCTCTCTAATCTGTCAAGATCGTTTTGAATCCTGCTCCTGTCCTCTGGAGTATTGGCTATCCCTCCCAATTTGGTGTCGTCTGCAAACTTGATGATCCTGCCTTCTAACCCTTCATCTAAGTCATTAATAAAGATGTTGAACAGGACCGGGCCCAGGACAGAACCCTGCGGCACTCCGCTCGTCACTTCTTTCCAGGATGAAAAGATAGCTTATTAGGCCAACGAGTGACCATCACTCAAAAACTTGATTTTGTCATTCGGGAGTTGTAGTTGCTTAGTGAGGGCCGGGTAAATGACCTTGGAGGGCCGCATCTGGCCCCCGGGCCTTAGTTTGAGGACCCCTGGTCTAGACTTATACATGAGAAAATGCAGGGTATTAAATAAAGTGGGATATACATTGATGTTGCTACGTCTCTAGCTTTTCCCTGTGCATCAATGCAACAGAGAAATTAATCAACTTGTATTTCAGTTGATTAATTGACTTCAATGGTTGAGATGGATACCCACTTGAATAGTAAAGGTAAAGGTTTCCCCTGACATTAAGTCTCATTGTGGCTGACTCTGGGTGGTGGTGCTCATCTCCATTTCTAAGCCGAAGAGCCGGCGTTGTCCATAGACACCTCCAAGGTCATGTGGCCAGCATGACTGCATGAAGTGCCATTACCTTCCTGCAGAAGCAGTACCTATTGCTCTACTCACATTGGTATGTTTTCAAACTGCTAGGTTGGCTGAAGCGGGGGCTAACAGTGGGAGCTCTCCCTACTCCCCGGATTCGAACCGCCAACCTTTTAGCCAGCAAGTTCAGCAGCTCAGCAGTTTAATCTTCTGCGCCACCAGGGGACTTGAATACCTAAGCTGAAAGAAAAGAAAGAAAGAAAAGAAATAATTCTGTTTAGTCATCTTGCACCCTCAACTCATCATCCAGTCCATAGCTCTATCTCAGTCCCTATCCCCACTCCTTGACATTTTCCTTTCCATCCCCAAGACCAGTGGTTCTCAACCTTCCTAATGCAGTGACCTCATGTTGTGGTGACCCCCAACCATAATATTGTTTTCGTTGTTACTTCATAAGTCATTTTACTACTGTTATAAATCATAATGTAAATATCTGATATGCAGGATGCATTTTCATTCACTGGACCAAACTGGACACAAATACCCAATACACCCAAATGTGAATGTTAGTGGGGTTGGGGGAGGACCGATTTTGTAATCTGGGAGTTGTAGTTGCTGGGATTTATAGTTCACTCTTAATCAAAGAGCATTCTGAACTCCACCAGCAATGGATTTGAACCAAACTTGGCTCTCATGACCAATGGAAAACACTGGAAGGGTTTGATGGGCATTAACCTTGAGTTTGGGAGTTGTAGTTCACCTATATTCAGAGAGCACTGTGGACTCATGCAATGATGGATCTGGACCAAACTTGGCACAAATACTCAATATGCCCAAATGTGAACACTGGTGGAGTCTGGGGAAAATAGATCTTGACATTTGGGAGTTGTAGTTGCTGGGATTTATAGTTCATTACAATCAAAGAACATTCTGAAATCCACCAACGATAGAATTGGCTCAAACTTCCCACATGGAATCCCCATGACCATCAGAAAATACTGTGTTTTCTTATGGTCTTTGGTGACCCCTCTGACACCCCCTCATGACCCCTTCAGGGGTCCCAACCCCCAGGTTGAGAAACACTGCCCAAGACTAACATTTAGTCTCCAGCAACCCAACTTTGCACCTCTAAATGGCCATTCATCAACTCTGCAAGGCTATGTGTTTCTGCTAATGAGTCCAGCATAGGCACTTTGCCAGTT
The DNA here is from genome assembly GCF_037176765.1 of Anolis sagrei. NCBI lineage: Eukaryota > Metazoa > Chordata > Lepidosauria > Squamata > Anolidae > Anolis > Anolis sagrei. Next base: position 69,027,201 of record NC_090034.1, read on the forward strand.
TGGTTAATAACAGAGAGACCGAGTAGACCAGTAAAAAATAAAAAAGTGTGGAAGGCAAAGAAAAAGCACAAGTTATTGATCATTATTAGTTCCTTGTTAAATGATGTGTGACATTGACAATTTACCTGCTTGGTGAAGAAATGGGTTAGTAGCCAGGAAGGTGAAAGATTCCTCATGTCTTCCTTTCCTATTAAACAACCGTTACGAAATGCAGTTACGGAGCAGGCATTCTCAGAAAATTAAATTATATACATTAGAAATGTAACTGACATTGCCTCATTTCCAGTTGCTCCATTTCTAGCAACTAGAATGCCACTTCAATCCTAAAACGTTATATTTAGGTCTGTCAGCTGATTAAACAGCCCTTAGTTAAACAGCTATTTGCCTTTAGACCAATTAAGTGATTAATGCATTACATTTAAATAAGTTTGCATATTACTTAACGCACTTCGTACATGTGCATTTCTGAGATATTGAAGGAAATGTGAAGCAACCTACAATTTAATAAACACTATCTTTCATTGTTTGATGAATGCATTCAGTATTAAGAGTTGGGCTTCTTTCCTGCTACGATAACATGTCAAAGCAAATGCATGCCTTCAAAAGTTAGGAAAGTTTTCCCTTAATCATTACAATGTGCCTTCCAGGCAATTGAGTAACTAAAACTTTTGTGGATTAATCTCCCAAATGCACAGATGTTCAGTAAAAACCTACATATGTCCACAAGGATGTAAATTTCACTTAATTCAATATATATTACCCATATCTTGAAGGACTAGGTTGTCACATCATAACCGTAAACACATTGGCCTGACTCCTGTGAATGCTAACAACGTGCATAGGTTCTCTCAACAGTAGCAATTGTCAGATGCAGAATATCTCCATTCAGTTGAAACTATGGGAAACGCTGAGCATGTGGTTCGGTCAGGATCTTATTCTTAGGCAGAGGCAGCCCTAGGTTATCTTCAATGGGAAGCAAACAGTATTTTGCCCCCCCCCCCCCCACAACCAATCATTGATATAGAATCATAGAATCATAGAATCAAAGAGTTGGAAGAGACCTCATGGGCCATCCAGTCCAACCCCCTGCCAAGAAGCAGGAATATTGCATTCAAATCACCCTTGACAGATGGCCATCCAGCCTCTGCTTAAAAGCTTCCATAGAAGGAGCCTCCACCACACTCCGGGGCAGAGAGTTCCACTGCTGAACGGCTCTCACACTCAGGAAGTTCTTCCTCATGTTCAGATGGAATCTCCTCTCTTGTAGTTTGAAGCCATTGCTCCGCGTCCTAGTCTCCAAGGAAGCAGAAAATAAGCTTGCTCCCTCCTCCCTGTGGCTTCCTCTCACATATTTATACATGGCTATCATATCTCCTCTCAGCCTTCTCTTCTTCAGGCTAAACATGCCCAGTTCCCTAAGCCGCTCCTCATAGGGCTTGTTCTCCAGACCCTTGATCATTTTAGTCGCCCTCCTCTGGACACATTCCAGCTTTCAATATCTCTCTTGAATTGTGATGCCCAGAATTGGACACAATATTCCAGGTGTGGTCTAACCAAAGCAGAATAGAGGGGTAGCATTACTTCCCTAGATCTAGACACTATGCTCCTATTGATACAGGCCAAAATCCCATTGGCTTTTTTTGCCGCCACATCACATTGTTGGCTCATGTTTAACTTGTTGTCCACGAGGACTCCAAGATCTTTTTCACACATTCAGTTGAAACTATGGGAAACGCTGAGCATGTGGTTCGGTCAGGATCTTATTCTTACGGAGAGGCGGCCCTAGGTAATTTTCAACGGTAAGCAAACAGTATTTTGGCGCCCCCCCCCCCACCCCCAACCAATCATTGAGATATATTTTCTGTTTGTCGTGGGAGTGTGCCATATTTGGTGCTCCAATTCCATCATTGGTGGAGTTCAGAATGCTCTTTGATTGTAGGTGAACTATACATCCCAGTAACTACAACTTGCATATGTCAAGGTCTATTTTCCCCCAAGAGCACCTCAAGAGCGCCCCTGGGCAAAATCAACTATACTGCAAATGCTTACTTTGCGTAATGGGTTGAGCTGCCCCTGGGGGGAGGTCAAGCAGTACCCCTCCCCCTCTCTCTGTCTCTCTCCCCCTCCCTTCCCCATAAGGGAAAAGGGGAGGGGCCAGTCAAGCAGCACCCCTCGCCCCTCTCTGTCTCTCTCCCCCTCCCCTCCCCTTAAGAGGGAGGGGGAGGTCAAGGAGTACCCCCCTCTCTTTCTCTCTCTCTCTCTCCTCCTCCCCTCCCCATAAGGGAAAGGGGGAGGAGGAGGTCAAGCAGCACCTGCTCCCTCTGTCTCTGTGTCTCTCTCCCGCTCCCCTCCTCTCCGAGGCGCGCTCCCCTTTTGTCCCCCATTCTGTCCTCCTTTGATAGGCTGGCCCCGAGCACCCAGTGCGCGCCCACACAGGCATCCACTTGCCCGCCCACCCAACCACTCACGCTCCATGCCTCGTGCTCCTCTCCTCTCCCCAATCCGCGGGTGGGCCAAGGGGTGAAGCCACCACGCCACACTTGCTCCCTTGCCTGGCCCGCTTCGGGTCCAGAGGCTTGTTTGAAGACCTTGGCATGCACACCAAAAGTCGCCTCTTCTCCTGACTTTCTCCTCAGCCATTGGGACCAAGAGAGAGAGAGGTATCTCCCACTTCCCTTCCCTCTTTTTTTTTTTTTTTTTTTTGCGCCTACCTTCAGGAAAGGCGGGTCTCTCTCCCTCTCCCTCTCTCTCTCTCTTGGTCCCAATGGCTGAGGAGAAAGTCAGGAGAAGAGGCGACTTTTGGTGCACACACTGGGGTCTTCAGACACGCCTCCGGACCTGAAGCGGGCCAGGCAAGGGAAGAAGTGCGGCGCGGTGGCTCCGCCCCTTGGCCCACCCGCAGATTGGGGAGTGGAGAGGAGCGCGAGGCGGGTGGAGCACCGGGGGCTCTGGAAAGGGAGCCAGTCATGGGGAAGAGATCGAATGCAGAGGACAATTGAGCTCCAGCTCTGCACGCGCACCCGGCAGCCAGGTGGAGCAGGAACGAGAGGGGCTAGGCAAGGCTCAAGGGCCCGGCCCCTTTGGGAAGAGGATCGCCCGGCAGTGAGGCAAGGAAGCCGCGGCTCCCCCCAGACTGCTAGGGCTGTTGTGAGCCGAGGGGGCGCTCCTCAAGTGGCAGTCGAGGGGCATTTACAGAGGCGCCTCTGCGCCCCTGGCAAAAAAAGTGTACCGCAACCACTTACTTTGCGTAATGGACGAGCCGCCCCTGTTCTTAGGTCCTGTCATGCTCTCTTGGGGCCATAATGCCTTATACAACCACATATGATTGACTACTGTGTGTATACAAAGTTCCAAATTGCTTTCTGCATCACACCGTCCTACAATAAGGTATCAGCTATCCCATTAAATGCTTATATTGAAGTTGAACATGACCCCACCCTCCAATGACTTATAGTTTTGACAAGGACATCAGACTGGATAATAAGGGTTAAGTCTTGGTCAATTTGCAAAGACACTAACTACAACAACAAGCACCCTTCCCATGTTAGATAGTGTGTATCATTTAATCAAGGTTTTATACCCTATTTTCATATACTTATAGCAGAAGGTAACAAATTTATTACTGAAAACCATGCCACAAAATTTATTTGACTTTTTTCCATCTGAGACACACCTGGGCTAGAGAATTAACAAGTCTCCTAATGGTTCCCCATCTCAGTCAATTACTGTATATACTCGAGTATAAGCCTAGTTTTTCAGTCCTTTTTTTAGGCTGAAAAAGTCTCTCCCAGCTTATACTCGAGTCAATATTATTTATTATTTTACTTTGTTGTTGTTGTTGTTGTTGTTGTTGTTGTTGTTGCTATTATTATTATTATTACATTTATTATTTTATTGTTATTATTACATTTATTATTTTATTGTTATTATTACATTTATTATTTTACTCTATTGTTATTGCTACATTTATTATTTTACTGTATTGTAATTATTACATTTATTATTTTACTCTATTATTATTGGAGGACAGGTAAGCATATTTACATTGAAGAAGGTTAGAATAATGGTTTAATCAGAGTTGGACAATCTTATCTTGAATTACAGTTTTATGTTAATATTCAAAAACATTTAACCTACTGATGCCTAAATTAATATAATTTTATTGATATCTATTTTTATTTTGAAATTTACTAGTAGCTGCTGCATTTTCCACCCTTGGCTTATATTCGAGTCAATACATTTTCCCAGTTTTTATGGTAAAATTAGGTTCCTTGGCTTATATTCGGGTCGGCTTATACTCAAGTATATACGGTACTCACAAATAAAAGGGACTCTCTTTTGAGCTGAGAAACATTTACATATCTAGGCTAAAAGTTAGCCAGGAGAAACATTATACTTTATGTTTCCCTTGCCATTCATTTCCACTTTTGTGAACTTTTAGGTATCAGGGACCCCTCTCCCCACTTCCCTGCATGAACCCCATGTGTTTCTTGTGTCGCCCCTTAGTCCCAGGGTGTACCCGAACTGGTCCCTTGCCTGCCTGGGCTAAATGGAAAAACTCTGGGATCCTCATCTATTCCCTCATGGAAATGCAAAGGGGGGTCGAAGCCCCTTCAAATGGCCATGAGACAAATGTGTTTGTCTTAACTTTGGAGGGAGAGAGGGCTGACATGGTTCCCCTTTGCCTTTATATAATTTATCCCCTATGAACTCTGTGTATGCTCCTTTGCCCCATTCCTCATTCCCTATATATGTGTGTGTATGTCTATATTTATGAAATATGAAGGAAAAGCCACTGTTTTCAAAATCTAGCAACTCACCTAGATCAGGAAGTCCCCTCATGCTTCCTTAGCTACTAATGCCCAAACAAAAGGTTTCACCACACCCATTTGCATGGACAATAAGTAAATGCCCCCTCTTCCTGGACCTCGGAGGGCCCAATGGCCAGACCATCCAGGATAATGGGAGTCCATGGACATACTGAATCACTCAACACAAAGGACATCTCCCCGTCTGCGAGGAACTGGGGATTTGTCACCGCCTCTCCTGCTGTGTCATATCCCAATCTCTGAAACCAATCTCTGCTTCACCAATGAAACCCATATCGCAGGACTGTAAAAACAAAGGACCTGGACATTTAGGCCCGACTACAGATGATGATTCCAAGGAACTTAAAAATAAACCCTGGCCAGCTTGAGAGCTTACGCAATTGCTGGGCCATTTTGCAAACATTAGTCAATTAAATGAGTCAACTGGGCAATTCATTGTTTTCCTGTTGCCCGCCTCCCTTCCACCCCATTGGCTGAGAGGCCAAGGCAGAGCTCAGACCACCATTGGCTATCCTGCTGGCTTGCCAACGTCACAGCCAATCACAACGAACCTAGCTCATGGAAACTTTTGAATCTGAAATCTATTTATTCTGTATTTACCTGCCTAGCAGGCATGTCAGTTTGTTTGGCAGAATTACTGCAATTGGCAACCTTTCCAGCTGGAATGAAATAAACATCTTGGTGGCTTCTGCTTCAACTTGGTGAGATTTATTTATTTTATTTATTTATTTGATGCATTTATTAACCGCCATTCTCAGCCCTTTAAGGTGACTCATGGCGGTGTACACACATATAAAAGACAATTTACAAAGAGGCAATTACAACAACATATAAACTACATAACAATTACAAAAACTACACTAAAAATCCGCTTCGTCTCATAGTGGAATCATAACCAATCTCATATTCCTTGTTCCATTCCAGTCATCTTTACCACATTGTTATAGCACTTAATTAAATGCCTTCTCAAACAGCCATGTCTTGAGGCTTTTTCGGAAGGACATGAGGGAGGGCGCCTGTCTGATGTCTGCAGGGAGAGTGTTCCACAGCCGGGGGGCCACCACCGAGAAGGCCCTCTCCCTCGTCCCCGCCAAACGTGCCTGTGAGGCAGGCGGGATCGAGAGAAGGGCCTCCCCAGACGATCTCAAGGTCCTCGTGGGCTCGTAGGCCAAGATGCGGTCCGAAAGGTATTTTGGGCCGGAACCGTTTAGGGCTTTGTAGGCCAAAACCAGCACCTTAAATTGGGTCCGGTAGCAAATCGGCAGCCAATGGAGCTGGGACAACAAGGGGGTTGTATGCTCCCTGCCACCCGCTCCAGTTAGTAACATGGCTGCCGCGCGCTGAACCAGCTGAAGCTTCCGGGCCGTCTTCAAGGGCAGCCCCACGTAGAGAGCGTTGCAGTAGTCAAGGCGGGATGTGACCAGAGCGTGTACCACCGTGGCCAAGTCAGACTTCCCGAGATACGGGCGCAGCTGGCGCACGAGCCTGAGCTGTGCAAATGCTCCCCTGGTCACTGCTGACACCTGGGGATTCAGGCTCAACGATGAGTCCAGGGTCACACCCAAGCTGCGAACCTGCGCCTTCAAGGGGAGCGCGACCCCATCCAGCACAGGCTGTAACCCTATACCCCGTTCGGCCTTGCGACTGACCAGGAGTACCTCTGTCTTGTCTGGATTTAATTTCAGTTTGTTCGCCCTCATCCAGACCGTTACAGCAGCCAGGCACCGGTTCAGGACCTCGACAGCCTCCTTAGTAGCAGGTGGGAAGGAATATTTTGCAGTATTGGCTTCTTTTTTCTCACCAGGCAACCCACAATGGCTAGTGCCTAATCCACAGCCATTTTAAATTGCTCTACAACAATATTATGACTAGCTGTCCCCTGCCACATGTTGCTATGGCCCAGTCTGTGTATATGTGTTTGTCTGTGTATATATGCATATATGTGTGTATATATTTGTGTATATGTATACATATGTGTGTTTGTGCATATATGTGGCTTTGTGCATGCGTTGTAATGTATTTTTTATTTTTGGCTTTTTAAGTCCCCTCCACTGTGTCTTTCAGTGTTTTTATGAGTGATGGTCACTCGTTCGCCTGATAGGTGTACTGTGTCCAAATTTGGTGTCGATTCATCCAGTGGTTTTTTAGTTATGTTAATCCCACAAATGAACATTACATTTTTATTTATATAGATGTGGTTTTGCACGTGCACTGTAGTATCTTTTGGGGTTTTTTTGGCCCTTTAAGTCCCTTCTGTTGTGTTTTTCAGTGTTTTTATGTGATGGTCACTTGTTGGCCTGATAGGTATATTGTGTCCAAATTTGGTGTCGATTCATCCAGTGGTTTTTTAGTTATGTTAATCCCACAAACGAACATTACATTTTTATTTATATAGATGATTCATTAGATATTACATGCTTTAATGGTCATAATGTGTGATAGGGATGATGGGTAATGTCCGCAGCTACTTAGTATAAATTATTGCTGAAGACCTCTCCAGTCAATTTTTTACTCTGAATTTTAAAATCATGTCCTGTGTCTACTGCATGTTAATATTTGTTCTGCACATATTTTACTGAATGTTCTTTTGATGTATTTTACTATGCTGTGCACTGCCTTGAGCTGTGAGGAGAGGCGGGTAAGAAATTATTATTATTATTATTATTATTATTATTATTATTATTATTAGATACATAACCAGATTAGGACACAGCAAACCAAAATCACTATGCTGACTTTTGTAGTGGATCTCACATCAGACACTTCCCAAGTGTCTAGGATTATGTGATGTATCGGCAAATAATGCATGCAGATCTGAGTAGGATGGCCTTCTGCAGCAGGATGTTCACAAATTTGTTAGGGCACCCGATTTTTTGGAGGATGGTCCAGAGAGCACTGTGATTCACTGTGTTGAATGCCTTTGCAAGGTCAATGAATGCCATGTACAGAAGTTGATTTTATTCCCTGCATTTTTCTTGGAGATGTCGTGCAGTGAAGATCATGTCCACTGTTCCTCTGGAGGGGCAGAAGCCATTCTGGGATTCTAGGAGGGTGTCTTCTGAGAGGGGCAGAAGGCGGTTTACAAGGATTCTTGCGAGGATTTTCCCAGCGGAGGTTAGAAGGGAGATACCTCGATAGTTTCTGCAGTCTGTTCTTTCCCCCTTTTTGAAGAGTGTGATGATGGTGGCATCCTTGAAATCTGTTGGGATTTTCTCGGTCACCCACACTTTTTCTATGAGCTGGTGGAGTTGTTGTGTCAGCTCAGGTCCTCCCTCTTTAAAGATTTCAGCAGGGATCCCACCAGGTCCGCTGGCTTTGTTATTTTTTTTTGTTGGTTGATGGCATTGCTGACTTCTTCCAAACTAGGCAGTGCTGCATGTTCATCCCTGGTTTGTTGTTGCGAGATTTGTGAGAGAACCTCTTCGGCCACGTTGGAGCTGCAATTCAGGAGGCTTTGGTAGTGTTCTTTTCAACGTAGTGCAATTGATTTTTGGTCCTTCAGGAGTTTGGTTCCATCTGATGAGCGTAGAGGCTGTATGCCATGGTTTCTTGGTCCATAGATGACCTTTGTGGCTTTGAAAAATCCCTGAGCATCATGGGTATCTGCCAGGTGTTGGATTTCTTCAGCCTTCTTTGTCCACCAGATGTTCTTGAGTTCTCTTGTCCTTCTTTGGACCTCGGCTTTTGCACTAGCGTAGATCTTTTTCTTAGCAGCACAGTTGACATTTTTCTGCCATGTTTGGAAAGCTTTTCTTTTCCTGTCAATTAGCTGTTGGATCTCGTTGTCATTTTCAACAAACCAATCTTGATGTTTCTTGGTTTGATATCCAATAGTTTCTTATCAGGCTGTGATGATGGAGGTCTTCAGTTTGTTCCAATGTTCCTCAACATTTTCCGGGTGTTCTGTGGGTAGATGGTCCTTGAGTTCTGTTTGGAGAAGGGCTCATCTGGAGTGCTCCTGAAGGGCTTGGGTGATCATTTTGCACCTTGCCTTTCTTCCTTGGAGTCTGCGCTTGGGGGCGATCTTGATAGCCATACCTTCTTGAAAGAAATCATGATCCGGGGGCCACCAGTATTTTAAAAAACCTCAAAAATCATAACAGTAAATACAGAACAACACTCAAAAACAGGGAAATTCCAGACAAAAAACTATCAGGGTCAGCTAATCACCTACCAACAAAGAATTCCCCCAGACAGTAAGAAGCCAGGCCTTGAAACTGCTAGGGCATTCAGTGCTAATCAATGTGGCCCATTGAAACATTCACACCTACCTCAAACAGACAAGAGTTCTTTCTCCCACCTTGGACATTGTTCCACAGATATATAAAACCAATTTTGCTAGTTTCCAACAGACCTCACAATCTCTGAGGATGCCTGCCATAGATACAGGTGAAACATCAGGAGAGAATGCTTCTGAAACATGGCCATACAGCCCGGAAAACTCACAACCAACCAGTGATTCCAGCCATGAAAGCCTTTGACAATACATTATTGTTGTTATTGTTGTTGCTTGATAGCAGGCTGATATGACCAAACCCCATTAGTTAGGACTGCAGATCTATCTTATTTAGGATGAGTTATGGGAGCAAAGTAATTTGAATTTTTCCTTCTCAGGTGAAACAGAAGAGAGAGGGGAAACTTGGAAAATAAGAGAAAAGACCCCTCCTTGACCCAATTACCGTTCAAGTCTTCTGCTGTTGTTCCTTATTAAGGGGAAGAGGAGGGAAAGGGAAATTCAGGCACTTGATCTGGACTTAAAGGGAGGAAAGAATGGAAACACAGCCCCAAATAGAACTGCATTGTCCCTTTCCTTCTGTTTGGAGCAATAACCAGCTCCCCGTTATCTCCTATCCAATCAATAAGGAATAGCAACATCCAGAGCTGGACAGCTGTGGATGGGAGATTTAGATGGGATGCAAGAGGAGAATTACCACTTGCATACAATTCAGAAAGTGAGGGATGTGTGCATGTAGCAACTAACCATTTCCCGCCTGTTGTTTTATCATCATGCAAGATCTGCAAGATCCTTCATACTTTTATCGCTAACGTTTTCATTCATAGATGAAGAGATAGATTTTTAACAACTCCTTGTAAAAAAGTACAGCAGAAAATGAACGTTGATAAAAATTTTGCTGAGCAGAAAAAAGAGGACAATTTCAAGCCTACTCAAGTCTTTTCCATTCCTTTTTAGGAGGAATATGGATTGCAGTTTTTAATTTAAATATCAGACAAGTCTCTCTCAATCCCTCCCTCTCTCCTTCCTTCCCTCTCTCTATATCAATGGTTTTCAACCTTCCTAATGCCACAACCCCTTAATACAATTTCTCATGTTGTGGTGACCCCCAACCAAAATATTATTTTCGTTGCTACTTCATAACTGTAATATTACTACTGTTATTGATTGTATTGTAAATATCTGATATGCAGGGTGTCTTTTCATTCACTGGACCAAATTTGGCACAAATACTCAATACACCCAAACTTGAATACTGGTAAGGTTGGGATGGGATTGATTTTGTCATTTGGGAGTTGTAGTTGCTGGGATTTATAGTTCACCTACAAATAGAAAGCATTCTGAACTCCACCAATGAATTGAACCAAACTTGGCACACAGAACTCCCACGACCAACAGAAAATACTTGGAAGGGTTTGGTGGGCACTGACCTTGAATTTTGAAGTTGTAGTTCCCCTACATCTAGAGGGCACTGTGGACTCAAGCAGTAATAGATCTGGACCAAACTTGGCACAAATACTCAATATGCCCAAATGTGAACACTGGTGGAGTTTGAGGAAAATATACCTTGACATTTGGGAGTTGTAGCTGCTAGGATTTATAGTTCACTAACAACCAAAGAGTATTCTGAACCTCACTAACAATAGAATTGAACCAAACTTCCCACACAGAACCACAATGCCTTGAAGAGAATTGCTGGTGCGGTCCTCCCTCCAGCCTCAAACACTCTCCCTCTTCTGCAAATGTGTAACACGCTGCCATGCGCCAAGCATGCCTGCTCTCCCCTCTCCGCTTGAAGTCTCAGGAAAACCCCTTCCCTTGGCTGAGGGGCCAGCCAATCACAGCAGAGGAGGGCTTTTGGTGGGAGGATTTGCCATCTGTTTCCAAAAAGGAAGGGAAGGACAGGCTGAGAGATCTTCAGTCTTCTCTGCCAAAGGGGTTCCTAAGACCATCAGAAATACATGTTTTCTGGTGGTCTTTGGCAACCCTTCTGAAACCCCCTTGCGTACCCCCCCCCCCCCCCCAGGGTTCCTGACACCCAAGTTGAGAAACACTGGAGTAGAGAAATGGCTCCCAAACTCTGGTCTTCTTCATGTTTGGAACTTCAGTTCCCAAAAGCCCCAGCCAGCTTGGCCAACATTCAGCAATTCTGGGACCTGAAGTCCAAAACATCTGGAAGACCATGGAAAAAGAAAATGAAGGAAGACTGCCCTTTCTAGATGTCCTAGTCATCCGCAAACCAGATCAACAATTGGGTCGCACAGTTTACAGAAAACCCACACACAGAGATAGATATCTACATAAAAACTCAAACCATCACCCAAGTCAAAAAAGAAGCACCATTAAAACCTTGGCAGACCGTGCAAAAAGAATCTGCGAACCCCACTTCCTCCAAGATGAACTGAACCACCTCAACTGGGCTCTCCAGGCCAATGGATACTCCACCTCAGACATCAGAAGAGCTGCAAGATTGAGAACAAGCCATGAGAATAAAGATGAAGATCCACCCAGAGGAAAAGTGTTCTTGCCATACATCAAGGGAACCACTGACCACATAGGGAAGCTGATGAGGAAACACAACATACAAACTATCTACAGACCCACCAAGAAAATCCAACAAATGCTACGTTCAGCAAAGGACAAGAGGGATCCTCTCACCTCTGCAGGAGTCTACCGTATACCATGCAGCTGTGGACAAGTCTACATAGGGACCACCAAACGCAGCATTGCCCAAACACAAATCAAGGAACATGAAAGGCACTGCAGACTACTTCAACCAGAGAAGTCAGCCATAGCAGAGCACCTGATGAACCAACCTGGACACAGCATATTATTTGAGAACACAGAAATGCTGGACCACTCTCACAACCACCATGTCAGACTACACAGGGAAGCCATTGAAATCCACAAGCATGTGGACAATTTCAACAGAAAGGAGGAAACCATGAAAATGAACAAAATCTGGCTACCAGCATTAAAAAACTCTAAAATTGCAACAGCACAACAACAGAGAGGAAGGAAGCAGGGATTACCTCTCAATAAAAGTTTGCTCCAGGCACAGTTTATTTATTTATTTATTTATTTATTTATTTACAGTTCTTATATTCCGCCCTTCTCACCCCGCAGGGGACTCAGGGCAGATTACAGTAAGCACATATATGGCAAACATTCAATGCCAGTTTGACAAACAACGTTTAACAGACAAATACACCGAGGCTATTTAACTTTTTTCTGGCCGCCAGGGGAGCTGCTGCTTTTCATCGTCCATCAACGACACCGATGAAGTTCTTCCGCATTCCACATTCCCCGGAGTCTTTTTTCTTTATGGCCTCATAAATTAGTTAAATTTAGCCTCCCACACAAGGTGGTACCTTATTTTCCTACTTGACAGATGCAACTGTCTTTCGGGTTGCAAAGGTCGACAACAGGCTACACAATGGCTGGACACCCACTCCAGCCCGGGCTGGCTTCGAACTCATGACCTTTTGGTCAGAGTGATCTTAATGCAGCTGACACTCAGCCAGCTGTGCCACAATCCCGGTGGCCCATTGTATGCTAATCAAGGTGGTCAGTTGAAACATTCACACCTAGCTCCAGCAGACAAGAGTCTTTTGTCTCACTCTGGTCATTCCACAGATATATAAACCCTTTTTCCTAGTTCCAACAGACCTCACTACCTCTGAGGATGCTTGCCATAGATGCAGGCGAAACGTCAGGAGAGAATGCCTCTAGACCATGGCCATACCGCCCGAAAAAACCTACAACAACCCAATAATAATAATAATAATAATAATAATAATAATAATAATAACTTTATTTTTATACCCCACCACCATCTCGCCAAGGGGACTTCAGGAAGACCTATCTATCTATCTATCTATTACGGCTGGGCGGTTTCGTTTCGTTAATTCGTAATTCGTTAATAATTCGTTAATTTTTTAAATTACAAAACGATAATGAACCATTCTGGAGCAATTTTTTTAAAAAACGAATGTTTAAATACGTTTTGTAAATGCTTCGTATTTCGTTATTGTATTCGTTTCGTTATTGTTTTGAGGTCGTTTCGTTATTATTTCCGCATGTCTGGGGCAAGTTTTATGGTTGTTTTTTGTTTAATTAGTGAAAAAAAATTATAATATCACACCAACAGTCAACAACAGAGGGAGAGGGAAGCTTCAGAAGTTTTTGGAGGTTTTTTAGCGTATTTCGCGGTCGCGTCCGCCATTAACGAATCGATTCGCTATTGTTTCGGAAATCGATTCTTTAATGTTTTGTAATTTTTTTCACATTTACGAAATTTCGTAAATATTGAACTTTTTAAAAGGAAAATTTTGTAATTATTTTAAATAATGAAACGCAAAAAACCCCAAAAAACGAATCGATTTTAGAAACAATTTTTTCCATTGTTACCCAGGCCTACTATCTATCTATCTATCTATTTATCTCTGTCTCCCTGCTACCACCCCACTGTGTATATGTAGGTTTTTCATTCCCCTTCACTTTTGAGAAATGTATCTGGTAATTTACAGATCTTTTTCCTTGATGATGAAGCCCATGATGCTTCAAATGTTTGCATTACTTATTTTCTGCACTTTGTTTCACCAATTAAAGTATCACTCTTCTGTGGGTTTCTTTTGTTTTATTTCCTGAGCTTAACATTCTATGACTCCTATGTAAAAACCTCAAATTCAACTTCTTAACCCCCAGGTATATGCAGAGAAGCAAAACCAATGGCCTTCTTGGAAGATGCTGCTATCGGGGGCTGCGTTCAGAGAATAGCCTGACAATGGCAGCTGAAACAATTACCGCCCAAAATAAGCCCAATGAAGTGAGCCTAAGAGGCTCATTTTGCAGCAAGAGTGGCTTTGAAAAGGCCATTCACTTCTCATCATTTTCCAATCACCTAGGAATAGGCCAAGAGCTGCTGTTAAGAGCCATTTATTCCATGGACAGTATGAGTGGACAAAGAAAATACTGGTTTTTGGTGCCAAGGTGGCGACACAATTGGCCCGGCTGCATCCTAACCCAGTGAAATACTTAAATTGATCCTCTCCTTTGACAATCAGCCTGTTGAATATGGATTGGAGGAGTGGATAATCCAGTAGGAATCATAGCTCTGATTTCAATGGGCTGATGAAGCATCTCTGTGTTTTAGTCCCAATTGGCAAAAAGCTCTTGAAGGTGCTGAGCCCATTTGAGAGATTGCATTCAGCACCTAGGAGAGCTCCTTAAGGTTTAGATGGAAAGCCAGGGAAGATTCATGTCAGTGTTGATATGGAAGTCATAGGATGAAGGAAAAAATATTACTTAGGTTTAGTGAGGCCCCATCTAAAATAATTAAGACAGAGAGAGGCAATATAACACTATGCGACACGATTTTTGTTTCTGGGTTACAAATCTATTTATATATATATAAATGCTCTGTGCGTAATGAGTACCTTAAAAACAAAAGAACCAGAGAACAAAATCACACCAAATTTGACAACAAAACATCTCACAACACAAGGAGTGACCATCACTCAAAAAAATTATGATTTTGTCATTTGGGAGTTGTAGTTCCTGGGATTTATAGTTCACCTACAATCAAAGAGCATTCTGAACTCCATCAATGATGGTATTGAACCAAACTTGGCACACAGAACTCCCCTGACCAACAGAAAATATTGGAAGGGTTTGGTGGGCATTGACCTTGAGTTTGGGAGTTGTAGTTCACCTACATCCAGAGAGCACTGTGGACTCAAACAATGATGGATCTGGATGAAATTCTACACGAATACTCAATATGCCTAAACTTGTGGAGTTTGGGGAAAATAGAATCTTGACATTTGTGAGTTGTAGTTGCTGGGATTTATAGTTCACCTACAATCACAGAGCATTCTGAACCCCACCAACAATAGAATTGGGCCAAACCTCCCACACAGACTGGGCCACAGCAACGCGTGACAGGGGACAGCTAGTATCATATATGATATTTGCACTTTACTCATTAGCTCTATCCTCTAATGTTGTGACACCAGTTCACCCACTCATGATGAGACATTGAACTTTGCTTTTGGTTGTTTGGGTTTGATGTTTGTTTTATATACTGCTTAATGTTGTTGTTTATTTATACTGTTTTTGTTATCATTTTGTTGATATGCATTTTAATGTGTCATGTTCTAACTGTGTTGTTCGGCTTGGCCCCATGTAAGCTGCCCTGAGTCTCTTCAGGGAGATGGCGGTGGGGTATAAAAATAAAGTTGTTGTTGTTATTATTATTATTATTATTATTATTATTATTATTACCGGGATTGTGGCGCAGCTGGCTCACACTAGAGTTTGTGAGGTCTGTTGGAAACTAGAAAGCACCAGGATTGTGGCGCAGCTGGCTGAGTGTCAGCTGCATTAAGATCACTCTGACCAAAAGGTCATGAGTTCGAAGCCAGCCCGGGTTGGAGTGGGTTTCCAACCAATTCTGTGTAGCCTGTTGTCAACCTTTGCAACCCGAAAGACAGTTGCATCTGTCAAGTAGGAAAGTGTGGGGAGGCTAAATTAACTGATTTATGAGGCCATAAAGAAGACTCCAGCAAAGCATTCCAGCGGGGAAGCATGTGGGGAATGCGGAAGTGCTTCATCAGCGTCGCAGATCGACGATGAAAGCGACAGCTTCCCTGGCGGCCAGAAAAAGTTAAATAGCCTCTGTGTATGTCTGTATATGTTTGTATGTCAAAAATTGGCATTGAATGTTTGCCATATATGTGTACACTGTAATCCGCCCTGAGTCCCCTGCGGGGTGAGAAGGGCGGAATATAAAAGCTGTAAATAAATAAATAAATAAATAAATAAATAAATAAATAAATAAATTTCCTAATTGGTTCTGTAATAAAAACATTGAAAAGGTTTATTCAACAATGACAGCTGCAGAAGATACTTCCCCATGACTTCTTCTAAAGGGGTTGTGGTATGGCCAGAAAGTTCTTCCCCAAATAACATAAGAGTGGGGCAAACTAATATGGGTAGATACAGGCATTCACTTAGTCTATGCATCTAAGATTAAGATCACTATTATTATAGGTATTATAAATAACACTCTTAAGTAGAGTTGTGCACAGAATTAGTTTCTCCCGTTTCATCTGTTATTTCATTACTTTCGTTACCTCCGAGAGCATGTAATGAGAAGGCCCCTCCCAGTACCAAAATCAGCTGGACACGAAAGCAAGCAGGAGCGAGTGTGTGTGTGGCATGCAGGAAGCACGCATATCTGCCTGCCTGCAGCTGAGCATCTCCCCTCTGTAAGAAAGTCAGAAGAACATGCCATCTTGCCTTGGACTGTGGAAGTGCGGCATGCAGGAAGTGTGTGCCTACTTGCACAGTTAAGTGCCTCCCCCCCTGTAAGAAAGTCAGAAAAACTTGCCTCCATGCATTGAACAGTTCATGTGTGGCATGCAGAAAGTGTGCGCACCTACCTGCACAGCCAAGTGGCTCCCTCTGTAAGAAATAAAACAAACAGATCCAACCTTCTCCTGGTTCCATTATTTCTAAATTAAAGAAAATTTCGAAATAGACAAAAAAATTGGTTTTGAACTTGAGGAAAACTTCTGGGACAAAATAATGAAAACAGAGACCAAATTAATTAGAAAATTATACCAGAAACAGTTATGCTGGTCAATGGAAAGGGAACAGGTCAAAGAACAAATGATAGAATAGGTGAAAGACATAGGCCGCTCTATCAGTTTCGCAGAATGGGAAAAGGTATGGTTGAGAAAACTAAAATTTACATATTCCACCAAACTCAAAGAAAATTGGCTTAAACTTTTTCATAGGTGGTATTTGACCCCAGTTCAAATAGCAAAGCTCAACAAAGGAAGAAAAAAGGGTAGCTGTTCAAAGTGTGGTAAGCATAAAGGAGACTTTATCCACATGTGGTGGAAATGCAAAGTAGTAAAATCTTTCTGGCATGAGATACACAAAAAAATAGAATTAATTCTACAATTTGAATTCAACTTAAAACCGGAATACTATTTATTGAGTATTACGGATTTTGATACAGACGATAACACAATTATTATTATTTTTAATTTAGCCACAGCAGCAAGAATTAAATTGGCGCAGTGCTGGAAGAAAAAAGAAACACCTTTGATAGAATAATGGTTATTAAAAACGTTAGACATTATGAACATGGACTTACTAACGCAAAGGATGTCACAAAATAAAGTCAAATCAAGAGAAACAAACTGGGATAAGCTATTAAACTATGCTGAAAAAGAAAACAAGGAAATAAATATTGTAAGAATGAAACAATTTGAGTAAATTGATACACACTTAAGCAGGGCCAGTGTCCTTATGACAAGAAGACATAAAGACTTATAGTCTCATTATAAAAAAAAGGATAAATCTTGACCTGGGAATCTTGGAAGTGCTCTATTCCATCCGAGACCAACTCTATGGTCACCTGTGTACTCCCCCCCCCCCCTTTACTCCTTTCCTTTCCTTCCCCCCCCCTTTCCCTTCACTCGCACTGCCTATTCAACTCGTATTGTTTCCCCTCTTTCAATGTACAACAACGCTTTCATTTTCTTTTTAATATATACTTAAAAAATGTCTCTAAACTTTCCTATCATGCTCTACTCTAAGAGCACATATTTTAAATAAAAATATTTCAAAAAAAAGAAAGTCAGAAGAACTTGCTTCTATGCCTTGGACAGTGCATATGTGGCATGCAGGAAGCGTGTGTGCCTACCTGCACAGCCAAGAGCCTCCCCTCTGTAAGAAAGTCAGAAGAACCTGCCTCCTTGCCTTGTAGAGTGCATGTGTGGCATGCAGGAAGCATGTACACCTACCCTGGAGAGCCGAGTACCTGCCCTCTGCCTTGGAGAGTGCATGTGTGGCATGTGAGAAGTGCATGCGCTTGCCTGCATCTGTAAGAAAGTCAAAAGAACTTGCCTCCTTGCCTTGGAGAGTGCGTGTGTAGTGTGCAACAAGCATTCATGCCTGCCTTGGAGAGTGCTTGTATGGCATGCAGGAAATGCCCGCACATGCCTGCACAGCTGAGCAACTCCCCTCTATAAGAAATTCAGAAGAACTTGCCTCCTTGCCTTTGTGAGTGTGTGTAAGGTGCAGGAAGCACACTCAACTGCGTGCACAGCCAAGTGCCTCCCGTCCCTTCTGCAAGAAAGTCAGAAGAATTTGCCTTCTTGACTTGGAGAGTGTGTGTGTCGCATGCAGACCCAGAAAACATGTGTGCCTGTCTACAGCCAAGCACTTCTCCTTTAGAGAAAAAACTCTCTAGAGGAGAGAAGAAGTGCATGCCTCCCTGCAGCTAAACAACTCTCCTCTAGTGTAAAAATGCCTAAAATGAGGGGAAGAGGAGCCTGGGAATCCCCCTCCCTCCCATCCATAATGGGCTGATAGAAAACAGATCTTGCGTCACTCCAGAGCAAAAACAAAAATTTGCCCTCCCAATTTTGGGAGGTTCCCCAAAAAAAATGGATTGAGACCCCCACTGAAAGCTGGGACACAAAACGGGTCAAGGTTTATCCCGAATGCATAGCCCTACTCTGAATTATATCCAGAACTGGACCAGTAATCAGCAAAGCCTTTTTTTCAACAAGGAAGTATTGAGCATTGGATTACCACTCTGGAGCCCTGGATTCAATTTCCTGGTAAGGAAACTCACTAGATGATCCTGGATAAAGCCCACATTGTCAGCCCCATAAACTCTGTGATAAATATTATTATTATTATTATTATTATTATTATTATTATTAACTTTATTTGTACCCTGCTAACATCTCCCGAAGGACTCGATGTGGCTTACAAAGGCCAAGGCCACAATAAAACAACAGCATAACAATACACATGACATTATAAAGCAAATCAAAGTGTTAAGCAATAACAGTAAACAATAAAAACAATACACCATAACACAATAAAACTGGGGCCGGGCCAAATGTAATGGGTAGGCCTGGGTAACAACGCAAAAATTTGTTTCTAAAATCGATTCGTTTTTTGGGGGTTTTTGCGTTTCGTTATTTAAAAGAATTACAAAATTTTCCTTTAAAAAAGTTCGGTATTTACGGAATTTCGTTATTATTAACGAATTGATTCGTTAAGATGGCGGACCCCCCCCCCCCCCCCCCGGCGCATGCGCAAATCACTTTTTTTTTCTTTTTTTAGAATATTTTTTGAATTTTTTTAAGAATAAAAGAAATATTTATCAGAAATATTTAAAAATGGAAAATTAACAAAATGCTTGCCCTGCCCTGTTGTGGGGCGAAAACAGGGCAAAGCCTCCCCGCTGCTCCCAGCCCAGGTCCTTAAACCGCCCTCGCTCTCCCAACAATGAATGTGAATGAATGAATGAATGCAAGCAATGAATGATTGCAAGCAAGCCAAGCCTCCCTCCCGCACCTCCCGTCTCCTTGCCTTCGCAATGAGTAATGCGGCCATGCGGAGCCGCTTTTAAAGGGCAGCCCGCCCAATCACAATGAGCCACGGTGCTTGGGAGCTCCAGATTGGCTCCCGGCGCACCCAGCATCCTCCATCCCTAAAACGTCATTTCCGAAACGGGCGGAAGCTCGTAAAAAAGATGGAGGATGCCGTTTCGATATTTAAAAACACTTCCAGGTTTGAAAATAAGTTTTGTAATCATTTTGTAATTGTTAAAAATAACGAATATTCAACAAATTACAAAATTAACGAACGAAACCGCCCAGGCCTAGTAATGGGTACAGATTAAAAAGTGCTGAGTATGACAGGTGAAATGTAGGATTTTAGAGTAAGTGCAATGTCCAGACAATCTTAAGTCTCCGATAAAGTGCTTCTGGGACATATTGCTGGAGTTTCCTATTCTGGAAAGGCACACCGGAACAGCCAGGTCTTCAAACTCTTCCTAAAGACTGCCAGTGTAGGGGCTTGTCTGATGTCCTTGGGCAGGGTGTTCCAAAGTCGGGGGGCCACCACAGAAAAGGCCCTGTCCCTCGTCCCCACCAGACGTGTCTGCGACGCAGGTGGGATCACGAGCAGGGCCTCTCCAGATGAACGAAGAGAATGCGTGGGTTCATAAATGGAGATGTGTGGGTTCATAAACAGAGGGCTGCCCTAGTTGGAAACAACTTGGCAGCACACAATAGAAATATAACTAGTTCGAGTCCTGACACTGAACGGATTCTGCTCATAGTTTCCTTATGTTTCCCCATGATCTGGCTATGGCAGTACACTGGGAAACTTGTGTGCATGTCTTGAGGAACTAGTAAGGCAAAGAGAAAGAGAGGTCTCTTGTTGCTGCAAAGTGATACTACCTCCAGGACACTGGGACCTTACTGATTTATAACATTTTGATCTGATGCTTCCACTAACAAGGTTCCAAGGGTAAGTTGCATGCAATAAATTTT
The DNA here is from genome assembly GCF_037176765.1 of Anolis sagrei. Taxonomy (NCBI): domain Eukaryota; kingdom Metazoa; phylum Chordata; class Lepidosauria; order Squamata; family Anolidae; genus Anolis; species Anolis sagrei. The sequence goes on from NC_090034.1 coordinate 69,047,636, forward strand.
AAGAGATGTCTGTTTCACATACCTCTAATCAGATTGCTTTTGGCAGTGACTTGAATGGTAGCTTCATTGCCTTTGCAATGACCTTGAGGGTCCCATACCAATAATGTTTTTTCAAAAAAAAAAATCCCATTACATGGAACCTGGCAATGTTCTTTGTTAGAGAAATCAACTTGGAAGTGAAGTGACTTGGAAATGTACTTGAAGCACTTTAAGTTTCTGGAACCTGTTTATAGCGAATGTCAATTGAGCTGACTGGTAAACTCTTGTGGATCTGTTTGAGAATCGAAATCTGACCAGAATCCTACTGGGTTTAAGTGCTTACACAACAGACAGTAATAAAATCTGTTTGAAAAACTGTCTTGTACCCTCTTTTCCCCAATGATCAAGGGTCTGGAGAACAAGCCCCATGAGGAGTGGCTTAAAGAGCTGGGTATGTTTATCCCGCAGAAGTGAAGGCTGAGAGAAGACATCATGGTCATGTATAAATATTTTGACATGCTGGAATGTGTCCACAGGAGGGCAACCAAAATGATCAAGGGTCTGGAGAACAAGCCCCATGAGGAGCGGCTTAAAGAGCTGGGTATGTTTAGCTCGCAGAAGCGAAGGCTGAGAGAAGACATGATGGTCATGTATAAATATTTTGACATGCTGGAATGTGTCCACAGGAGGGCAACCAACATGATCAAGGGTCTGGAGAACAAGCCCCATGAGGAGCGGCTTAAAGAGCTGGGTATGTTTAGCTCATAGGAGAGAAGGCTGGGAGAAGACATGATGGTCATGTATAAATATGTGAGGGGAAGTCATAGGGAGGAGGGAGCAGCCTTGTTTTCTGCTGCCCTGGAGACTAGGATGCAAAACAATGGCTTCAAACAACAGGAAAGGAGATTCCACCTGAACATTAGGAAGAACTTTCTGACTGTGAGAGCTGTTCAGCAGTGGAACTGTGTGCCCTGAAGTATGGTGGAGGGTCCTTCTTTGGAGGCTTTTAAACAGAGGCTGGATGGCCATCTGTCAGGGGTGGTTTGAATGCAAATTTCCTGCTTCTCGACAGGGGGTTGGACTGGATGGCTCACAAGGTCTCTTTGAGCTACGATTCTATGATTCATGAATTTATTTATTTATTTACATTATTTCGATCCCGCCCATTTCAGCCCAAAGGCGACTCAAAGCGGCATCCACAGTCGGCACAATTCAATGCCGAAACAAATTACATACATTGATAAAGCAAAAACATCAAGTGCAATTAAACATAAACGACAGTGCATATAAATAATTTAAAAAGAGACTATGTCCTCTCGTTCCAGTCTTCATCCGTTACATTGTCTTGGCCGTTCCTGGATCAATTTCCAACTCTAGTTTGTCTGTTTACTCCGGGGTTCTGAATGCTTGCTCAAAGAGCCAAGTTTTTACTCTTTTTGGCGCAGTGGGTTAAAGCACTGAGCTGCTGAGCTTGTTGATCGAAAGGTCACAGGTTCGATTCCGGGGAGCGGCGTGAGCTTCCACTGTCAGCCCTAGCTTCTGCCAACCTAGCAGTTCGAAAACATGCAAATGTGAGTAGATCAATAGGTACCGCTCCAGCGGGAAGGTAACAGTGCTCCATGCAGTCATGCCGGCCACATGACCTTGGAGGTGCCTATGGACAACGCTGGCTCTTCGGCTTAGAAATGGAGATGAGCACCACACCCCAGAGTCAGACATGACTGGACTTAATGTCAGGGGACTACCTTTACCTTTACCCTCGGAAAGTCAGGAGGGAGGGGGCTGATCTAATATCCCTAGGGAGGGAGTTCCACAGCCGGGGGGCCACCACAGAGAAGGCCCTGTCTCTCGTCCCCACCAGACGTGCCTGCAAAGCAGGCGGGATTGACAGCAGGGCTTTCTCTGTGGTGAGTAGGGCCAGATACCATTTGGGACAGCCCCATGGTTGCCATGGAAGACATGAAGTCCTGAGCCACTCCTGATAGGGTGGCCTCGGCATGGATGTTGAAGTCCCCCAGCACAATGAGCCGTTGGGACTCCAACGCCAGGCTCGAGACCAACCCAGCTAGCTCAGGTAGGGCGACTGCAGTGCAGCTGAGTGGACGGTACACTAACAGAATCCCTATTCTGTCCCGGTCACCTATTATTTATTTCTTTATTTATTTACTATTCTTGTATACCGCTGTATCTCAAGCCCGAGGGCGACTCACGGCGGTTTCCAAACAGCAAAGACAATAAAAACAGCAATAATTAATATACAATGACAGTTAAATTACACATTTCCATTAATAACTAATAAGCAATCATCAATACACAGTTATCACAAATCCCATCCCCGATCGCCTCATCATCCAAACGTGATCCAAATTCGTCGTCCATTGTTCCGTTCCTATGTTCAAATTACCAAATTGCACTGAATTACTCAAACGCCTGCACAAACATCCAGGTCTTCAACTTTCTACGGAATGCCATGAGAGATGGTGCCTGCCTAATGTCTGCAGGAAGGGCGTTCCACAGCCGAGGAGCCACCACAGAGAAGGCCCTATCTCTCGTCCCCGCCAACCGTGCTTGAGAGGCTGGCGGGATCGAGAGCAGGGCCTCCCCGGAAGATCTCAAAGTCCGGGTGGGTTCATAGGCCGAGATGCGGTCAGATAGGTATCTTGGGCCGGAACCGTTTAGGGCTTTATAGGCCAATACCAACACCTTGAATTGGGCCCGGTAGCAAATTGGCAGCCAGTGGAGCTGGTGCAACAGGGGGGTTGTGTGCTCCCTGCGCTCCGCTCCTGTTAGAATCATGGCTGCCGCGCGTTGGACTAATTGCAGCTTCCGGGCCGTCTTCAGGGGCAGCCCCACGTAGAGAGCGTTGCAGTAGTCTAGGCGGGATGTGACAAGAGCGTGGACTACCGTGGCCAAGTCAGACTTCCCAAGGTACGGGCGCAGCTGGCGCACGAGCCTGAGCTGTGCAAATGCTCCCCTGGTCACCGCTGAGACCTGGGGCTCCAGGTCACATTCAAAAGTGGTTGACTGCAGGATGGGGCACCTGATCAGGGGGATGGAGTCTCTATAGACCACTGCAACCCTGCCTTCAAGTAGGGAAGGATGTACCCTATAGTTTATAATAGATTGGTCCCAGGAGAAGAGGGGAGGACTATTTTGTGGATTTAGGAAATAGAAAGGTTAGACTTTCTACTAACCCTAATTCTCACCAAGGGGTTAGAAAATACACATGGGAGTGTTATTTAATGAGTGCATGTGGGGCCAGCTTTGCATCTGAGAAGGGGTGCATGAGAGCTTCTGACCCACATTAATCTTGGATAACCACCAACATTAAAAATATCCCTTTTCACAATCTGCTTTGTTAACAGCTTGTCAGCTATCACCTGGAAAGCATCTGTTGTTGATGCTGCAAATAACTCCCCTTTGTGAGTTATGGTGCCATGAATGACAACTCAATCTCTTTGTGGGTGTGCACTTACAACCTATGGGTGTCTTTGTTTTTCCTAGACTGAAGGTTGGGCTAGAACCAGGGGAAAATGTTTCCAATATAGGAAAGTGTCTGTTGTGGGGGAAGTAAGCATTTGAAGAGGAGAATTTGTAGGTAGGAGGGTTTCTGCTCCCATTACCATCTCTCTCTTCTATATGAGTATTACCAAAACTCACAATTTTCCTATCTCTTGCATATGCTCAAGCTGTAAGGTTGCAATCCTGTGCATTATATGTGTAGGAATTCTTTTGGGTACTAATTTGCCACACAATTTACCAAAAAATGTATGATCCAAATGCAAAACAGACTGATTGGTTGGCAGTTCGAATTTACTGAACAGGATTGTGTGTGTGTGTGTCATGAGTGACTTGAGAAACTGCAAGTCACATCTGGTGTGAGAGAATTGGCTGTCAGCAAGGACATTGCTCAGGGGATGCCTGGATGTTTTGATGTTTTACTATCCTTGTGGGAGGCTTCTCTCATGTCCCCGCATGGGGAGCTGGAGCTGACAGAGGGAGCTCATCTGTGCTGCCTTTCCTCCCCCCCCCCCAAGCCAGGTAAGAGGAGAAAGAGGACTGAGGAAGAGACTTTAAAAACACCTGTCTCCTGGCTGTTGCTTACTACATCTGCCTGCCACCTCAGGAGGAGAAGGAGGAAATCCTGCCGCCTCTCCTCCCCCTCCCAAGCCAGTTAAGAGGAGGAAGGGGACTGAGGAAGAGACTTTAAAAACACCTGTCTCCTGGCTGTTGCTTACTACATCTGCCTGCCACCTCAGGAGGAGAAGGAGGAAATCCTGCCACATCTCCCCCCCCCCCCCAGCCAGCTAAGAGGAGGAAGGGGACTGAGGAAGAGACTTTAAAAACACCTGTCTCCTGGCTGTTGCTTACTACATCTGCCTGCCACCTCAGGAGGAGAAGGAGGAAATCCTGCTGCTACTCTCCCCCCACCCTCAAGTCAGCTAAGAGGAGAAAGGGGACTGAGGAAGAGACTTTAAAAACACCTGTCTCCTGGCTGTTGCTTACTACATCTGCCTGCCACCTCAGGAGGAGAAGGAGGAAATCCTGCTGCCTTTCTCTCCCCCCCCCCCCCCCAAACCAGGTAAGAGGAGGAAGGGGACTGAGGAAGAGACTTTAAAAACACCTGTCTCCTGGCTGTTGCTTGCTACATCTGCCTGCCACCTCAGGAGGAGAAGGAGGAAATCCTGCCGCCTCTCCTCCCCCTCCCAAGCCAGTTAAGAGGAGGAAGGGGACTGAGGAAGAGACTTTAAAAACACCTGTCTCCTGGTTGTTGCTTACTACATCTGCCTGCCACCTCAGGAGGAGAAAAAGGAAATCCTGCTGCTACTCTTCCTCCGTCCTCAAGCCAGCTAAGAGGAGAAAGGGGACTGAGGAAGAGACTTAAAAAACACCTGTCTCCTGGCTGTTGCTTATTATTTCTGTTGTGGTTTTATATTGTATTTAATGTTTTTATGTGCATTTTGATATTATGTATATTAGTTGTTGCCTGTAAACTGCCTTGAGTCACCGAAAGGCTGAGAAAGGCGGTATAGAAATATAGTAAATAAAATTATTATTATTATTATTATTATTATTATTATTATTATTTCAGATTGACTTTGATCCAAATTTACTCAAAATCACAAAATTAAAATGCAAGGCGAAACATAAGGGACATGTCTGCTCATCTGTAACTGTGCGCAAACCCCATTGACTTCATCAGGCAAGCCGGTGAATAAACCTGCATAAGATCAACTTGCCACTCTCAGACCATTTCCGCTGGAATGAATCTACTTGACAAATAATCTTTCCGTCCCCGGCCTGCTCTTTCCCACTCTATTTAAGTAACAAGGGTGACCCTGAGCTTCAAATCTCAACTCTCTATTATTTTCCAGGGGTAGTGATTGCATTCACTTCCATTTTGAAAGTGCAAGGAGACAAATGAGATTTCAATCAGAAAGGAGAGGCATGGGGGACTCTCAGCTCATATTAGCTGATAATAATTGCTCTGGGAGCTGAGAAGTTGCCTGAACGATTTTCAGTGATTCGTCCCTCCGCCCTCCTTCCCTGCTGGTGAGTTTGCAGAATGAAATGTTTGTTCCCATGCCAGACAAAGCAGAAAGGATAAAGTCCTTGAGTGAGGACAAAGCGCTCCTTTCCTTTGTTTTACCACCACAAAAAGAGGCCAGGTATTTGGCATGCCTTGGAGAATATAAGGAAGTAGATTATAAGGCAGGTAGTAATATAGAGCCCAAGTAATGTAGTGGTCTGAATATTGGATGGTGAGGCTACAGACCAAGGTTTGAATCCCCACTAAGTCATAGGCAGCTAACACACTCTTAGGGCCCATCTACACAGGCCTCAAAACCCAGTAGAAAGTGGGATTGAAGGGGGGGGGGTTGGCTACAAAACACACACCCATGTGAGCTTGATCACGAGACAGCATGAAAAACATGTGACAAAAAGGTTTGCATAAAATCTGATACCAGGAGAAAAATGCACTGTTATTGAGCACTGTGTATCCCACTGCTCTCTCAAAAAAAGTGAGATTTTCTTGTGGTACACTGCTCACCGGAGGGAAGGATAGTAGAGGCAAAGATGAAGTACTTTGGCCACATAATGAGAAGACAGGAAAGCTTAGAGAAGACAATGATGCTGGGGAAAATGGAAGGAAAAAAGAAGAGGGGCTGACCAAGGACAAGATGGATGAATAGTATCCTTGAAGTGACTGGCTTGACCTTGAGGGAGCTGGGGGTGGCAATGGCCGACAGGGAGCTCTGGCGTGGGCTGGTCCATGAGGTCATGAAGAGGGGCCAACCAAGGGCAAGATGGATGGATTGTATCCTTGAAGTGACTGGCTTGACCTTGAAGGAGCTGGGGGTGGTGATGGCCAACAGGGAGCTCTGGCGTGGGCTGGTCCATGAGGTCATAAAGAGGGGCCCACCAAGGGCAAGATGGATGGATGGTATCCTTGGAGTGACTGGCTTGACCTTGAAGGAAATGGGCGTGGTGACGGCCAACAGGGAGCTCTGGCGTGGGCTGGTCCATGAGGTCATGAAGAGGGGCCAACCAAGGGCAAGATGGATGGATGGTATCCTTGATGTGACTGGCTTGACCTTGAAGAAGCTGGGGGTGGTGACGGCCGACAGGGAGCTCTGGCGTGGGCAGGTCCATGAGGTTATGAAGAGGGGCCAGCCAAGGGCAAGATGGATGGATGGATGGATGGTATCCTTGAAATGACTGTCTTGACGTTGAAGGAGCTGGGGGTGGTAATGGCCGACAGGGAGCTCTGGCGCGGGCTGGTCCATGAGGTCATGAAGAGGGGCCGATGAAGGGCAAGATGGATGGATGGTATCCTTGAAGTGACTGGCTTTACCTTGAAGGAGCTGGGAATGGTGACAGCTGACAGGAAGCTCTGGCGTGGGCTGGTCCATGAGGTCATGAAGTGGGGCCAACCAAGGGCAAGATGGATGGATGGTATCCTTGATGTGACTGGCTTGACCTTGAAGGAGCTGGGGGTGGTGACGGCCGACAGGGAGCTCTGGCGTGGGCTGGTCCATGAGGTCATGAAGAGTCAGAAGCGACTGAACAAATAAACAACAACATACTGGTGTAGACTGCAATTAGCCTTATTTTATTTACTTATTTATTTACTTCACTTGTATACCACTTTCCTCATCCCAGCAGCGGATTCAAACGGTTTCCAACATAATTATGGCAGAATTTAATGGATCACATTCAGAAACCTAACATAATGATAATAACATACAATTATCAATTAAGTCATAAAACACAACATCATTAATTTTTTATTTATTTTTTCATGTCAGAATCAACTTGAAAACTGCAAGTCACTTCTGGCTTGAGAGAATTGGCCATCTGCAAGGACGCTGCCCAGGGGACACACAGATGATTGATGTTTTACCATCCTGTGGGAGAACTTTCTCATGTTCCGGATTCAAGGTAACATGGAATTAAAAACAACTGGACAGATTGACAACAAATTTGGACACAAGACATCTACTAACCCAAGGAATGACCATCACTCAAAAAAATGGATTTTGCCATTTTGGAGTTGTAGTTGCTCGGATTTATAGTTCACCTACAATCAAAGAGCATTCCAAACCCCACCAATTAGCATACAGGACTCCCATGACCAGCAGAAAACACTAGAAGGGTTTGGTGGGCATTGACCTTGAGTTTGGGAATTGTAGTTCACCTACATCCAGAGAGCACTGGGGACTCAAACAATGATGGATCTGGACCAAACTTGGCATGACTATTCCATATGCCCAAATATGAACACAGATGGAGTTTGAGGGAAATAGACCTTGACATTTGGTAGTTGTAGTTACTGGGATTTATAGTTCACCTACAATTAAAGAGCATTCTGAACCCCATCAACAACAGAATTGGGGCAAACTTCCCACACAGAACCCCCATGACAAGACAGAAAATACTTAAGTCCAACTCCTTTCACCAGGGCAAGAAAACGTAATCAAAGCCCTCCTGACAGAGAGCCATCCAGCCATAGATATAGATTTGATTCACACACAGAGAGATATAGTATGATAGATTTGAAAGGGACCCCTCAAAAAGGACAATTATATGTTGCACATTCCAGAGTAGGAAAACTAAACAATCTCCGCATCAACACTGACAAAGAAACAGCAAGAAATACTGTTTAACCACAAGCATAAAGAAATTACATATATTAGAAACCAACACTTTCTCATTACTTTATTTTACAGATCACTAGACTGGGCCACAGCAACGTGTGGCAGGGGATGGCTAGTATCAATATAAACATGAAAATCACACAATCCAACAATTGTAGTCCAAGATGTTCCAAATATCATATCTATTGCACATAACCCCTAATTTTTCCTTGTACAGCTTACTGCCCAAAGGCCTGTTCCCATAGCCAAGTTTTTACTTTTTTCTGAAGGCCAGAAGGGAGGGTGCTAATCTAATTTCATTGGAGAGGGATTTCCATAGCCAAGGAGCCACAACTGAGAAGGCCCTGTCTCTCATCCCCACCAGTCGCATTTGCAAGGGAGGTGGAACCAAGAGCAGGGCCTCCCCAGATGATCTTATTTTAAAATCCTGAAACAGCTGACAAAAGGATGAAAAAAATGAAGTCATGACACACAGGTGGCTAAATGGAAGCACAAGAAGAAAGCAATTCACATGAATTCCATCCAACCATTCCTTTGTTCTCATTCCCTGAGAAGCGAGCTTGAAATTATAAAATGGGTGGCAGCATGTCGCAACCAAGTGACCCCAAACAGGGTTCAAAAGGCACCAGAAGTGGGGGGGGGGGCAATAGAAAATCTGCTTTTGCGCACTGTATTATGTCCCCATCAGCACTGCAACTTCGGCAAAATGCTTATAAGGTACAATGCATCTTGCAGCATCAAAAGGGGAAAAAAATACTTCTGATGTATGTCCCGCCATTCCTTTTGCAATTCCCTTCACATTTACTCAACCCTTCTAGGAGACCCCAGTGGCACATTGGGTTCAACCCTTGTGCCGGCAGGGCTGCTGACCAACAGGTCAGTGGTTCAAAACCAGGGAGAGCAGGTTGAGCTCCCTCTGTCAGCCCCAGCTCCACATGTGGGGATATGAGAGAAGCTTTCCACAAGGATGGTAAAACATCAAACATCCAGGCACCCCCTGGGCAACGTCCTTGCAGATGACCAATTCTCTCACACCAGAAGCGACTAGCAGTTTCCCAAGTGACTCCTGACATGAAAAAATACTCTAAACCCTTCTGGATGCCTTGGAACTTTTTCCCAGGACTGAGGGCTCCATGTGTGGACTCTCCTTGAGGTACCAGAATTTTTAATTTCACTTCCTTACTCTAGATTAAGTGACCGTCTGGAAGGGTCCTCGGCCTCAAACAGAGGCAAGAGTTAACCTCCTTCTAATAAAATCATGCCAAGAAAACTCCATGTTAGCTTTTCTTTAGGGTTGCCTAAATCAGAAACAATTTGGAGGCTCACAGCAACACCAAAGGAAAGCAATGTCAAAAAATACATTCGGATCCATTACAGCAAAATACCCCAAGTTTTTATCAGCAAGCTAAAATCTTGTCGGTTTCATATGTTTAATTTCCCCTAATATCACCTTGTGATATGTCCAAATATGACAGCCTCGGTTTCCATTAGCTTCAAGTAACAAGATGATTTTGTCTGAGGCAGAACATCAATACAGATGTGAAAGCAAAGTTGCACATTGCACCTCATTACATATGCAGATGTATGTGCAAAGTACATTCAGTTGTTGAATAATACCATTCAACACAAGGGCTGCAAAGCACAGTCAATACTGTTGGCTTCCTTGACCAAATCTTTCTCTATTGTCTAATTCCTCTTTGCTAGCTCTGGTAGTCTTTTCCAATTAGTGCCATCACCTTGTGATATGTCCCAAATATGACAGCCTCCGTTTCCATTAGCTTCAAGTAAGAGTTCACACTTGATTTGTTCTTCGATCCATTTGCCTTAACTCTGCTAAGATCTTGCAAACCCAGGACTATGTCTACTTTGAGTCTATCAACCTTGGCTTACTGGCTTCTAGTGAGAGTCCAGACCCCAATTTTCTGAAGAACCCACTTATTTGTCTTCCTGGTGGTCCATGGAAGTGTTGAGATGATGGCTGAGATTGCTGAATAACTTTCTGTTGTTGTTGTTGCTGTTGTTTCTTCTGATTCTTTGTGACTTCATAGACCAGCTTGCGGCAGAGCTCCCTGTCAGCTGTCGTCACCTCCAGCTCCCTCAAGGTCAAGCCAGTCCCTTCAAGGATACCATCCATCCATCTTTCCCTTGGTTGGCCCCTCTTCCTTTTCCCTTTCTTTGTCCCCAGCATTATTATCTTCTCCAAGCTTTCCTGTCTTCTCATTATGTGGCCAAAGTACTTCATCTTTGCCTCTAATATCCTTTCCTCCAGTCGGGCATTTTTTCCTGGAGTATGGACTGGTGTGATCGTCTTGCAGTCCAAGGCACTCTCAGAATTTTCCACCAGGACCACAGTTCAAAAGTTTCTTTCCTCAGTCTTCCTTATGGTCCAGCTCTCACATCCATAGGTTACTATGGAGAATACCATTGCTTTAACAATGTGGTTCTTCATTGCCAGTATGATGTCTCTACTCTTCATTATTTTATCGAGATAGGTCAGTGCTCTCCTCCCAGGAAGTAAACATTTTCTGATTTCCTGGCTGCAGTCTGTGTCTGAAGTAATCTTTCTGTATCTGAACAAAAGAAGTTGAGAGGGAACCATGTTATAGAGCAGGAATTTAGGGGTCTTTGCCAGGAGGCAGAGACCAATTAGACTCATCTAAGAAGTCTGACTTGGCCACGGTAGTCCACGCTCTGGTTACATACCGTTTAGACTACTGCAATGCTCTCTACGTGGGGTTGCCTTTGAAGACGGCTCGGAAGCTCCAACTAGTCCAGCGTTTGGCAGCCATGATACTAACAGGAGCGGAGCGCAGGGAGCATACAACTCCTTTGCTGCACCAGCTCCACTGGCTGCTGATTTGCTACCGGGCTCAATTCAAAGTGCTGGCGTTGGCCTATAAAGCCCTAAACGGTTCTGGCCCAAGTTACCTATCCGAACGTATCTCTGCCTATGAACCCACCAGGACTCTAAGATCTTCTGGGGAGGCCCTGCTCTTGATCCCGCCTGCATCACAGGCACGGCTGGCGGGGACGAGGGACAGGGCCTTCTCTGTGATGGCCCCTCGGCTGTGGAACGCCCTTCCCATGGACATTAGATCAGCCCCTTCGCTAATGGTGTTTCGAAGAAAACTAAAAACCTGGCTGTTTGAACAGGCGTTCGGATAAATAGTGCAATGAACTCGATGAATATAGGAAACAGAATTATGGATGACGAATTGGATCACGATTTTAGTTACGAGACGTTAATGTGTTGTTACTGAGATGTCATTAGTTTGTATTTTATACTGTTAATGGTTTTAATATTGTATGTTGTTGGATTGTCTTTTGCTCTTGTTGTGAACCGCGTTGAGTCGCCTACGGGCTGAGAAAAGTAAATAAATAAATAAATAAATAATAAATAAGAGTTCTTTTCCCCTGGTGAGACAGAGAAGCACCCAATCCCTGATTTTTCCCAATAAAAGGTCTCACCAAGTTGAAGGAAGTGCCACCAAGGTTTATTAGCGATTCAGCTGAAAAGGATGCAGAGCAGCAATCATTCGCCAAGCAGAGCATAAGGAAATACATCAATACAGCCATATTTATAGGCAAAACTCCCACCCCTGCCTTCCTGCCGGTCTTCGTCATGATTGGCCGATGAGCTAACAGCTGGGAGGCGGCCCTCCCACCTCCTGCGCATCAGGGCCAATCAGAAAGCTTCTGCGGTGCGCTGGAACCAATCAGGAAGCTTCTGCCGCCTTGCGGTGGTGGCGAATCAGGAGAGAGGGAGGCAGGACGAGAAGGCACAATGGGACTTATGAATGGATTGCATAATCAGGAAGTGCCGGGTGCCTCACGAGTCTCTATAGAGCCTGCCAGTCAGGCAATTCTATTGTGTAATTGGTGTGAGTAAACATAAACAAGAAAGAACTGATCTTTCCAGGCAGCAAAACAGAAGGACAAAAGGGGTGATACTGAAGGAATGGGTTTTTGTGGATGATTGAATGAAGCAACAGGGTGGAGGGAGGGTGCTTTAAGGCACCCCTGTCTTCCAAGGAGATAAGTGATTAAAAGTCTGCCATGGGGCGACCTCCCGCTGGGCGGACTCCGAGGACAAGGATTGATGCCTTTGTTCTTGTCCATGCAAGAGATATATGGATTAGGTTCTTTGTGAATGTTTTGGGCTCTGCAATTTCCTGGTGGGATTTCATCATAAGGAAAGGGAAGGAAAAAAAAAGGTCAAGGGGAAAGCCTCAGCCACAAGGAAAATCATGAAAATATATATCACAAGTCCATAGACCATAATGGGAAGAGTTCATAAATGTGTGTGTCCTTGGAAGGGAATGAAAAAGGTCAAGGGAAGGCCACTAGCACAAAGGAAAATATATATAGGGTTGATGTTGCAGGAACCATATGCTTATAATTCATAACAGGAAAGGTCCATATAGAAGTAAGTTTTTGAAAGGGAAACAAAAGGGTTCATGGGGAATGATTAAAAGCATGAAATTCATGAGGAAAGGTCCAAAAGATTTCACTGAGCCACTCAAGGGAGTCCTGCAGCGTTGAGGTTGAGACTTGTCCTTGGCCTTTGGAAAACTTTTTTTGCCGCCAAAAATGTGATGTGGCAGCAAAAAAAGCCAATGGGATTTTGGCCTGCATCAATAGGAGCATAGTGTCTAGATCTAGGGAAGTAATGCTACCCCTCTATTCTGCTTTGGTTAGACCACACCTGGAATATTGTGTCCAATTCTGGGCGCCACAATTCAAGAGAGATATTGACAAGCTGTAATGTGTCCAGAGGAGGGCGACTAAAATGATCAAGGGTCTGGAGAACAAGCCCTATGAGGAGCGGCTTAAGGAGCTGGGCATGTTTAGCCTGAAGAAGAGAAGGCTGAGAGGGGATATGATAGCCATGTATAAATATGTGAGAGGAAGTCACAGGGAGGAGGGAGCAAGCTTGTTTTCTGCTTCCCTGGAGACTAGGACGCGGAACAATGGCTTCAAACTACAAGAGAAGAGATTCCATCTGAACATGAGGAAGAACTTCCTGACTGTGAGAGCCGTTCAGCAGTGGAACTCTCTGCCCCGGAGTGTGGTGGAGCCTCCTTCTTTGGAAGCTTTTAAACAAAGGCTGGATGGCCATCTGTCAGGGGTGATTTGAATGCAATATTCCTGCTTCTTGGCAGGGGGTTGGACTGGATGGCCCAGGAGGTCTCTTCCAACTCTTTGATTCTATGATTCTATGATTCTAACGGTAACTCTTTCCAAGGGCTGGAGACCAGGGACCAATCTGCTCCCTGAAAGCCTCCTGGGGTCCTTGCTGTTGTTAGTGTCTTGTCAAATTGATCAAGACTTAACCCCTATTGTGCAGTCTGGTGCCCTTGCCCTTTGCAGAACTATAAGTTATCACCTCTTATGGGGGGGGGGGGGGGGCATGCTCGGCTTTAACCAAATGGAAAATTGAGGCTTCTGCAGGATGTGGCTTTCCATTTAGGTTATTTATTTATTTATTTATCGTGTCATCAGCAACCATTGTATCACAATTCTAACAGAGCAAAACAAACACACAGATTAAAAAGAAAGAGGGGGAAAAAACCACACAGATTTTGCAAATTTGGTATTTGGTTAAATGTCCTTTGACCAGTATCTGGCCACTTGGAGTGCCTCTGGGGTTGCCGCAAGAAGGTCCTCCATTGTGCATGTGTCAGGGCTCAGGGTGCATTGCAGCAGGTGGTCAGTGGTTTGCTCTTCTCCGCACTCGCATGCCGAGGATTCCACCCTGAAGCCCCATTTCTTAAGATTGGCTCTGCATCTCGTGGTGCCAGAGCGCTGTCTGTTCAGCGCCTTCCAAGTCGCCCAGTCTTCTGAGTGCCCAGAGGGGAGTCTCTCATCTGGTATCACCCATGAGTTGAGGTGCTGGGTTTGGGCCTGCCACTTTTGGACTCTCGCTTGCTGGGATGTTCCAGCGAGTGTCTCTGTAAATCTAAGAAAACGATGTCTTGATTTAAGTCCATTTAGGTGGCAGTTTTCTTGAGAGCTTAGAAATCACAGTGAAGATGAATCCCACCAGATGCATGAGGTCCATGGAGTAGTCAATTCCCAATCCAACGGTTTCCAACCCAAGTGCTATTCTAAAACTAAACTAAAATTGTATCCATCACGAGAAGTTGCTGGTTGTGATAAACTCACAACTCGGAGAAGATGCCAACTCCCGCCTTCCTTAAGCTCAGTTTTCATGCCACATAAAGGTCAATTGAATTCATTAAAGTGTTAAATGAAGTCCCACGCTTGATTGAGGCCTCCTTTTTAGCATTTGAAATAAACGAGTTAGTTTTGCTTGACAAAAGGCTGTAAAGGTCTCGTAGAAACTCCCCATTTAATATTGAAACTAATTTCTTTACATCATTTCCCCTTCAGTCTTTAATTCTCCAGCACTTAATTACCCTTCCCCCTTCTTATTTTTTTTTACAAAACGCACACCTCAATTTGCCCCCAATGTAATGTAATGTAATCAGTGTTAATTTGAAAAAGGATAATAATCACTGTTGACAAGATGTTTAGCAGACAAATAGCATAAAGAGAGTAGATGCCAATTTTGCTTTTAAAGGAGGCCTCCTATAAAAAAAAATACTCCTATTATTTTTGCCTTTGAAACTATGTACTCATTTGAACTTGTTGACCGTACCAATATAATCTCAACTGTTTAATTAATGGCATGATTGGAACAAAGCTCTATGGGATGTGTCTTCTGAACTCATCTAGGGAACATAGTTTGTTCCAATTTGGAAAAAACCTTGGGGTTGTATTTGGTCCCCAGTGTTGTTTGACATCTATATGCAGGAAGTCATCTGGCGTTTTAAAGTGAAGTGTTAAATGAGATCTATTTAGGGAAGAAGTGGAAAATGGGGCCCATCAACAGGATTGATGACGTCAATTTTATTTATTTATTTGGTTTACTTTTACCCCGCCCTTCTCACCCCGAAGGGGACTCAGGGCGGCTTACACATCCAAGGCACAATTCGATGCCCATAGCATACATCAATAATAAACAATAAAGCAAAATAACACAAATTAGCAAACAACAACCATACATTGCATCTAACCCCGTTAAAACCAATAAAACCAATAAAATTTCATACAAACCGATACAAACCACTTCTTCCTTATTGCCAGTCAATGTTTGCTATCTCATGGTTCAGAGTTTTCTTCCACATTTATCAGTCCACATATATCAGTCCTGCCGGTCCTAATTGCCTGGTTGTCCTATCTAGTTAGCAGATTGCCCGAAGGCCTGGTCCCACAACCACGTCTTTGCCTTCCTCCTAAAGGCCAGGAGTGATGTCGATGCCCTGATATCCACTGGGAGTGAGTTCCACAGGTGCGGGGCCACCACTGAGAAGGCCCTGCTCCTCGTCCCCACCAGCCTTGCTTGGGAAAGCGGTGGAGTCGAGAGCAGGGCCCCCTTAGATGATCTTAAATTCCGTGGTGGGACGTAGAGGGAGATACATTTGGACAGATACGCTGGACCGGAACCGTAATGAAAGTAAGGCTTAATACAGATCATAGGTAAAGGTAAAGGTAGTCCCCTGACATTAAGTCCAGTCATGTCTGACTCTGGGGTGTGATGCTCATCTCCATTTCTAAGCCCAAGAGCCAGCGTTGTCCGTAGACACCTCAAAGGTCATGTGGCTGGCATGACTGCATGGAGCGCCGTTACCTTCCCACCAGAGCGGTACCTATTGATCTACTCACATTTGCATGTTTTTGAACTGCTAGGTTGGCAGAAGCTAGGGCTGACAGCGGAAGCTCACGCCGCTCCCCGGAATTGAACCTGCGACCTTTCGATCAACAAGCTCAGCAGCTCAGTGCTTTAACCCACTGCGCCACCGGGGGCTCCAATACAGATCATAGAATCATAGAATCAAAGAGTTGGAAGAGACCTCATGGGCCATCCAGTCCAACCCCCTGCCAAGAAGCAGGAATATTGCATTCAAATCACCCCTGACAGATGGCCATCCAGCCTCTGTTTAAAAGCTTCCATAGAAGGAGCCTCCACCACACTCCGGGGCAGAGAGTTCCACTGATGAACGGCTCTCACAGTCAGGAAGTTCTTCCTCATGTTCAATGAAGCCATTGTTTCACATCCTAGTCTCCAGGGAAGCAGAAAACAAGCTTGCTCCCTCCTCCCTGTGGCTTCCTCTCACATATTTATGCATGGCCATCATATCTCCTCTCAGCCTTTTCTTCTTCAGGCTAAACATGCCCAGCTCCTTAAGCCGCTCCTCATAGGACTTGTTCTCCACACCCTTGATCATTTTAGTCGCCCTCCTCTGGACACATTCCAGCTTGTCAATATCTCTCTTGAATTGTGGTACCCAGAATTGGACACAATATTCCAGGTGTGGTCTAGCCAAAGGGGAATAGAGGGGTAGCATTATTTCCCTAGATCTAGACTCTATGCTCCTAAATCCCATTGACTTTTTTTGTCGCCACATCACATTGTTGGCTCATGTTTAACTTGTTGTCCACGAGGACTCCAAGATCTTTTTCACACGTACTGCTCTCGAGCCAGGCATTGTCCCCCATTCTGTATCTTTGCATTTCTTTTTTCTACCAAAGTGGAGTATCTTGCATTTGTCCCTGTTGAACTTCATTTTGTTAGTTTTGGCCCATTTTTCTAATCTGTCAAGATCTTTTTGAATTCTGCTCCTGTCCTCTGGAGTATTGGCTATCCCTCCCAATTTGGTGTTGTCTGCAAACTTGATGATCATGCCTTCTAACCTTTCATCTAAGTCATTAATAAAGATGTTGAACAGGACCGGGCCCAGGACGGAACCCTGTTTCTGGCACTCCGCCTGTCACTTCTTTCCAGGATGAAGAGGAAGCATTGGTGAGCACCCTCTGGGTTCGTCCATTTAACCAATTACTGATCCACCTCACCGTAGTTTTGCCTAGGCCACATTGGACTAGTTTGTTTGCCAGAAGGTCATGGGGGACCTTGTCGAAGGCCTTACTGAAATCCAGGTACGCTACATCCACGGCATTCCCCACATCTACCCAGCTTGTAACTCTATCAAAAAAAGAGATCAGATTAGTCTGGCATGATTTGTTTTTGATAAATCCATGTTGACTATTAGCGATGACCGCATTTGATACCATAAATGTGATAAGGTTTTCTTAGGCAAGGAATCCTCACATGTGGTTTCACCAGTTCCATCCTCTGAAATGTAGCCTACAGCACCTTGTATTCAATGACAGTCTCTTATCCAAATACAAGTACAACCATAGATGACCTGATTAACTTCTAAGTTCGGATGAAATCCAGTACCATAAGGTTATTTAGGCCAGTGCTGCCACTAAAGTGCTTCAGTTGATAGTCTAAATTAAATTCCTGGTTGTCATCTTCAAGTCCTAAGCAGCTTGGCATCCGGTTGTCTAAAGGACCATCTGCACCCATGCTGTTTTCCCAGGCTTTGGGATATAATTTTAGCCTGGCTGATTGGCATTACCTTTATTTGAGCTTATCTGCCATGTGGCTGTTTTCATTGCCCTGTCTTGTAATATCGGTATGTTCTGATGGTTTTCATATCTTCTTCTAATGAAAACCATTCAATTACAAAACCAGGGTGCAGTTGGAACATACAGCCCTAATAGATATAGTCCAAACTGTATAACTGTACTCTCTGAAGTCTGAAAGGAGACATAATGCTTTCACCTCCATTGAGGCCTAAAAGCATACTGTATACTTACTTTACTTAGGTGATCCATCGTTTTCCGAGGAGGATTGTCTTTCAGTATTCTTGTGGGTCGGTATGTGGCTGTGGAGCCCTATTCTTGATCTGCATCTTCTTCCGCAGTGAGGGCATTGGTTTCCAGGTGGAAGGCGGTCTCGGTTGGGGTTGGCTTGACGCGCCTTCCTCTTGGCACGCATCTCCCTTGCTCCCTCCATTCGTGCCTCTTCAAATTCTGCAGCACTGCTGGTCACAGCTGACCTCCAGCTGGAGCAGTCAAGGGCCGGGGCTTCCCAGTTCTCAGTGTCTATGCCAGAGTTTTTGAGGTTGGCTTTGAGCCCATCTTTCAATCTCTTTTCCTGCCCATCAACATTCCGTTTTCCGGTCTTGAGTTCAGAGTAGAGCAACTACTTTGGGAGACGGTGGTCGGGCATCTGGACAACGTGGCCAGTCCAGCGGAGTTGATGGCAGCAGACCATCTCTTCAATGCTGGTGGTCTTTGCTTCTTCCAGCACGCTGACGTTTGTCCGCCTGTCTTCCCAAGAGATTTGCAGGATTTTCTGGAGGCAGCGCTGATGGAATCGTTTCAGGGGTTGCATGTGACGTCTGTAGACAGTCCACGTCTCACAGGCATATAGCAGGGTTGGGAGGACAATATCTCTATAAACAAGCACCTTGGTATCCCTACGGATGTCCCGGTCCTCAAACACTCTCTGCTTCGTTCGGAAAAATGCTGCGCTTGCAGAGCTCAGGTGGTGTTGTATTTCGGTGTCGATGTTGACTTTGGTGGAGAGGTGGCTGCCAAGGTAGCGGAAATGATCAACATTTTCTAATGTTACACCATTAAGCTGCATCTCTGGCATTGGAGAGGGGTTGTCTGGTGACTGCTGGAACAGCACTTTGGTTTTCTCGATGTTCAATGACAGGCTTCTCGTATGCTTCTGCAATGGTGTTTAGAGTGGCTTGCAGATCTTCTTCTGAATGTGCACAGATGACATTGTCATCAGCATACTGGAGTTCTATAACGTATGTTGTTTTAACCTTGGTTTTGGCTTTTAGTCTGCTGAGGTTGAATAGCTTACCATCTGTCCGATAGATGATTTCCATTCTGGTGGGAAGCTTCCCATCAACAAGGTGAAGTATCATAGCGATGAAGATGGAGAATAAAGTTGGGGCAATAACACATCCCTGTTTGACACCGGATTCCACCTTAAATGGGTCACTTTGGGAGCCATTGCTGTCCAAAACTGTTGCCATCATGTCATCATAGAGGAGCCGCTGTATAACAAAAATGGAATCCAGTGTCTGAAGCCCCTCACACACCAAAGAGGTGCAGTCAAACTGGCAAGCCAAAGTGTACATAAATATAGGCAAACAATTATACACATTTAAAAACAGTTAGCGGAGGCTTGGAAGGTTGCTATTTCCAACAACTATAATTCCCAGAATTATATAGCAATAAGCCATAGCATTTCAAGCAGGGACAAATTGCATTCATTCCACAGTGGGTTCAACTCACAATGAAAGCTATTTCACAGGCTTCACAGCAAGAAAGGATGGCACACTCCCTTCCTAGATGTGGCTTTTAAAACATTTCATTGTCCACTCTTCCTCCATGACAAAAGTAAGGAGGAGCTCTTTAGGGCCTTCGGAGTTTGACAACGTGCCAGCTCTAATGCAACACAAATAATCTTCCCTGTCAGCTCTCATAAAATGTGGAATCTATCACATTCTTTTGCCTTAGTAGCTCTTGTTACCTCTTGAAAGTAATTACAATTTGTCCTTAATTCCAAATGTATTGCCTGGGAAAAGATACCAGGAAATGGGAGGGGGAGGCGAGCGCAAAGCCCACGATCAAATGGACTGCCGACCGGCCGTTCTCGGTAATTGCTCACCAAGCTTGCCATCTCACCTTGCATTCTTTTTCATTATCTTCTGCTGTCCAAGAAGCAATTGCAACCCAAAATATTCCCAACAGGAAAGGGCCGGGGGAACACATACCTCTTCTTGGCTTTGAAAACGTCTGTACTTTCTCAACCGAAAATTAAGGGAGAGGGAAGAAAAGGAACAGTATTACCGTATATACTCGAGTATAAGCCGTCCAGAATATAAGCCAAGGCACCAAATTTTACCAAAAAAAAACCTGGGAAAACGTATTGACTCAAGTATAAGCTGTGGGTGGGAATTTTGTTGTTGTTGTTGTGTCAGGAGCATCCTGTTGTGAGAGAATCGGCCGTCTGCAAGGACGTTGCCCAGGGGACGCCCGGATGATTTTGGATGATTTATCATCCTTGTGGGAGGCTTCTCTCATGTCCCCGCATGAGGAGCTGGAGCTGATAGAGGGAGCTCATCCTCCTCTCCCCGGATTCGAACCTGTGACCTGTCGGTCTTTATTCCTGCCGGCACAGGGCTTTAACCCACTGCGCCACCGGGGGGTCAGGGTGGGAAATGCAGGAGCTACTGGTAAATTTCAAAATAAAAATATGTACAATACAATTACATTAATTGAGGCATCAGTAAGTTAAATGTTTTGAATATTTACATAAAACTATAATTTAAGATAAGACTGTGGAACTCTGATTAAACCATTATTCTAACCTTCTTCAATGTAAATCCTTCCAATAAAAATAGAATAATGTATTGTCGAAGGCTTTCATGGCTGGAATCACTAGGTTCTTGTGGGTTTTTCTAGGGCCATGTTCTAGAGGCATTTCTCCTGACGTTTCGGCTTCATCTATGGCAAGCATCCTCAGAGGTATTATTTTAATAGAGTAAAATAATAAATGTAAAAATACAAATAACAATAATATTTATTTATTTATTTATTTATTTATTTACAGCTTTTATATTCCGCCCTTCTCACTCCGCAGGGGACTCAGGACGGATTACAGTGTACACATACATGGCAAACATTCAATGCCAATTTTTGACATACAAACATATACAGACATACACAGAGACTATTTAACTTTTTCTGGCCACCAGGGGAGCTGTCGCTTTCATCGTCCATCTGCGACACTGATGAAGTACTTCCGCATTCCCCGCATGCTTTTTGCTGGAGTGCTTTTGCTGGAGTCTTTTTTATGGCCTCATAAATTAGTTGATTTAGCCTCCCCACACAAGGTGGTACCTAATTTTCCTACTTGACAGATACAACTGTCTTTCGGGTTGCAAAGGTCGACAACAGGCTACACACAATTGGTTGGAAACCCACTCCAACCCGGGCTGGCTTCGAACTCATGACCTTTTGGTCAGAGTGATCTTAATGCAGCTGACACTCAGCCATAAAATAATGGAAATGTAATAATAACAGTAATAATAGAGTAAAATAATAAATGTAATAATAAAAACAATAATAAAAAATGATCAATGTAATAATAACAACAATAATAACCATACATTTATTATGTATTTCTAACAGTGTAAAATAATAAATAATCTTGACTCGAATATAAGAGGAGGGAGAGTTTTTCAGCCTAAAAAAGGGCTGAAAAACTAGGCTTATACTCGAGTATATACAGTAAATCCCCTGACCTCCCCAAGACAAAAAACCAAATTGTGATTTTAAGGGATGTCTATTGCCGTGGGTCTCAAATTCGGGTGTTTTGGACTTCAGATCCCAGGACTCCCAGGCAGCTTATTTTATGAGGGTTGAATGAAAAGTAATGCCTACACCTTCATAACTTCTCAACAGATGGCAGTACTGGTTTGAGGACCCCTGGTCTAAGTATTGAATAAACTTGAAACTTGAAATATGTAAGGGAAAGTCATAGAGAAGGGGGAGTAAACCTGTTTTCTGCTGCCCTGGAAATTAGGACACGGAACAATTTATTTATTTATTTATTTGCTTTACTTCTATACCACCTTTCCCAGCCGAAATGGCGACTCAAGGCGGTTTACATAGTAAAGGTTATCATAACAATATCAAAGAAGACAATTAAAAACACATTATACAAGATATACAGATCAAAACAATCATTATCATAAGCCTCAACAAACGAATCAGAATCAGAATCCGTAATCATAATCCTATACCAGTTCCTATGTTCGGTTGTACCATCTTCATGAATTCATTGCACTATTTAGCCAAACGCTTGTTCGTAAAGCCAAGTCTTGACCTTCTTCCGGAATGCCAGCAGTGAAGGGGCCTGTCTGATGTCCACAGGTAGGGCGTTCCACAGCCGAGGGGCCACCACCGAGAAGGCACTGTCCCTCGTTCCCGCCAACTGCACCTGCGATGCAGGCGGGACCGAGAGCAGGGCCTCCCCAGACAATCTTAATGTCTTCAATGGCTTCAAATTGCAGGAAAGGAGATTCCACCTGAACATTAGGAAGAACGTCCTGTGAGAGCTGTGTTCGGCAGTGGAACTCTCTGCCACGGTGTATGGTGGGGGTTCCTTCTTTGGAGGCTTTTAAGCAGAGGCTGGATGGCTATCTGTTGGGGGTGACTTGAATGTGATTTCCTGCTTCTTGGCAGGAGGTCGGACTGAATGGCTCACAAGGTTTCTTCCAACTCTATGATCCTATTCTATTATCCTATTTTAGCCACGCCAATTTCCCATAATTCATGTCAGACCTGGTATATATGCTGCTTCATATATCAGCATCCATTAACTGTAAGTCACATTGTCCTGAATGGGAAGACTATTGACTTTCAGAGTAGTTCTCAAGGATCACTTTTTTATTTCTATTTTTATCAATGTAGCTTTCACTGCCACAAGATCTCAAGCAGATGGAGTGCCAAGTTCCAAGAGATATATAATATCCCATTAAAATTCAATAGAAATCCAATTATGCTGTTTAAAA
The DNA here is from genome assembly GCF_037176765.1 of Anolis sagrei. NCBI lineage: Eukaryota > Metazoa > Chordata > Lepidosauria > Squamata > Anolidae > Anolis > Anolis sagrei. The sequence goes on from NC_090034.1 coordinate 69,070,287, forward strand.
TATGACAGACGAAAAGCTTCTGTAATGAGAAGCTCCTGTAATCCTCTTTTGCAGCCAGACTATCCGGAGAAGCAGCAGCGTTCTCTCCCATGTCTTGGTCCATCAACCTATCACAGGGCAGAATGATCTGGTACAAACTTGCAAAAATGGAAGCCCTCCATAAATCAGTTTCATTCATGGAATGCCATGAATCATGCAAGAAAATCCCACTGTTTTAATTTCCCATTCTTTAACATCTTTGAAATTGCAGCTCATTCCAGGATTTTATTTTTTCCTCACCAAAGATACAGAAGCAACCTCTGTCTCTAGTGCAGTCTTTAATAAGTGGAGCATATCGATGGGGATTGGAAGAAAAGCTCTACAAATCTTGTTGGCTATTTTGTAATATTTAGGCTGATCCTGCTGTTGGCTGGTGTCTTCTGTCTCGGTGAGATGATGAATCTGTACCAGCATTTTAATCTGAACTGTAAAGGCATTTCCAAGGGCCCTGATTCCTATCTTCAAAATGGATTCAGAAGAAGGAGAAAAAAGCTGCTTTTGTGCAGAGACAGGGAAGGATGGTCCTTACAAGTTGAGTCTATCCAAAATACTCAGATCCAGAAGTGATTTGGATTTGGGGTTCTTTTCAGATTTTGGCCACGGTAGTCCACGCTCTGGTTACATCCCACAACGCGCTCTACGTGGGGTTGCCTTTGAAGACGGCCCGAAAGCTTCAAATGGTCCAGTGTGCAGCAGCCAGGTTGCTCAGGGAGCACACAACTCCTCTGCTGCGCCAGCTCCACTGGCTGCCAGTTTGCTACCGGGCCCAATTCAAAGTGCTGGCTTTAGCCTATAAAGCCCTAAACGGTTCTGGCCCAGCCTACCTATCCAAACGCATCTCTTCCTACGAACCCTCCAGGAAGTTAAGATCATCTGAGGAGGCCCTGCTCTCGATCCCGTCTGCTTTGCAAGCACGCTTGGCGGGGACGAGAGACAGGGCCTTCTCTGTGGTGGCCCCTCGGCTGTGGAACTCCCTGCCTAGGGATATTAGATCAGCCCCCTCCCTCCTGACCTTTCGTAAGAGAGTGAAAACCTGGCTCTTCGAGCAGGCATTCGGAATCCCGGAATAGTCAAGCTTGAGATGGAGAATGACCCAGGAACGGCCAAGACGATGAAACGGATGAGGATTGGATTGAGAGGATATAGCTCTTTTTTGTCTAAATGCACTTAATTGTTTTTGCTTTTGTATTGTATTGATGGCATCAAATTGTGCCGATATGTAGACCGCACTGAGTCGCCTGCGGGTTGATATGGGCGGGATATAAGTGATGTAAATAAATAAATAATAAGTTGAGTCTATCCAAAATACTCGGATCCAGAAGTGATTTGGATTTGGGGTTCTTTTCAGATTTTGGGATTATCATGTATATATCACACATAGAGAGATACGTTTTTTTTCTTTTTTTATTTACGTACATTAACAACTTACAGTGTAAACAAGACCCAAACAGTGAACATTTTACAAACACATAGCCCCACCACCAAGGCCTGAACAAGTATCCTTTCCTTTGCCATATATATATATATATATATATATAGCCCCTGTTTAAGGAGCTCCATTGGCTGCCATTCATTTTCCAGTCCCAATTCAATGTGCAGGTCCTTACCGACAAAGCCCTGAATGGTTTGTGACCCGTCTACCTGCATGACCGCATTTCTGTGTACGAACCCATTAGGCTTGGGTAACTACGGAAAAATTTGGTTCTAAACTCGTTTCGTTTTTAGGGGGTTTTTGCGTTTCATTTTTTAAAAGAATTCCGAATTTTTTCTTTAAAAAAGTTCGAAATATACGAAATTTCGTAAAATTACGAAACAATTACGAAACAATTATGAATCGATTCGTTAATGGCGGACGCGATTGCGCAATATGCTAAAAAACCCTCCAAATGGGACAGGGGGAACTTCTGAAGCTTCCCTCTCCCTCTGTTGTTGACTGTTGGTGTGATAATTTATTTTTTTATCACTGATAAAACAAACAACAACCCTAAAACTTGCACCAGACATACGGAAACAATTTCGAACCAATTTTGAAACAATTTCAAAACAATTTCGAAACAATTACGAAATAAATTGAAAAAATTGTTTCGATTTTTAATTACTCCTGCATGGCTCAATATTGGATCGTAAGCTAATTTAAATACGAATTAATAACGAATTACAAAATTAACGAACGAAACCGCCCAAGCCTAGAACCCATGCGATCTCGTCGATCATCTGGAGAGGCCCTGCTCTCGCTCCTGCCCCCTTCGCAGGCACGATTGGTGGGGACGAGGGAGAGGGCTTTCTCTGTGGTGGCCCCCCAACTCTGGAACTCACTTCCTAAGGATATCAGGCAATCCTCCACATTGGCAGTCTTTAGGAGGAGCCTGAAAACGTGGCTGTTCCAGTATGCTTTCCCTGAATAAGGAAATAATCCCCAGCAAAGTGTCCTCAGAAGCACTTTAACTATTCGTTGGGTTGCTCTCCCTTCATTTCTTTTAAAACCCTCCTATCAGATACATCCTACCTCTGTTCATGCCCAGTGTTTATTTTTTAAATTTTAAATTATTACATTTGGCCCGGCCATAGTTTTTTTTAAAAAAAAAATCCTTGTGTGTTACTGTTTATATGTGAGTTATATTAATTGTATTATATTAATTATCCCCTTGGAATAATAATAATTATTATTATTATTATTATTATTATTATTATTATATACACACACAACATATACACGAGGGTTGAATAAAAAGCAATGCCTCCACCTTTGTAAGTCCTCGACAGATAGCAGTACTGGTATGTGGCAGGTACTGGCCTGTTCAGTAGACTCTCCTCTACAATTCCATTTTGTTGGGAAGCCTTAGCACTGAACGATTGTGTTGTTAAAGTACAAAGTATGGAACCCTGTGGAGATGGATGGTCAATGCGACTTAAGCAACGTCCAGTCATTAAATTCTTGACAGCAGAAGGTGTCACCTCAACATCTTTAAACTTACTCATCCAACGACACACAGTACTCATATCAACACAATCACCATAAACAGCTTGCATTCTCTTATCAATCTCCTTTGAGGTGACACTTTCCGCTGTCAAGAATTCAATGACTACACGTTGCTTAAGTCGCATTGACCAACCATCTGCACAGAATTCCATACTTTGCACTTTAACAACACAAAACATTTGGCCTACTGATGCCTCAGTTAATGTAAGGTGTTACTGGGTGACTCCTGTTCAACCCCACAACCTTTGTTGTGTTCCATTCTGTCCCCGATGTTGTTCAACATCCACATGAAACCACTGGGGGAGATCATCCGGAGTTTCGGAATGCGATGTTATCTCTATGCAGATGATGTCCAAATCTGTCACTCCTTTCCACCTGTCACCAAGGAGGCTGTCCAAACCTTGAACCAGTGCTTGGCCGCTGTGTTGGACTGGATGAGAGCTAACAAATTGAAATTGAATCCAGACAAGACAGAGGTCCTAATGGTCAGTCGTAAGGCCGAACAGGGCATTGGGTTACAGCCGGTGTTAGACGGGGTTACACTCCCCCTGAAGACGCAGGTTCGCAGCTTGGGAGTGATCCTGGACTCATCGCTGAGCCTGGAACCCCAGGTCTCAGTGGTGGCTGGGAGAGCTTTTGCACAATTAAAACTTGTGCGCCAGTTGCGCCCGTACCTTAGGAAGTCTGATCTGGCTACAGTGGTCCACGCTCTTGTTACATCCCAAATAGATTACTGCAACGCGCTCTACGTGGGGTTGCCTTTGAAAACTGTTCGGAAACTTCAGTTAGTCCAATGGGCGGCAGCTAGATTAATCACCGGAGCATCATACAGGGAACATACCACCCCCCTGTTATGTCAGCTCCACTGGCTGCCGATCCAGTTCCGAGCACAATTCAAAGTGCTGGTTTTGACCTATAAAACCCTATACGGCTCCGGCCCAGTGTACCTGTCCGAACGTATCTCCTTCTATGTCCCACCTAGGAGGTTAAGATCTTTTGGGGAGGCCCTGCTTTCAGCCCTGCCTCTATCACAAGTGAGGCTGGTGGGGACGAGGGACAGGGCCTTCTCAGTGGTGGCCCCTCACCTGTGGAACTCACTCCCCGGGGAAATTAGGTCATCAACATCCCTCCTCTCCTTTAGACGGAAGCTGAAAACATGGATATGGGACCAGGCCTTTGGGTAATCTGACAGACTGACAAGGTAATGACAACCAGAATTTTGGGAAGGACTATGGCAGTGCTGAATGGACTTACGGATTTTAGAACTCAGTGAACGTTGGTCACTAGATTGGCTTTTTAGTTGTTATTGTATTAATTGAATGTTTTAACTATTGTGGTTATTGTTGTTATGTAATTTATCTGTTGAATTGTTGGCATCGAATTGTGCCGGTTGTAAGCCGCCCTGAGTCCCCTCTAGGGGGTTGAGAAGGGCGGGGTAGAAGTACCTGAAATAAATAAATAATAAATAATAATTTTATTGGTATCTATTTTTATTTTGAAATTTACCAGTAGCTGCTACATTTCCCACCCTTGGATTATACTTGAGTCAATATGCTTTCCCAATTTTTTGTGGTAAAATGAGATGCCTCGGCTTATATTCAGGTCGACTTATACTCGAGCATATACCTGATTTCTGGTGTCAGCAAGAAATTTGTACTTGAAGACCGAGATATTCTGACAGAAATACCCTCTCCGAAGATTTGCTAGATCATCCAGCACAACTGTGTGGTTACTTCTGGGGAAGCATTTAGATGCACTAGCAAATTCCTAGAAATACCATTTTACACTTGGAACTAGTATAGATTCCACATTATAGGGGGTCTTATTGTAATTAATTACAGTTGAGTTAAAAGCTGGACTGAATGGATTCTTCCTGATTCCTGCCAAGAACTCAATAAGGAAAATGCAGTGGACACATCTGCATACATGTGATGGTTCTCCCAGGTGCATCTCCCACCACAGAAATTGTACAGAGGACATATTTCTACCCCTCTGTCCTCTCAAGCTCCATCTTGCCTGAACTTTAGTAGAGAAAGATTTGGAAAAATGAGACTGATACATTCCAAGACGAGGATCTATGTTGCCAGCCAAGCTTTTAATCTCAATACATCCTCTGTGTAGAAAAAGAGATATAAATAATACAATTTTGGAAAATCTCCCTAATGCCATAAACCACATTCCTTGTCTAGGTGCTTTTAGAAGTGGTCATATTTCTACATTTGCCTGTCCTAATAGAATCCTACCTTGGTGATCGCTATATTTGCCAAATGCCATAAACACATTCATAGCAATGAGATACTTCCCATTGCAGCTGTCAGAACTCATGGGCGTCTGGTTCTTATATCAATAGTTATTAACAGGGAGAAGAGGCAAGTAATCTTCCTACAGGGTAATGAAGGCTGCCTGAGATAACTAAAACAGAATATTAAATGTAACTCTAAAGCAAGCTTGGCTAGTGGCAGGTTCTTCTAATAACTGAGACTTCTAAAGATTCCTTTTATAATACATCATTGTTTACTTTTTTCATAGATTTGTAGGTGTTCTTTCATTTAAGGGGAGAGCCTACAATTGATATAGCATTCTCCTCTGAATCATAGCAATATTCCTGCTTCTTGGCAGGGGGTTGGACTGGATGGCCCATGAGGTCTCTTCCAACTCTTTGATTCTATGATTCTATGATAGGAAAGATCAGCTATGCCAATAATACATAATAGGGGGTACATATGGTTCGTGGGTGGGTCCTATGTGACCTTTAGTACCCAGAACCTCACCAAAACCTATATTCCCCCATATCATTGTATAGTGGAGAAAGCAACCCAAAAGTCTCAGTGGAGGAGGGCCAATGTGGTCCCAATCTTCAAGAAGGGAAAAAAGGATGACCCAAACAATTACCGTCCGGTCAGCCTCATGTCGATACCAGGCAAGGTTCTGGAAAATATTGTTAAGGAAGTGGTCTGCAAACACTTAGAAACAAATGCGGTCATTGCTAATAGTCAACATGGATTTATCAAAAACAAGTCATGCCAGACTAATCTGATCTCTTTTTTCGATAGAGTTACAAGCTGGATAGATGCGGGGAATGCCGTGGATGTAGCGTACCTGGATTTCAGTAAGGCCTTCGACAAGGTCCCCCATGACCTTCTGGCAAGGGAACTAGTCCAAGGTGGGCTAGGCAAAACTACGGTGAGGTGGATCTGTAATTGGTTAAGTGGACGAACCCAGAGGGTGCTCACCAATGCTTCCTCTTCATCTTGGAAAGAAGTGACGAGTGTAGTGCCGCAGGTTTCCGTCCTGGGCCTGGTCCTGTTCAACATCTTTATTAATGACTTAGATGAAGGGCTAGAAGGCATGATCATCAAGTTTGCAGACAACACCAAATTGGGAGGAATAGCCAATACTCCAGAGGGCAGGAGCAGGATTCAAAACGATCTTGACAGATTAGAGAGATGGGCCAAAACTAACGAAATGAAGTTCAACAGGGACAAATGCAAGATACTCCACTTTGGCAGGAAAAACGAAATGCAAAGATACAAAATGGGGGACAATGCCTGTCTCGAGAGCAGTACGTGTGAAAAAGATCTTGGAGTCCTCGTGGACAACAAGTTAAACATGAGCCAACAATGTGATGTGGTGGCAAAAAAAAAAAGCCAATGGGATTTTGGCCTGCATCAATAGGAGCATAGTGTCTAGATCTAGGGAAGTCATGCTACCCCTCTATTCCACTTTGGTTAGACCACACCTGGAATATTGTGTCCAATTCTGGGCACCACAATTGACAAGCTGTAATGTGTCCAGAGGAGGGTGACTAAATGATCAAGGGTCTGGAGAACAAGCCCTATGAGGAGCGGCTTAAAGAGCTGGGCATGTTTAGCCTGAAGAAGAGAAGGCTGAGAGGAGGTATGATAGCCATGTATAAATATGTGAGAGGAAGCCACAGGGAGGAGGGAGCAAGCTTGTTTTCTGCTTCCTTGGAGACTAGGACGCGAAACAATGGAATCTCCTTTCTACAAGAAAGGAGATTCCATCTGAACATGAGGAAGAACTTCCTGACTGTGAGAGCCATTCCGCAGTGGAACTCTCTACCCCGGAGTGTGGTGGAGGCTCCTTCTTTGGAAGCACAACAATGTATATTGAGAAAGGAGGGTCTGGCTGTTGTTTTCCTCCTTCTTTTGGCACCATCTTTGTTGGTTTTGTTTGTTTGTTTTGTTTGTTTGTTTGTTTGTTTTCACAGAGTGGATTTTGTATCTGAAAAGTCTAGAAATGAAAAGTGAGAGGTGGCAACCATGTCAGTAGGATAGATTATTTAGTTTAGGTTTCTGTCCTTATTTTGAAGCAATGGTTCTCAACCTGTGGATCCCCAGATGCTTTAGCCTTCAAGTCCCAGAAATCCTAACAGCTTGTAAACTGGCTGGGATTTCTGGGAATTGTAGGCCAAAACACCTGGGGACCCACAGGTTAAGAACCTTGCTTTAAAGGAAATAATTTATATTTGTATTAAGGTTGGACTATTGCAACGCCCTGTATGTGGGCCTTCCGATGTCTACGACCCGAAAGCTTCGTATTGTTCAGAATGCGGCAGCCAGGTTGCTCACAAGAACACCCATGAAATGCCATATAACACCAGTGCTGCAACATTTACATTGGCTCCCAACTGAGTACCGTGGCCTGTATAAGATGCTAGTTCTGACCTTTAAAATTCTTTACGGCCAGGGTCCATCGTACCTCTCCTTCTCCCATCATCGGAGGTCGCAACGACCAGCCCAACGTGACTTACTCCATATACCGGGTCCTAGAGAAGTGCACTTGGAAAGGACCAGACGCAGGGCTTTTTCTATTTCTGCCCCTGCCTTGTGGAATTCCTTGCCGCCCTACATGAGAGCCATGCGTGACTTAGGGCCTTTTACTCTCGCACTTAAGACCTGGCTTTTTTACTAGAGCATTCAATCTCTGTTGATTTTTAATTTTTGTATGTATGTATTTTATCTTTTGTAATTTAGCTGTAAATCGCCTGGAGCATTCTCGGATGGAGAGCGATTAATAAGTTATTAAATGATGATGATGATGATGATGATGATGATGGTTTGGAATCTTAGCTCCTTTCGAGACCACAACCTTGAGTGAATTCACATGGATGTCCAACATGAAGGCTCTCAGCCACCATTGATGAGGAAGGTATATTGAAATCCCAACTTCTGTTGGAGTGTTACAATTGGAATCTTAGTGTTACTATATGAGTTGGAATATATTCATGGCTTGAGCTTGTTTGTACCAAGTATCTTCATCTCCTTTTGAAAGGATCCCATGTGTCTCCAGCTCCAAAAGCATGCCGATCCTCTGAGAGCATCTCTCAATAGTACAGCATATGCTTCGTATGCAGAATTTCTTGGCTTCAACCTCTACAGTCTCTTAGAGGAAAAAAATAATAATGTTGTGCTTGGAACCTGGAGAGCTGTTGCTATACTCTGTTGAAAAATAAGCTGGTAAGATGGACTCAAAATCCTCTAGCTTAAAGTTAGGTAGCTCCTTTGTTTCTCTTAAAATAGTGAAAGGTGGTAGTTCTCATTAGAGATGTGTGAAACAGCAGAAATCCATTATGAATTTCTTTCAAAAATTTGATCCCCCCCCCTTTTGTTTTTAAAATATTTCAAAACAGGGGAGGGGTGCTTTGAATCTGAATTTTGGAAGTTTTGTTTCGTTACATTACTTTTGTTCCATTAGTGGCAATGGAAAAACTTTGGGGGCTTGTTTCGCTGTCATTTTTAGGGCTATGAGGATGAAACTTGCTATACTTGTAGGACATATTAATGACCATAAGCCCCTCAAGTTTCAAAAGTTTTTCTCACTCACGGATTTGGGGAATTTTTAAAAAGTTTTTACCAATTCCACTTTAAAAAAAACAAACAACAACAGGGATTTCTGGAACTTGAAGCCTATCAGCTTCCGAGTACAATTCAAAGTGCTGGCTTTGGCCTATAAAGCCCTTAACATTTGTGGCCCAGTTCACTTGTCCGAACGTATTTCCTGCTACAATTATAACAAGGCTGAAAGCCTTGTTGGTATCTATTTTTATTTTGAAATTTACCAGTAGCTGCTACATTTCCCACCCTTGGATTATACTTAAGTCAATAAATTTTCCCAGTTTTTTTGTGGTAAAATTAGGCTTATATTCGGGTTGACTTATACTTGAGTATATACGGTACTTTGGGTTGGCATAAATTGAGGGTGTCAGACTCAGTTTCACTGAGGGCCACATCCGTCTTAAGGTTGCCTTTCAAACGCCATTTACATAATGGCCAGTGCTCTTTATTTTTAACCCAGTTTGGGTCCCTGGATATTATTAAACATGTATTGTCGAAGGCTTTCATGGCTGGAATCACTAAGTTCTTGTGGGTTTTTTCGGGCTATATGGCCATGTTCTAGAGGCATTTCTCCTGACGTTTCGCCTGCATCTATGGCAAGCATCCTCAGAGGTGAGGTCTGTTGGAAAGGTCTGTTGGAACTGGGAAGGGGTTTATATATCTGTGGAATGACCAGTGTGAGACAAAGGACTTTTGTCAGTTGGGCTAGGTGTGAATATTTCAACTGACCACCTTGATTAGCATACAATGGGTTGGCTGTGCCTGGAGCAAACTCTTCTTGAAAGGTAATTAGATGTCCCTGCCTGTTTCCTCTCTGCTGTTTTTGCTGTTGCAATTTTAGAATTTTTTAATACTGGTAGCCAGATCTTTTTCATTTTCATGGTTTCCTCCTTTCTGTTGAAATTGTCCACATGTTTTTCAGTGTATTTCAGTGGCTTCTCTGTGTAGTCTGACATGGTGGTTGTGAGAGTGGTGCAGCATTTTTGTGTTCTCAAATAAAATGCTGTGTCCAGGTTGGTTCATCAGGTGCTCTGCTATGGCTGATTTCTCTGGCTGAAGTAGTCTGTAGTGCCTTTCATGTTCCTTGATTCTTGTTTGGCCAGTGCTGCATTTGGTGGTCCCTATGTAGACTTGTCCACAGCTGCATGGTACACGGTAGACTCCTGCAGAGGTGAGAGGATCCCTCTTGTCCTTTGCTGAACATAGCATTTGCTGGATTTTCTTGGTGTGTTTGTAGATTGTTTGTATGTTGTGTTTCCTCATCAGCTTCCCTATGCGGTCAGTGGTTCCCTTGCTGCATTATCACAGGGTGCCTGCGCCCTACACCACTGGAAAAATTACACTGTCTAGCCGGTATTGCACCACCTGACATCCGCCAGGAAGTAGCAGCCAATAGTGAAAGGACCAAGGCAGAGACATCTCCAGCCCATCCCCTGTTTGGGTATCAGCCAGCACGTCAACGACTTTAATCTAGAAATAGTTTTCTAAGATCTACAGAGACACTCACTGGAACACCTCAGCAAGCGAGAGTCCAAAAGTGGCAGGCCCAAACCCAGTACCTCAACCAATGGCTGATACCCAATGAGAGACTCCCCCCTGGGTACACAGAGGACTGGGCGACCTGGAAGGCACTGAACAGACTGCGCTCTGGCACCACAAGATGCAGAGCCAACCTTCAGAAATGGGGCTACAAAGTGGAATCCTCGACATGCGAGTGTGGAGAGGAGCAAACCACTGACCACCTGCTGCAATGCACCCTGAGCCCTGCCACATGCACAAGGGAGGACCTTCTTGCAGCAACACCAGAGGCACTCCAAGTGGCCAGATACTGGTCAAAGGACATTTAATCAACTCTCATACTCACAAATTTTGTAATATGCTTGTTTGCTTTGCTCTGTTAGAAATGTAATATAATTTGACTGGTTGTTCTGACACGACAAATAAATAAATAAATAAAATAAGTGGTTCCCTTGATGTATGGCAGGAACACTTTTCCTCTGGGTGGATCTTCATCTTTACTCTCGTGGCTTGTTCTTGGTCTTGCTTGTTCTTGGCTCAATGAGGATTGCAACCCTACAGCACTTATGGCTCCAAGGTTAGGAAAAGGTTAGAGGACATTTTAAATTCAGACATCATACCCACAAGTCTTGTATCTAAATCCTGACTGAACAGAACAAACATCAGCCTTCCAGGTGTTACTATGTCACAACTCCCATCAGCTCTAGGCATGATGTCCAATGATGATGAATACAGGAGTTGTAGTCCAACATCTGGAGAATCACATAAAATAGCATGGCAGACCAGATTCAGCCCACAGGACTTGAGCATGGCATATATGGTATAAGTAAATAAATAGGAGGAGGAGATAAAGTAATATAGTGGTGGTAGACAATTCAGCACAGCCTGAGCAAGCATTGGTGGTATGACATTCACGGTATGATTAATGCCTTTCTCAACCTCCCATTTCCAGATTGGCTCGATCATTGTCACTGTGTCCCCACACTGTTTCTCTTGACAGGTTCCCAGGTACACCATGTGTGTTGCTTGGAGTGCAAAGTGCCAGCAGTAGGGGGTGCGATTGTCAGGTGTTTGTTATTCCACTTGAATCATGGAACATAAACAAAAAGCGTTGTGATGAATGGCGCATTGTTGGTGTGTCCCCCCACCCTTTTCTCCATCAGCAGGAGTCAATGGGACTTTGATGTCTTGTGATTTCCTTCTCTAACTAAGGAAGCCACAGTGCCAGTGTGATGGCTTCATGCTGGGGCTAATGCATTCTGTCACTCTGTCTGGAAAAACACACAATGCTAAAAATATGTCATTCTATAACATGTGAGGCGTCAGAAGGAGTGAGCTATGTCTAGGCTGCCCACAAATACCACAGGTTGGAATGGTTAGGCGGGCAAAAACAAATACCTTCTTATTTAGCTTTTAGCTGGTTGGAGTGTGCTGAATTTTTTATATGTATTAGGTTTTAAAAAGTGGATTGTTGTATAATACGTTTTAAATGACATGTATTTAGGTGCTGGAGCGGGTGGTCGCCTATCAGCTCCAGGGCTTTCTGGATGACATCAATTACCTGGACCAATCACAGTCTGGCTTCAGGCCTGGTCACGGCACCGAGGCGGCGTTGGTCACCTTGGTGGATGACCTCCTCAGGGAGCTGTACAGGGGAGTGTGACCCTGTTGGTTCTCTTGGACATCTCAGTGGCTTTCAATACAATCGACCATGGTATCCTTCTGGGTCGATTCTCTGGGATGGGTCTTGGAGGCACGGTTCTGTCGTGGCTCCGGTCCTTCCTGGAGGGCCGTTCCCAGATGGTGAAGCTGGGAGATGCCTGCTCGGACCCCTGGCCTTTGACCTGTGGGGTCCTGCAAGGTTCCATTCTGTATCCCGTGCTTTTTAACATCTACATGAAACCACTGGGAGAGGTCATTCGGAGTTTTGGAGTTGGGTGCCATCTCTACGCAGATGACACACAACTCTACTACTCTTTTCCACCTAACTCCAAGGAAGCCTCTCGGGTGCTGGGCGAGTGCC